>NC_081559.1:130779521-130812592 GCF_022355385.1 Mustela nigripes | reverse complement strand
GGGGAGGGTATGTGCTTTGGTGAGTGCTGTGAAGTGTGTAAACCTGGTGATTCACACACCTGTACCCCTGGGGATAAATATATATGTTTATAAAAAATAAAAAATTAATTTAAAAAAATGAACCATAAAGTTTTTTAAATTTTTCTCAAATTATTCAGAACAAGACATGTTTTTTGTAGGGTGCTTGAAATTTTCTATAAATTTGAGACTGGTTTTAAAATACTATATATAAAAATATATACACATATGGATATACTTACATGTACATATACACATATACACACAAACATCAGGAAATAAAGTATTAAGACTGCCAGAACACTTAGAAAAGAGTATACTCACCTGCTAGGTAGCAGGACATATTACACAGCAATAGGAGTTAGTACACTTGATAGTAGCTCAGGGATAGATGAATTAACCAATGAAATAGAAATAAATGCTCAGGAAAGGACCTTTGCATATATGCAACTCTCATATGTGGCGGACTCGCATAGCCAATAAGGGAGGAAGAAAGGTTGAGCCATAAATGGTGCTGGGACAACTGGATATTCAGGTGGGACTTCTAGAAATGTTGTTCTGCTCTTCAAATCATCCTTTCAATTCCTCAACCAGTCCAGGTGCTTAACCCCGGGGTTGGGGACATCTGTGTGACCCTTCAAGTATTCCCAGCCAAGTGGTTTTTCATTTGTGATCTTTTAATTTGTTCTGTTTCCTAATTGTTTGCCAACATTGAAAAATAAGATATGATATAAAACTCTAGATGGCCATTTTTTTCTTGAAAAATGATCCTGCACTTTCGCTTGATGATAATAATTTACAGCTCAGTTGTGCTGCCCCCATTAACAGGGAACATACCTCAGTTTACCAGAGAACTACTCCATGCATTTACATTGCCTACTGGGGACCACTAGACACCGGAGTTATCTATCCCAGGTCCAGTTAAAAGTGTTCTATTGCCACATATGGCGACCACCAATTCTTTCCCAGCTTTGCCATTGTGGGTGGAAGTCAAGTGTCAGTCATCACTGCTTTCTAGTTAGTTTCAACTTTGCACCTTGAGGAGGTGCCTCTCTGTCTTCCAATCGGATGCTGAGATTGCTTTCTTTCCTGAACTGTGCTATTAATTTATTTATTCTTCATTAAAACCTAAAATAGTTTGTATTATTTTAGAGGGAGAAGGGAAGGGCATTTTTTATTAAAGATTTCTTTTTTAAAGATTTTATTTATTTATTTGTCATAGAGAGAGCACAAGTGGGCAGAGTGGCAGGCAGAGGCAGAGAAGAGAAGCAGGCTCCCTCCCTGCTGGACAAGGACCCTGGTGCAGAACTTGATCCCAGGATGCTGGGATCATGACCCCAGCCGAAGGCAGCAGCTTAATCCACTGAGCCACCCAGGTGTCCCAGGAAGGGTATTTTTAGTAACAGTTTCATTGAGGTATAATTCATATGTCAAGATTTTACCCTTACAATTCAGTTTTTTCAATTTCAGGTTTTTAGTAACTCACAATGTTGAATTTGTATCACCCATTAGCAGTCACTCCCCATTCCTTGTTTTTATCTTTAAAACATTACTTCTGCTGAAGGTATTCTACTTTGGTTAAGTATTAAAGTCAACTCAATTACCAGACAATAGACCCAAAAGGACTTTGGAGAGTAGGTGTTTTGTTTATCTGGACTTTTGGGATTTCTGAAATAAGACCCTGTAGATCCACACAATATTATGCCCCTAAGACTGTATCGCCTGGCAAATTAACTCTAAAATTAGTGAAGTTTGCTTCTATGTGTCTTCTTCATTTCATAAATCTCTTACACTTTTTTGGGCTTTCCTCTTTACTTCTAGGTACCCAGAGCACACTCACAAATCTCCAGCCACCCAGCAGGAACCTTTCAGATTCACCTTTCTTTGTTTGAATATTCAGTGTTCCAAAAATGATCATACCATCCCCACCCCATACCCATGTGACCAGTGCTTCTGTGAACTGAAATAATTTGAGTGTTAGGAGTAAAGCAACGATGATTAGCCACATTCAAATAAAGAAATGACAGCTAGTTGTATTTTTAAAATAAGAGTTTTAAATGTGAAATTGTAGGCTTTAAGGGCAGAATTTTATTTCCAGTAAAGGAGGCATGAATAGGCAGGTTGGCAGATCTTTCCAGGCATGAGTGACTTGACACAAGTGGTTTTTCTACATTCTTAAGTACCATCTGTAAAGCTAAAATTTTTCTGCATTTTGCTCTAGTATAGCAACATGGCATAGTGAGAGTTCCAAGCTTTTTATTTATTTCTGTGGTGCAAACAGAAAGGAACCATAGGGTTGATAAAAGCAGAACTGAAGACCTACAGAATGCAGACAGTCCTCAGTAATGCCTTTAAGGACCTTTCTTTAATTATGAAAGTATTATACGCTAACAAGAGAAATTTTGGAGAATACAGACAAGTTTAAAAATATTTTAACTACTTTAAACCCCACTAGCCACTGTTCATATTTGGATATATATTTTTTTCTAATCTTCTTACACTGAATATGTCCATTTCTAAAGCATTTTCTCCTCTTTAACTCACATGAGCTAAATTAAGCTACTGACCGTGATGTAAATGTAAACTACTTACCTTAGAAATAGCTACCTTAATTTTAAAATTACTTTTCTTAGAATTTTTAAAAGAAATTCAAACTCATTGAGGACATTTTCAAAATGCATAAATTTATAAAGAAGAAAATAATAGTCACTTGTAATTTTACTCTCAAGTAATAACTACTGGCTTTCAAAATTTTAATAAATTTAGCAAGGAAAAGTGTCTAGTCATCACACTGTTGCCTAAAAGAGCGGAAATTACTAAAGCTAGTGTTCTCGCTGGACTGACTGCCTTGTCAGCCTCTCCTAGATCATACATGACATGGGTCCCTCCACTAACCAAAGGTGTTGGTAAGTTACTTTTCTCTTAACAGAATTTTGGTAAATTTTCTCAAAGGCTCACACAAGAGAGTAAAGAGACAAGATGAAGGCATATAGAAGACAAATGAAATAGCTTCCCAACAACCAGAAAGCCATAGTCACATTGAATATGACTTTGTTAATTCCTCTTGCAAGTTGCATAGACATTGACATCCTATCAGCAGTACTTTAAAATAGCATCTCTTAAATCAATTAGAGTATATGAATCTGACACAGTAAGAATCTGTGATCTGGAGACAACAGTTACATGTCATGTTCACTTTTCATTTATTTATTTTTTAATGGACAGAAATGCTGAATTTCACAAAACCAGGGGGAAAAAAGCAAAACATCCTTTAAGAACGACTGTTTTTACAAAGTCTTAACAAAAAAGGTTGGCACTAAATTCAGAAAAGTCAAGCCATTCTCTTGGCACATCTCACTTTTCACACTCCTTTCCACAGTAATCAAGCATTCCCTCCATTGTGCTCTGCTCTAAAAGCAGAATAACTTCCAAGTACTCTTTTGTGACTGTAACCATATTAGCAGTTAGGCTCTAAACCTGTAGCTATCCTGGGCTCCTCTGGGAATGCTGGGTAATAGAGCTGGGGAGAGAGACCAGCTTTACCATGGAAATATCCAGCAACACAGTATCAGTTCCAGTACACAGAGAACTCAATATGGATTTCAGCAAGAAACAGGTTTTGTATTGTGTCATCAGTGAGGTATTAATTTCTATAAATAAAGGTGCTGTTTTACTCTTTTTAAATCATATTCTATGAAAACAAATGGAATTTTTCACCAGACTTTGAGAGTATGTTTGAAATGGTTTGATTTAAAATATAGACTATATACTATGCACAATCATGTTACTTAGGTAAGGGCAGTAAGAGAGCATAATTTTAAAGATTTCTATTAGTTACATAGTGTATATTTTGGGGAAAAATGCTTTACATTTTAAGTGGAGAGGGCTCTAAATGTTCGTTAAGTTCCTAATATGATTAATGTAAATATTCTTTTGGCCAAAGCCATAAGAAATTATACTAGACAAAAATCAACCTCAAAAATGAGCAAATCTTTAAATTTCACATCATCAAAAGCCTGAAAACAAAAAGAATTTTAAGTGAGTCCAAAGGTTGTCTATAAAGGCTAATCTCTTGAGAGCACCCAGAAGAGGCATGTTCTGTCGAGGACACCTGAGACTGAAGTGCGATGTCAGGAATGGCTGACAACCAACTAAGAGGCATCTATTCTAGAACAGCTGAAATTGAGGCATGACCAGATGCCCATGTGACTGCAAATCCGGACAGGCTTACCACTGATAGTTAAAAGTCCAGCCTGAGGGAAATTTGGCTGCCACTCAGGAGAAACATGCCATGCATATTAAGATCCCATGGACAGAGAAAACAAACAATGGTTTTAAATATGAGCCTCAAACCAAGGAATGTAATATCAATTCAATGTCTGAAATCTGTCGTTAACGGATAAATAGTAAAAGTAAAAGACAGTGCAAAGGTCCCAAGTTGAGGTCAATTAATTAGCCTCCAGAACTACTAGAATGGTTATCAATAGAGCAAAATAAAAACAACACATTTTTTTTTGATGACATCAAGGTAAAAAACAATTTTTTTACACAGGCTGCAGTAAAAGGAAACTAGTGTTTTATACGCAGAACCCCACTGCTTTCCTTGGACCATCCTCACTTTTTTAAACCCCTATAGTTCCCATGAAGCATTTCTTTCACTCTAGACATTAATAGGTCACAAGTGCAGATGTTACAAAGTGTAGGCACTGGTTGGTAATTGAGCTGCTTCTCTATGTAATGTGTTTCACTATGAAAATCACAATCAGGGGCGCCTGGGTGGCTCAGTGGGTTAAGCCGCTGCCTTCGGCTCAGGTCATGATCTCAGGGTCCTGGGATCGAGTCCCACATCGGGCTCTCTGCTCAGCAGGGAGCCTGCTTCCTCCTCTCTCTCTCTGCCTGCCTCTCTTCCTACCTGTGATCTCTCTCTGTCAAATAAATAAATAAAATCTTAAAAAAAAAAAAAAAGAAAATCACAATCATATGTGCATTGTATGGCAAATGTATGTATATATATATATATATGAATGTGCATAATTACATATATCTTTTACAAATCTGTAAATTATAGCTCTATTGTAATTATTACAATTAGAGAAAAATATTACAATACTGACTTTTAAGTGAATTTTATATAAAGATGATGAAGGGTACTCTAAGGAAAGCTGCTCAATACGGCTATATAAATAAGAAAAAGAGTGATGCCTGGGTTGAGCATCTAGCTCCTGGCTTCAGCTCCAGTCATGATCTTGGGATTGCTGGATCGAGCCCCACCATGGACTCTGTGCTCAGCAGGGAGTCTGCTTTTTCCCCTCTCCCACTGCCCCTCTCCCCACTCGTGTGTGCTCTCTCTCTTTCTCTCCCTCTAAAATAGATAAATAAATCTTAAAAAAAAAAAAAGAAAGAAAGAAAGAAAGAAAGCCAGAAAAAGAAATAGGAGAGGATAGGAGAAGAAAAGAAGAGAACAGGAATGAGGACAGGAGGGAAGAACAACAACACTGTAGGTACTGAATCAGAGTTTAAAATTTTAAACTAATATAAACTAGCAAAGTAACTTTTATATAGGAAGATGAACTAGATACAGATTTGGTTCATGGTAGAAAACTGGAGTGGACATTCCTACCCTCAGTATACTTTCTTTCTTTCTTCCAGGAGACCTCCAAACCTCACCTCTCCCCGCCCCCTACTTTTTTTTTCCCCCCGCCCCCTACTTTTTAAGGAACTTCATTCTCTGTGATTATGGTACACCTAACAATTACAGTTACACAACTATCCCTAAAGGTAAGAACTACAAGTTACATCAACCATACTCACCTCTGAGGAATTTAAAGATTCTTTAAATATATTTTAGAGAAAGAAACTGCATGAATGGGGGAGGGGCAGAGGGAGAGGGAGAGAGAGAATCTCAAGCATACTCCTGACTGAGCCAGAGCCAGACACAGGGCTTGATCTCATGACCCTGAGATCATGACCTGAGTTGAAACCAAGAATCAGATGCTCAACCATCTGAGCCACCCAGGTGCCCCCTGAGGGATTTAAATTAGAGCAAAGACCTATACATGGAGATGTTTGTGGCTGGTTGATCCAATGACGTCATCTCACAAAGAATGCTTTGTTTCCTAAAGCTGAAAACCACAGAGAAACTTTAGCTTCTGTCTTCTATTTTGTCAAGCTAATGTGTATTCTGCAGACAGATCTCATTTTCTTGCTTAAGTTATGGTTCCTTTTGCTTTAGGCAAAGGGTTCTAGGCTATATCTCTGTGGATTCAGGGACCATTTCTAATTTCACTCACTATTACATCTCCTGTGTTGTCTCTGCATTGAGCTCTTGGGAGGCATTTAACTATTTGTCAAATGATGAAACAACATGCATGAATAGGTATACCCCAACCCCTGATAATACTTCCTGCTTTTAAGATTTAAAGAGCAATTTACATTTTAAATCTAAATAGTTGAGCTAATTTTCATTAGACATCCCAAATAATAAAACAGAGATGAGCTGAGTATTATTATAAAAAGTTGGATTTTAAAAAGCAAAAAAATAGAATTTTTAAAAAAAGACTTTTGCAGTTTCCATTACATGTTCTATTTTATAAAAGTATAATTTGTAAGTAGTTTGTACTTATTCACATAGATGAATAACATTTTAATACACTTTTCATTCTTACCTGTGTACAGATTATTTGCATGAATTATTTTGTTTTCTCAAACCATCAGTTCACTAAAATTAATTGCTACTTTTAATATTTTGAGTGCTGTTATGAACTAAATGTTTGTGTCTCCCCCAAAATTCGTATGTGGAAATCGAATCCCCAATATGATAGTATTTGGAGATGGGGCATTTGGGAGATAATTTGGTTATGAGAATATGGGACCAGTGCCCCTATAAGAAGAGGCCAGAAAACCACTTTTACACTATGTGAGGATACAGCAAAAATTTGACAGTCCAACATCAGAATCCAATAATGCTGGCACCCCAATCTTAGATTTCAGTCTCCAGAACTGTGAGAAATAAATTTCTGTTGTTTATAAGCTACCCAGTCTGCTGTACTTTGTTAAAGCGACCCAAACTGAGGTTAAGTACATTGGCCAATAATTACCACATTTGGTACATGTCCCTCTGAGGATCCATGAAGGTTTTCTGAGAACTTTGTAGGCAGTGAAAGACTTAAGAAAATCCATTTTCATATTCTCATGTCTACTTTTTGCCAAAATTTATCTGTCTGAGAATAGGTTTGTGGTCAAAGCATCAATTTGGTTTATATTTTCTATCTTCCCTTCTCACAACCAAGCTTCCCCCATATTACAGTAGAAACAGTTGTTTTAACCCTCCGAACTCTTACCAAAAAGTGTCTGATAAAGCTCTTGTCTTTTCTTTCTCACACATTTAGTGTTCTAGATAGTGGGGCATTAGAAATGTGGTATTTTGCCTGTGTTAGAATACTCGAAAATCAGATATATTTATAGAGTTGGGTTAAAGGAGTAGTGACCATTTTCTTCTAAAGATCTATCTTCTATCTCCCCAATTCTTGCCAAAGAAATTGTTGATGCTGAGGAAAATCCTGAGGAAAAAAAGCAATAAAATTGTGCCAGTAAATACTGAAAGGCATTGTAGGTTATTTCATTTAGGTGAAAACGCATAGATAAACTCTGTCCTGTCTATCTACTATCTATCTCAGAATATAAAGACTTAAGATTTATAAAAATGCATGTTCTCTTTCCCCACCCTATCTTTCCTTTCAGAATGATTTCATTAAAAACCAGTAGGTATGGTCGCCTGGGTGGCTCAGTGGGTTAAGCCTCTGACTTTGACTCAGGTCATGATCTCAGGGTCCTGGAACTGAGCCCCTCATAAGGCTCTCTGCTCAGCAGGGAGCCCGCTCTCCCCTCCCCCACCTGTCTACTTGTGATCTCTCTCTGTCAAATAAATAAAAAAAATCTTTAAAAATAAACAAACAAAACAAAGCCAGTAGGTATGACAGAGCAAAATAACACAGCTAGGGAAGGGAGTGCAAGCCCAGCACTGAGTGTTTAAGCAAGGTGAAGGAGGCATCTGCACACTGCCCATATGTGTGTTGTCAGAGCTAAGAGGTATGTGAGAAGGTTGTGGGAGTGGGGGATGTTGGTTGTTGGTAACAGGAGGTTGTCTGCATACAGGTGGGACTGATCAAATGAGTAAATACATTGATGGGATCCAAATTTCTTATTGTCAGAGAAGACTTATATAAGCATATATATATTCATATGCATTACACATATTAAAATGTGCATTTCTTTTAAGATTTTATTTATTTATTAAAGAGAGAGAGGGAAAGGGAGTAGCAGGCTTCCTGCTGATCAGGGAGCCTGATGTGGGGCTTGATCCCAAGACTCCAGGATCATGACCCAAGCTGAAGGCAGACACTTAACTGAAGCTGAGCCACCCAGGAGCCCCTAAAATATGCATTTCTAATTAAACGTTACTTTTTAGATTTATCTATCAATTTCTGTAATATATTTGTTTCTTTGATTAATAATGTGCCAATAATAACTGTAATGATAACTTAATCCAGATGAAGGGAAAATAACATTTAGGTCTCTGGTCACTGAGAATATAAAAAAATTAATTTCAATTTATGTACTTTTTTTATACCAGAAAGATACAAATTGTTATCAATAAAAGGCCTCCAAGCATAAAAATGTATTATATTAGGATAAAATTCTGTGGGAGAAATGGAATGTAAATATGAGTTCAAGGAGAAAATGGAACAATGTAAAATTTCTGGTTGTTAAAGAAGAACTTATTCATGGATTTTTAAAAACTGATGATGGTGGGCATAAAATATAGTATTTAAATTATATCAAATAGATATATTATGTCACTATAGTATTCAAATTATATGAATAACTTTGTTGAAAGGAATATTACAACTCTTATACCAAGTGTCAATAATTAAGGTATGGCAGAAATCATATCTTTTGTGAAATTAATTAATGATGAAAAAATTTGTCAATTTTTTTCAAAGATTATATTTATTTATCTGACAGAGAGAGAGATTTCAAGTAGGCAGAGAGGCAGGCGGGGGAAGGGAGAAGCAGGTTCCCCACCACGAAGAGAGCCCAATGTGGGGCTTGATCCCAGGACCCCAAAACCATGACCTGAGCAAAGGCAGAGGCCCAACCCACTGAGCCACCCAGGCACCCCTCACTGTCAATTTAAAAATGGACATAAAAGTAAAAATAGTTCCCCAAAAATGTTAGGGACATGCAAACAAAGGTAAATATTTCATATGTGTTTATAACTAGAAATATAGAAATTCACAAAAATTAATGTTTCCAAGTCCACAATAGTATGTGATGAAACCAGGAAGGTCTGTTTGATTCTGATCCTCTAAATGTCTCATTGCACCTTCACTTTCCCAGATTTCCCCCACTCTGCTTCACTTCCTGTTCAGCTCACTGACTCTGTGGAACTGACGTGCAGGGGCCATAAGACCACCACAAGTGCTTGGCTGCAGACTCACAAAATCAATCACGTAGAGACACTATACCTTCCCATAAACTTCTGCATGAGCTCCCCCTTCTTAGTCCACTTTGGCAGGGGTTTTTGGCTTCAGGAATTTTCTATAAGCGCCAACATGTCCACCTGCCACAGTGCTTCAGGAGGCTGGTTAGTGCTTCCTTCTCTGGTCCTCCAAATTTCCCTTCTGTACTCTCCTTTCCCTAGCTCCTCCCACAATTATGTAAAGTTTAAGTCTTATAATAAATCTCTTATTCTTATAATATGCATGATGGGGGCACCTGGGTGGCTCAGTAGGTTAAGCCTCTGCCTTCAGCTCAGGTCATGATCTCAGAGTCCTGGGATCAAGCCCCGAGGCGGGCTCTCTGCTCAGCAGAGAGCCTGCTTCTCCCTTTCTCTCTCTGCTTGCCTCTCCTCCTACTTGTGATCTCTGTCTGTCAGATAAATAAATAAAAATCTTTGAAAAAATATGCATGATGACTCTGCTTCTTCACTGACACAATTTTTTTTTACCTAAAATAATTCCTGAGTAATAGAATCTGAGTATTAGGAATATGGAATTGGTTCTCTGATCTTGCTAGATTTAAAGATAATTGGGATCCTGTTGCCAGTGACAAATGGGGCAGTGATAGTCCATGGCATGCAGTGAAAACACTACCTAAAGTGTCATCTGTAGCCACTTGGAAAGACCGTGCATGTCCAAGTGGTTGCTGGTGCAGAAAAATTTAGTGGAAATATGAGTAAATTTACCAGATTGATCTAGTTGGTTCTAAATGTGCTGGAGAACATGGAGAAGGAAAAAATGAGATTAAGGCTTTAAAATTCCAACTGGAAGTCTTGCTAAGGAACCAAAAAGCTTCTATAACTGCCCTGAAGTTAACTTTATCCTCTATAGTCACAGAATTGAAATTTCTAAAAGCCAAATCCAAAACTTAATCCAGAAGAAGGTTATATAACAATGCAAATTTAATTCATAACTTCTCAGGGTCTCTTAGGGAATTGAATGGAAAAGAATGAAACCCCAACATTTGAAAGGAGGGCATACAGGCAAATTCTAATAAAGCTGAGAATTTTGAATACCCAAATTCAGCAGTTCCCTTTGACATTTAAATCAGTATTTCTACAAGTTTCTGAGATCAACCTCCTCTTGTCTGAAGTAATTATAAAAGATCTCTTACTCAGTACTGCACATCCTCCTCAGCATCAACTCCCATCACCTCTCACTGCTTCTAGCTCTATAAACAGATCCACATCCCAGATGGCTCTAAGGGTCCAGCTACAAAGCACAACCCATAAGGATGAACCATACACATCAAGGGATGGGAGGGAGAATTAAGATTATTTTATTATAAGACGCTTGCACTACTTGAGAGGTAGAATAATGTTATTTGAAAGTGGGCTTGAATTAGTTGCAAATTCTAGGATAATACCTGAATAAAGAAATAAAAGAGATATATTTGATATGCTAAGAGAGCAGAGAAAATGAGATAATATAAAATGTTCAATTAAACTTAAAAAAGTGGTGGGCACCTGGATGGCTCAGTCAGTTAAGCATCAGCCTTTGGCTCAGGTATGATTGGGGTCCCGGGATTGAGTCCCACATCGGGCTCCCTGCTCAGTGGGAAACCTCATTCTCCCACTCCCTCTGCCCACCCTTGTCTCGTGTGCTCTCTCTCTCTCTCTCTGAAATAAATAAATAAAATCTTTACAAAAAAAAAAACAACTTCAAAAGGCAGAAAGAGCACAGAGACAAAATAGCAACAGAACAAATGCAACAAATAGAAAACAGTAACAGTAACAAGTATAGTAGAAATTGATCCACCTATATCAATTATCACTTTAGACCATTATAATAATGACCTAAATGCACCAATTAATTGAAAGACAGATATTATCAGGGTGGATCAGAGACTCAACTATGTATTGTTTATGACAAGCTCACTTTAAGTATAAAGACAGACATAAATTAAAAGTAATGTACTTAGGGGCACCTGGGTGGTTCAGTGGGTTAAAGCCTCTGCGTTTGGCTCAGGTCATGACCCCAGGGTCCTGGGATCGAGCCCCACATTGGGCTCTCTGCTCAGTGGAGAGCCTGCTTCCCCCGCCTCTGCCTGCCTCTCTGCCTACTTGTGATCTCTGTCTGTCAAATAAATAAATAAAATCTTCAAAAGCTATGCTTCAAAAGCTGGTGCTTTGAAGAAATCAATAAAATTGATAAGCCTCCAGCAGGTTAATTAAATAAAAAAGAAAAAGGATGCAAATTACTAATATCAAAAATGAAAGAGGGGGCATTATTACAGATTTCATGAAAAGAATTTATAAAATTCTATGTGCACAAATTTGATAACCTTAATGGAAAGTACCAATTCTTTGCAGGGCACAATCTATCAAAACTCAAACAAAAGAAACAGACAATCTGATATGCCTGTATCTATTAGAGAATTTGAATCAGTAATTAATAATCTTCCAAAACAGATAGGACCCAGGCCTAGTGGGTTTACTGGTGAAGAGCACCAAACAGTTAAGGAAGAAATTATGCCAATTTTCTACAATCCCTTTCAAATACAGAAGCAGAGGGAACACTTTATAATTCATTCTATGAAGTCAGAATGACCACAATTTCAAAACCAGTACATTTGAATGCACAGAGATCTTTGGTATCAGGTAAGTAATTATGGTATTCCTAGAAAAGACAGGTAACCTACTAAAGTCTTAGTTGATTTTTATAAGCAGAAAAGCTCTAAATCTAAAAGTTTCACTTGATTTATCACAAATTACAGTTCTCCAATGAATTCTTTTATTTGAACCAGTTTGCAGATTCAAACCCATTTAATGATGAATAGGTCCACTCCCCTGAAGCAAAGGCCCTGCTACACTGCCAAAAGTTTTATTGTAAATCTTCTTCCTAGGCTGTTTTCAAAGGGACATATAGCCATTGTGCTTGGTGAACAATAAATTACTAGACAATTATGAAATAAAACGATTAATGGGGTTTGGCTTATGTCCATCTTATAGGGGGCTCCCTAAATGAATGCACTCAATGGTTGTTTCCTCACTTACAGAATGCATCATTAGAATAAATATACTCAGGATGCCTTCATGGCTCAGTTAGTCACATGCCTGCCTTCAGCTCAGGTCATGATCTCAGGGTCCTAGAGCGAGTCCTGCACAGGGCTCCTTGCTTGGCAGGGAGCCTGCTTCTCTCTCTGCCTGCTTCTCCTTTTGCTTGTAATCTCTCACTCTCTGACAAACAGATAAAATCTTTTTTTAAAAAAAGGGAATAAATATACTTAAATATACTCAGAAATTGGCTGAATCCATACATTGTCCCTTGACCTGGAGACAGAAGGTAATTATGGTAGGAAAAGTTAATGAAAATCTCTAGGACTACCTCTAGCTAACAACAGAGAAAACCAAAAGAAATGTCACATTTATAGAGGGATATTAGCAGATATTAATACCTCTTAATTTTCCTATGTGGACAGTGTAGAGGACATATTAATCTTAAAGAACAACAAGAGCATAGTACAAGTTTAATTAGGTGATGATTTAAATTGCAACTGCTTTTCTAGATGTGGTTTAATCATCATAGCACAATAACACATCCCCTGGCGTGGTAGCTATTTATCTGGCAAATGTAGTTTCCCTCACCTAGAAGGGCCAGCAATAAATGCTAATTGTCTTACCTATATCAAATCTCCATCCCTTGTCATAATCATAATCCAGTCAAAGAGACCTTTTTGTTTCTTCATTCACAAGGTAACACCTTGGTCCACTACGTCGATGTTATCATGCTTAGTGGACCTTGTGAAGAGGAAATTAGATCTTTCTAGACACCATTAGACATATGTACACCCCCTGACTGGAATTTTTAGGGGTACACATATGTGTACCCACTGGCTGCAATTTTTAGGGGTCTAGACATTTGTATACTCCCTGGATGGAATATTTAGGGGTCAAGAAGGATAAGTTGCTGCAACTGACTTATCCTACATTTTATACCTTTTTAGATTTTTGAGGCAGCATATATTCACTTGGGTCTGATACTACGGTCTATTTACTGAGTAACCCAGAAGACTTCCAGGATTAACTAAAGTCAAAAGGAAAACACAGATTTGAACAGGTTCAGGCTGTAATGCAAGTGGCTCTCTTTGCTCATTTGACCTGATGGTGTCAGAAGTGTCTGTGGAAGACAGACAGATATGTTGTATGAAGCTAATGGAAGGTCTCTAATGGTGAATCACAGAACAAACCTTGAAGATTTCAAAACAAAGCCACCATTCTCTGCATATAACTATTCTATTGAGAAACAACCTTTGGCTAGCCTCAGGGTTCTCATGGAAAGAAAAACACTTGATGGAGGTAACCAAATTACTGTGAAAATTGAGCTTCCCAAATTGAACAAGGTCCGACTCACCAAACCATAAAGTTGGATGTATACATCGGGTCTCCATCATCAGGTAGAACTGTTCATTATCAGGCTAAGAAAATCTTAGAAGCACAAGTTAATTCTGTAAGTAAGTATCTCAGACTTCCAAGTCTCATATTGCTGCTATATTACCTCCTATCTCAACTCACAAATATTTTCTATGATCTGATGATTTCAGAAGAAAAAAAAGAGGGGCGCCTGGGTGGCTCAGTGGGTTAAGCCTCTGCCTTCGGCTCAGGTCATGATGTCAGGGGGTCCTGGGATCAAGCCCCACATTGGGCTCTCTGCTCAGCGGGGAGCCTGCTTCCCCCCCTCTCTCTCTGCCTGCCTCTCTACCTACTTGCGATCTCTGTCAAATAAATAAAGAAAATCTTAAAAAAAAAAAAAGAAAAATCTCAGCCTGCTTTACAGAGACTGCTGCATGATAACGCTGGCACTACCCAAAAGTAAACAGCTGTAATACTACAGCCCCATTCAGGAGTGGCCCTAAAAAAAATAGTTGTGAAGGGAAATCCTCCAGGTGGGCAAAAGCTCATAGTGCAGTTCGTTAAGCATTCAACTCTTGGTTTCGGTTCAGGTAGTGATCTTGGGGTCGTAAGATCAAGCTCTGAGTCAGGATCTGCACTGAATGCAGAGTCTGCTTGAGACTCCCTCTCTCTCTACCCCTTCCTCCTACCACATGCTCGCACTCCCTCTCTCTCTCTAAAATAAATAAATAAATCTTTGAAAAAATGAAGTCTGATAGTCTAAGTAGTCAAAGAACAGATTGGACTGAGCTAGTTTAAGGAATCAAGAATAGTTTTCCCTAAGTAAATACTGCTTACTTTCAGTTCAGAAGTAGAATCAGAATTTAGCTAGTCTATGAAAGGGTAGATGTCAGATTGCAATGGGGAGAAAGATTATGATAAAGGCTTAAAGAGAACCAGGATCATTAAAGGAACCAAATGTGAGTCAGCATTAGAGTGCTGTAGGAGCTAGTAAGGGAAGATAAACCTAGGGTTTAATTGTTGAGCACCATGAAGGTTAAGGATTTTGAATTTTATCCAAAAAAAAAAAAAAAAAAGGTTGTGACATTGTAGCAACTTAAAATATTAAAGTGACATGACTGGATTTGCCTCTAAAAAAAAAATCATATGGATGGGGTGCCTGGGTGGCTCAGTTGGTTTAGCATTGGACTCTTGGTTTCAGCTGAGGATATATATCACTAAATATATATAAATATATATATCACTAAATTCCAGATATACACATACACACATATATGTAATACACATTCTTTATTCATTCATCCACTGATGGACACCTAAGTTGTTTTTATATCTTAGCTATTATAAATAAGACTGCAATGAACATGGAAGTGCATATGTCTTTTCAAATTAGTGTTTCATTTTCTTCAAATAAATGCCCAGAAGTGGAATTGCTGAATCAAATGGAAGTTTTATTTATTTATTTATTTTTGAGGAACCTCTATACTGTTTTCCACAGTGGCTACACCAGTTTATATTCCCATGAACAATACACAGAGGGATTCCCTCCTCTCCAATTCCTTGCAAATACTTGTCTGTGTGATAGCAGTCATTCTAACAGGTGTGAGCTACTACCTCCTTGTGGTTTTGATTTACATATCCCTGATGTTTAGTGATGTTGGATATCTCTTCATGTACCTGTTGACCATCTGTACTTCTTCCTTGAAAAAGTGTTTATTCAGATCTTTTGCCCATTTTTAAATTTGATTGTTTGTTCTGCTATTGAATTTTATGAGTTATTTATATATTCTGAAATTAACTCCTTATCAGATTCGCAAACATTTTGCCCATTCAGTCAGTAGGTTGCCTTTTCATTTTGTTGATAGTTTCCTTTGCTGTGCAGAACCTTTTAAATTGATGTAGCCCCACTTATTTATTTTTACTTTGCTTTTGGTGTCAAACTCAAGAAATCTTTACCAAGACTGATGTTAAAGGGTTTACCACTTATGTTTTCTTCTAAAAGTTTTATGGTTTCATGTATTACATTCAAGTCTTAATCCACTTTGGGTTAATTTTTGTGTATGGTATAAGATAATGGTACAATTTCATTCTTTTACATATGGCTATCTAGTTTTCCCAAAATTTATTAAAGAAACTCTCTCTTCCCCATTCTATATTCTTGGTTCCTTTATCATAAATTGATTGGCCATATATGTGTGGGTTCATTTCTGAGCTTTATTCTGTTCTACTAATCTATGAACCTGTTTTTATGCTAATACCATACTGCTTTTTTAAAAAAATGTGAAATTTTTTACTTATAAAATCTTTTTAAAAAATGGATGGTGGTGGGTGTCAAATCACTGTGGTATTTAGATTCTACTGAATACATTTTAAAGTGATAGAACAGTTTCATTAATAAAGTTATATATTTATAACATATACCTACAATTAACTTTTTGTAACTACTTAAGTTTCTAATACAAAATATTAATCCTCAACTTAAAAATTCTTTACAAATATCAAATCATTATGTTGTACATTATGTATGTATATAATTGATATTGCATACCAATTATATCTCATAATAAAGCTCTTATGGAGCTATGTAAGCAAAATGTTTGCTTTGGCTATGTGTGATCTTTTGTGTTTCCATATAAATTTTAAGGTTGTTTGTTCTATTTCTGTGAAAAATGCCACTGAAATTTTGAGAGAGGTTGCATTGAATCTGTAAATTTGTTTGGGCTTTATGGATATTTTAACAATATTAACTCTTCTGATCCATAAGCATGGAACATATTTCCCATTTATTTGTGTCTTCCTATATTTCTTTCATTAATGTCTTATAATTTTCAGTGTACTGGCCTTTTACACCTTTAGTTAAATTTATTCTTAGGTATCTGTTTTTGATGCAATTTGAATAGGATTGTATTTCTTAATTTCTTTTCCTGATAGTTCATTATTAGTGTGTAGAAATGCAACAGATTTTTGTACATTGATTTTTCATCCTGCAATTTCACTGAATTCACTTGTTCTAACAGGGTTTTTTTGGTATAGTCTTTTGGGTTATCTATGTACAATATCATGTCATCAGCACATATTTTTGCTTCTTCATATACAAATTGGATGACTTTTTTTTCTTTATTTTTTCTTTATTTCTTTTTTATTTCTTTTTCATTTCTTTTTCTTGCCTAATTGCTCTGGTTAGGATTTCCAGTACCACACTGAGTAGAACATACTATACTTGCTTTATTCCTGATCTTAGAGGAAAAACTTTCAACTTTTCATCACTGAGTCTAATGCTACCTGTAGCTTTGTCATATATAGCCTTTATTACTTTGAGGCACTATACCCACTTTTTTGACTTTTTATCACAAATTAATGTAGAATTTTGTCAAATGCATTTATTAACATAACTATAATTTTGTATCCTTCATTCTGTCAATGTGGTTTATCATATAAACTTTCAGATGTTGTTATCTTTGCATCCCTGAAATAAATTTTGACTTGATCATTGCATATGGTCCTTTTGATGTATTGATGGATTCAGTGTGCTAATGTTTTGTTGATTAACAAATGTTAATCATGATAGTGGCCTGTCATTTCCTTTTCTTGTGACATCCTTGTCTGGTTTTAGTATCAGGGTAATGTTGGCCTCATAAAACTAATTTGAAAGTGTTCCTTCCTCTTGTATTTTTACAATAATTTGAGAAGAACTGGTATTAATTCTTCCTTTAATGTCTGGTAGAATTCACCAGGGAAGCCATCTGATTTTAGACTTCTATTTGTTGAGAGAATTTTGATTACTAATTCAATCACCTTACTGACAATAGCTCTGTTCAGATATTCTATGTCTTCCTGATTCAGTCTTGGTAGGTGTATATTTCTGGGAATTTATCCATTTCTTCTAGATTGTCGAACTTGTTGGTATATAACTGTTCATAGTAATCTCATATGATCCTCTGCATTTCTGTGGTATAAGTTATAATGTCTCCTCTTTCATTTCTTTGTAAGTCTACATGAAGTTTTGTCAATCTTACTTATCTTTTCAAAGAACCAGCTTTTAGTTTCATTGATCTTTTCTATTGTCTTTTAGTCTCTATTTCATTTATTTCTGTCTGTTTTTTGTTATTTCCTTTCTTCTACTAAGTTTGGGCTTCATTTGTTCTTTTCTTGTTCCTTGAGGTATAAAGTTAGATTGTTAATATTTGAGATTTTTCTTGTTTCTTTATGTAGGCATTATCACTATGAACTTCCCTCTTAAAATTGCCATTGTTGTGTCCCATGAGTTTTGTTATATTGTATTTCCATTTGCATTCGGCTCAAGGTATTTTTTTTCTCTTTCACCCACTGATTATTTAGTGAGAATTTGTTTAATCTCCATAAATTTGTAAATTTTCTACTTTTCTTCTTGTAGTTGATTTCTAGTTTTATACCGTCGTAAAATATACTTGGTATGATTTCCATATTCTTCCTAAATTTATTAAGATTTGTTTTGTGGCCTAACATATGGTATATCCTGGAGAATATTTCATGTGCACTAGAGAAGAATGTGTATTCTGTTCCTTTTGGATGAAATATTCTGTATTTATCTGTTAAGTCCATCTGGTCTAATGTGCCAATTCAGGCTAATATTTCTTCATTGATTTTCAGTTTGGATGATCTATGTCTTGCCATTGATGTAATTGGATTTAATTGTAATTAAAGTCCCTTACAATTATTACATTGCTATTTATTCCTTTAGGTCTGTTAATATTTGCTTTATATATTTAAGTGTCCCTTTTTGGGTGGCTAAATATTTAGAAATGTTATATCCTCTTGTTGGATTGATGGCTTTATCATTATGTAATATCCTTCTTGGACACTTAAACAGTCTTTGTTTTAAAATCTATTTTGTGTGATATAAGAATAGCTAGCCCAGCTTTCTATTGGTTTCCATTTGCAAGGAATACCTTTCCACCTCTTCACTTTCAGTCTCTGTGTGTCCTTACATCTGAAGTGACTCTTTGGTAGGCAACACAGGGTTTATTTTTCTTTTATCCATTCAGTCACTCTATGACTTTCAGGTGGAGAATTTGGTTCATTTAGATTTAAAGCAGTTATTGATAGGGGTCTACATATTGCTATCTTGTTCATTGTTTTCTAGGTGTTTTATTCCTTTCTTCTTCTCTTGAACTTCTCCTTTGTGGTTTCATGACTTTCTTTAGCAGTATGCTTAGATTCCTTTCTCTCTGTTTAGAGTTTGTAGCAGGACAGAGTAGCATTTGAGATCAAGCCCTTTGACATGGAGATCAAGCAAAGGAATAACTCATGAAGGAGACTAAGAGACAGCCAAAGCTAAGAGGACTTTCAGGAGTGTATTGTCCTACAGGTGAGGAGTAGAAAGTATTTCATGAGACTGAAGGAACTGCTGAGAAGGCAAGTAAGATGATGACTTAAAAAATGAACAGTAAATCCAGTACCAGGGAATTGGGTTACTGGAGGTCATATTTGAGTTACTGGAGTTATATTTCATATATTAGAGATCATATTTTATATTAGAGTTATATTTCAGAATTCTATCTCAGAATCCTATCTCTGAAGAATTCTATCCTTCAGATTTTGGTCACCTGGGTCTAGGGCTCCTAGGCTACTGCTTCATGAATTAGGAAAAATACCCTTGCTTCCTTTTACACTACATGTCATTACATGTGATATGTGGGTGACAAAATGATACTACTTTGTGTTACTGTGCTACTAGTAACTTGCAATCTTGCAGAAATTCAGCAAAATTGTTCTCCCCCTCCCCTTTAAAAGCCTTCATTTTCTAAGACTCTGTCTCAAGTTCCAAAGGAAGTGAGGGGAGAGAGAGGTAAAGACATAGGAAAAAGGAATGACTACTAATCCCAAAATTATCCCTTCTCTCTCCTATAGACTCTACCTCTGAACAAGTTTGTGTATTTCATGTGGTCCAAAATCTCTTCCAAGTGGAGTAGTGGCAGGACCACTTCTTTTTTTTCTTTTTCTTTTGTCCTCAACACTGAAAAATCCTTGTACTAAACACAATGAAGCTGTCAAAATGAGGACCCTGCTAGATACAACTGAGATGTTTTCTTTCCAAAAGAGATATCTTATTAAGCCTTCAGAGAGACAACTTATTTGTTATCTTGGCATGTGACTCTTGCAATGTCTGAAAATCTACTGCACATTGTTTTTTTTTTTTTTTTTCATAAAAACAAAACAAAATTCAGTAAGATCAATCCCAGTCCCAGTAAGATCGGTCCCAGTGTCTATCCCTGTGACCTGAACTGTTCTTTTTATTTCTCAGAAGTAACTAATTAAGCCTACCCCTTGCTCTCTCACTTAGATCTGTATTCATGGTGTTTTCCTCAAATTAAAGCTTCAATGTTGTATAAATATTGACCCAAGATTTAGAAATATTTTTTAGAAGAACTAAATTGCAAGGCAGGCTGATACAGAAGAGATCTAGAAATGCATTCTATATAGTGAGGCAAATCTATGTAGTAGAAAAAGTACTACTGATATTCAGATTAACAAATGAGTATTCATCTGCTTCCACAATCTGGCTCTTGAACTTCGTCAAGCTTATAGGAATATTGCATAGATAAAATGTATATGAAGTTATATACTTGGTGATCAGCACATAGTGGGTACTCGAAAAATATTTGTTTCATTTTATTTCTTAACATTAGTTTTCTAATTTTCATTCATTTAACAAATATTTCTGGAATCTACAAAGTGACACATACTCTGCCACGCATTATGTGTACATCGATGAAATACAGACAGAGACAGTGCTTGTTGTCAGGGAAGTTACCAGGTATGTGTGTAAAGTGAAGACAATATTCAGCTCACTAGAAGATCAGGTGGTCACATAAGATAATAACTGAAAATGACCTACGCTGGTTCATTTTCAAAAGACCTATGCTGGTTCATTTTCATACTTCTAATTACAAAATAACTGTGTTTTGATTCCTGATACAAAAATATAGAGAAAAGTCAGAAGGTAGAATTCTAATATATATCTCAACTTTTGTGTGAGCATAAGAAAGTTCCTTAAAGCATTACACTATGTTTGTTTGGCATGAGGGCTGTATAAATGCCAGAGGGCTAAGTGTTTTTGCTGAGACTGTGAGTGAAAATCTAGATAAGGAATAGATTTTTAGATTTCTGACATAAAGTAGAAGCAAAGACAAATAGACATGGGGAAAGAGAAAGAATTTTGGGGTCCTAGAACACCCACAGGTGGTAGGAGGAAACTCTGAAAAGCCTGAATTAGTCCTTGCACTTTTCTAGACCAAGAATCTAGCTTGAGAGACAAGTGGAGAAAAGACACAGTATGACTATAAGTTGGATTCTCTGAGGTATTTATAAATGCAGAAAGTATGCATGTTGATATTTGTCAGTCCACATACACCCTGATAGGCCAATCACTGTCATTAGAGTGTTTTAAGAATGGGAGAGAGAGGATACCATTCTTCTCTAATTTCCCTAACATTAACTTACATTTCCAAAAGAGAAAATGATTAATTTCACTTAATTTTTTTAAATTGCTGTTGTTGAAGATGATGACTTTAATAATTAAATATTTTTTAATAATTTTAATAAATTTATATTATATACTTATATACTATATACTTTAATAATTTTGAAATATTATATGCTCATTGTTCAGAAGAAATTTTTTTGATAGCTTCTAGACATGGGAGACTCCAGTAGCTTCCTCAAATAAAAGACATGAGTTGAATTGCTTTACATTACAGAGGCAGCTCATATTTGATTTGAAGAGGAAAATTCTGGAGTGAAAGTAGAACCAGAAAGTGTGAACTTTGTCCGGGAGAAGAGAAAGATGTTTCCTATTGCAATGTGGTCTGAGAGGGTCGGGGACATAAAATGTCGAGGATTTGTGTGAGTGTGTAATTTCGCATTGTTGTACGATGTGATTTCTTACAAATCTGCAGCAAAGACTTTACTGTCTGCTGGGTTTGGTTTCTCGTAGAAACAAGTGAAATTACAGAGCTCTGCCTTCTGGTTGCTAGTTGCTGTAGGGTCAAAACACATCCCACACATGCAGTCATAGGAAGCTCTTGGCTGATGCTGGGTTATGTATGTGTCTACTTGTTTTAGTTGTATTTCAACCCTGGTAAGGAAACAATTAGACTGCTTTTCAGAATTATTACAAATCAATTAATTTCTTCTTGTAGTAGTGCAAGGTTTGTTCATAAATCAGAATATTTAAAACCTCCAGTGTATATATAGTTACAATTATTAATTGCTTTTATAAATACAAAAATTAGGCAATATTAGTGGAAAAAATATGAGACTTCAGAGAAAAGGGAAAAAGGAATGGATCAACCACAAAAATGTTCATGATTAGAAAACTGCATGAGAAATTAAGAAAGAAGTCTCAGAACACCTTGCAGGAATGAATTTGACCATTCTTTTCAGTTGAGCCTTGAACAATTAAGAGGAAAGTGGGAAGAAATCTAGAAACAGAGTTCAAACAATGAGGAATCAGAGAGGAATGGGGGATAAAATATGAATGTATTTTTTCCCCTAGGTTTTAAAGAATGGGGTGGGTAGGCAAGGACCAATTATGAGTCCAAGTTGCAAGCAGCCTGATAAGAGGGATGGGACCCTGTGAAGGAAGGGTCACTGTGATAGAGTGAGTAAATGAAATATAACTTGTTAATGTGAAAGAAAAATTGTCTGAGTCTTATTTGAAGCAGAAACGTTTTGCCCAATGAAAAGGAAGAACTTAGTATTCCTAAAAAATGCTTTAGACGTTTTTTGATAAAATTTCATGGGATTTGGACTTGGGGAAACTCACGCTTGTTGACTGTCACCCATAAGCCAAGAGCGGAGTCATTTTAAGCTGTTCTTTTCCTTTTGTAGCTAATCTAACAATGATTAGCTAACATTCTTTTTCCATAATGTTCCTAATTAGAGCAAATGGTAGAACGGACCTCCTAGAGGCTTTCCTTCTTGCAAAATTATACTAAAACTTTGATTCATAAATAGTGTGCAGATTTTCTTTACAATGAGAATCATTTAATAAACACGATTGTTGTATCATTCCAGAAGCTGGGAGGCTAGTGTTACTCTAGTTCAGCTAATCAAAAAGAAAATAACTCCAAAATGAATGAATCCAAGAGTCATCACCATTGTTGTGCTATCTGCTCCTGAAGTATTTCTTTTTTTTTTTTTTAAGATTTTATTTTTAAGCAATCTCTTCACCCAATATGGGGCTCAAACGCACAACCCCAAGATCAAGAGTAGCAAGCTCCACCAACTAAGCCAGTCAGGTGCTCCTGCCCCTGAAAAATTTCTGTGGCATCCCAGTAGACACTGTGTGTTTAGTAGGCACTGTGTTGTGGTGCTCAGAGTCTTTGTCAGAATGGGAGGACCGGTGTTCCCAGCTTCCGAGGTTTACCAGCTACTTTCAGAAACTGTCTTAGGCTATAGAAACTGTCTTTGGCTAAAGAGAATTCCTTTCCCTAAGGTTGCCCTCCTCACCATCCTGAGGGCAGTCCATAGCAATGGCTCATTGCTATTGTGCTCTAAAGATCTAAATCTTCACCTTGGGACAAATTCTGAAGCGCCATCTGAATTCTAGATATCCTTAGGGGCTGAGTCTTGTTGAAACTGCATCCCAGCCCCAACTCTCCCTCTGTCTATGTGTTTGCTTCCCTCTCCCACCCCTGGTGATAATTCTGAGAGTCTGCCCTAATAATAAATTTCTGCACTGGTCTCTCTGAGTCCGTTTCGAGGACTGCTCTTGTAAGGGGCAGAAACAGTAGAACCTGGTAGGAGAGAGGTGGTGTGGGTAGATTTTATTTTGGACCAGGACACTTTATTGCTTCTCCAAGACCCACCCTAACTTGATTAAAAAAAAAAAAAAAAGGTTTTAACTCTATAAAATTTTCCTTTAGTTAACAGAGCTCTGCTGTAGCTGGGGAGTGAGGGCAGGGGGAAAGGTTCTTATACAAAGGAATGCTCAGAGAGATGCTTGTACTTTCTGTCCTCAGAAATCTGGTTTCAAGGCCTAAGCGGGAAATGAAATGTTGGAAAAGCCAGTAAGTGAGTCAGAGACAGAGAGAATAAATCTCAAATACTGGCATAAAAGTAGGGTCAGATCGTGAGAATGAACTAAGGTTTAACATGGGATTGTGAATTTGTAAGCCAATTCAAAACTCAAGTGTGTATAAGTAATGCCAAGACTATTAAACAAGAAATGACGAAACTATTTAATCTATTCCTTGCCTCTTGGAGATAATCAGAGCCATCTGTTCCACCATTTTTAAAGCTGCTTCAAAATAATTACATTCCTGTCTTACCTAAAATTGTACTTTATAAAAAAGAGATTTAAATGTAGCAATACTCTCTGTCATTGGGTCACTCTGTTCACTCAACAGCATTTTATTTAATAAGCATCTTTGCCTGTCATGTCCCTATGTGTAAACTGAGTGCTAGGTTAATACTATAAACTGGTTTTTTGGGACAAGGGAAAACTAAAGGGAAATTACCATTGTTTAAATTGTAAAGAAAGCCAGAATAAGAGGAAACAGTAGTAACTTAAGATATTTGTAGTCAGGTTTAGGGCTGGTATCTAAGATGCCTCACTATTTACAATGTGACAACTGAACAATAACTTTCAGGCTTATAGCACTCTCAGGTCTCAGTGTATACCATTACTGCTATCTCAGCTACAATAGGAAGAGTCACCTTAATGAAATAAGAAAGTGGCACATTTTATATTTTAATTAGGCAAAAGTAGCATATTGACAAGCTAACCCCTCAACGGGGCAGAATTTTTCTGGTTAACTCATTTCTACTTAAACTTTATGTCAGTGGAGGAGAGGTGCTCAAATGTGAAAAAGGAGAAACTCCAGGCATTTCTATTTTCATATATTTACTCCTCACAACTTAATCCTCATAACCTTATAGGGAAGGTAGTCCTATATCATTTTACAAATGGGAAAACTGAGAATAGCCTCCAAATTAGACAAGGGCTGCAGCAGACCAAGGTACAAAGCAGAGGCCCATTTGTTGCCAGGGGGTATCTTGGTTAGGTGCAGTTCAAGGTAAAAACAGGATCCATAAAAATGGATAAGAATAGGTAAGAATGGGGCGCCTGGGTGGCTTAGTGGGTTAAGCTGCTGCCTTCGGCTCAGGTCATGATCTCAGGGTCCTGGGATCGAGTCCCACATTGGGCTCTCTGCTCAGCGGGGAGCCTGCTTCCCTCTCTCTCTCTCTCTGCCTGCCTCTCCATCTACTTGTGATCTCTCTCTGCCAAATAAATAAATAAAAATATTAAAAAAAAAAAAAGAATAGGTAAGAATGGTAAGAATAAGATAGGTAAGAATGACTGAACAGAAATGGTAAAGGGTTAGTGAAAGAAGGCTTTAAAAGAAGGCAAGATGAGGGGCGCCTGGGTGGCTCAGTGGGTTAAGCCGCTGCCTTCGGCTCAGGTCATGATCTCGGGATCCTGGGATCGAGTCCTGCATCGGGCTCTCTGCTCAGCAGGGAGCCTGCTTCCCTCTCTCTCTCTCTCTGCCTGCCTCTCCGTCTACTCGTGATTTCTCTCTGTCAAATAAATAAATAAAATCTTTAAAAAAAAAAAAAAAGAAGGCAAGATGATACAGCAACAAGAGGGGCGACTTCTCAGTGTAATCAAGAAGCAGACTAATCAGGGGTGCTCTGAAACTCTTTGCCTCTTGTCTTCCTGTTATGGAATAGGAAGTAATACCTAGATCCGAGACTGGCTTTGAAGATTAGGTAAAACAATGTATGTTAAGACATGAAGCAATACCTGGCACCTGGCAAGTCCTCTCAATCTCTTTTCTTTCTTCTTTCCTTATCTTTCCTTCCTCTGCTTCACAGCTGTGCCCAGAGGTGGTCTTAATTCTACAGAAGGGGACAAGAAATCAAAGTCAAGACAGAGCTCACAAAGAAGGGGGAAAAGAAAACCACGGTCATTATTTAATTATGGATATAACTTAAAACCTAACCTATATTTTATGTCAAAAGTTGATAGGACCTTTCAGGTTTACGTAATTAAATCTGATTTTAGGAACTTCCTGATATTGGGGAAAAAATATGGAACTCCTTGATATTGGGGGAAAAATATGTGGAGTCCACTTTGACATTTTCACAGGAGTACTTTCAAATATTTCCCAACAGCTGAAGCCAGAATGTAATCTACTCTTTCTCTAGCACTTATTTGCCTCCTAGGAATTCACAAAATTAAAGCCATATGAGTGCACATGCTTGTAATCTCTCCATTGTCACTCCACAATTTCATGTGGCTTCTTTTTGTTCTCCTTTCTGATGTCAATCCTTTTTATTCTCTTAGTCCTAGCTCTTTGAAGGAAGGGTCATCTAATTCATTTTTATAGCTCCAGTAGGCCAACTACAGTGCCATGGATAACATTTGCACTTAACAAAATGTTGTTGACTAAGTAGGTGGATTTGGAGGTCTCAATCCAATGTAGTAGTATTATCAAAGTCAGAGTGGGAGAATTGGGACATACGTGTTAAAATGCAGAGGGTTATATTGGAATTCAAGTTCTGGAGACTTCTAAACAGGCTCTTTAAAATGAAAAGACACAAAGGAAATTGGACCAGAATTTGAGATTAGATTAGAAAGAGAACAGAGAAAGAGAATGGCAGCTCTGACCACCTGGCAGATGAGGGTCAATGGAGCAGGTAGGGGAAACTTTGGAGGATAACGCATCATCTGAATTTTCATGGCTTTTACATTAGAGAAACAACTGTATCACCCTCTCCCTTTACTCTCTCTGATTTCACTTCTGGTTTTGCTTGTAATTCTCTCTCTGTGTGTTTCACGATCAATATTTTCTGGAAAAAGATGACTAGGCCAGATATTATTTGTATTGAATATACTTCCACATCTGCACACCTCAAAGTTTAAGGGCCACCCCATGACTCTTTTAGATCTGTTAACCCTGGTCTAATTAGTACGGCCAAGGTACACAAGACACTAACATTGGTAATCAATGTTGAAGGAACAGTTTGTGACTCATTTCTGAAGGAGACTGCTGAGCAGTCAGAATTTTACACTTGCTCTCCTGTATACCTTATGAATGCCTGTGTTGGAAGTAAGTTGGAATTGTCAGATTTAGTAATAAAAATATAAATATAAATTTATAAAACATAAATTAATTTGAATTTCCTATAAACAACAAATACTAAATGTAGTATTCAGGATATACTTAAATGTGCTAAGATGGCTGCTTGGGCTTCACACATAGAGGGAGGGAGAGAAACAAAACTGTTCATTCCTGTTAAGGGCACTTTTCTGAACAAATACCTTAAACTTAGCTTACTGGTGAGGCTTTGGTCACATAGTCATATCTAACTACTGAGAAAGAAGTCTTTGCAGTGGACAGTCACATGCTCAGTTAAAAATCAAAGACTATTACTGAGAAGCAAGGGCAAAGTAGATATAGACCAACTAGTCATCTCTGTCAGAAAAGTGATGGGAATAAAGGTATGTTTCAGAGGTAAAATAAACTGAACTAGATTGTATATGATGATGCTGATGCTGGGTTATGAAAGCAAAATAATAAAGTCTTTCAATTTTATTGCAACCAGGTCAGTCTACAGAATGGAGCTCCCTTTTAAAGTAAGTGGAAAATAGAAGAGAAACATACATTCAAAACTTGTTAGGTGAATACCGTAAAATGTTCAAAGTAAAATACTATACAGATATTATAGGAGTATGACACAGCGGCTAACCAAATCTAGTAGATGACAGTGTGGCCATCCTTCTTTCACTTTCCTAAGACAGTGTGATTAACTGCAGATGCTTGCTATTATTGTTAGGAAATAAAATGTTTAGCATGGTACCTGGTACGTAGTAAATGTTCAATAGATTGATTAATGTTTAATATTTTTACCTATATTTCCAAACAGAAGAGTCACCCAGGAAATCAAATGGAAAATAAAAGAAAAATTTGAGGATGCTGTGAAAAGTAGTGAGAGGGGCTTTCTGTAGAGGTTATAGAAATGTACAGCATGGATATCATCCTGTAAGCTGGCTCTGCTGGCCAGGCAGTGACAGAAACCAATTTGTTTTCCCTTGGAGGAGACCTAGTAACTGTTGTTTCACTGTATCCTTTTGGATTTCCTGGAAATTTGAATTTAGGACAGGAGGAAGGAGAGGCAATAGAAAGACCCTAGAATAAAAGTCAAAGATGAAGATACTACACATAAGCATTGGTGTTATGGCTAGCCCAGCCATTTACAGCTTTACAGCTTTAGGGCCAAGGACAGCAATGCAGTAGTAATTTATTAATGGAGCATTAAGAGCCAGGCACATGCAAAGTACTTAGATTTATGTTATCTCAACTCCAGAGTGGGGATTCAGGGGAAGTGGGTTAGAGAGTGGGTGCAGACAAGGCTGTCTGAAAGATGGTTCTCACCTTCTACAGCCAGAAAGACAGACTTAGAAATAACTCAGATATGGAAGAAAAATGTGATGGGGTGAAGAGTTGAGAGTGTTAAAGTATGGAGGATGAAGAGCTTAATTACAAAAGAACAGTTGGGGTATTTTCTAGAAGGAAGTGAGATTTGAGTTGGACCTTGAGAGGTGGGTGGAATTTTAGGGGAGATTTAGGGGAGAGAGGAAAACTTTTCAGGCAGAGTGAATATCAGGAGCACAGGTGTGAAAGGGCAGACTGTGAGGGACACCGTGGCTCAAGAATTAGCGTATCTGTACTATACTAGCTGTGGGAGTTACACAGCGGAGACAAATTGCAGAGGGCTTCTCATTGCAGATCGAAGATTTATGAGCTTGTCACAAGGGCATTAAGAGTTCTGAACAGAGTAAAAACAGAGTAAGTCTGTGTTGTAGGGATGTGCAATGGGGAGGATGGGCCGGAAAGGTCAAAGACCTGAGGTCAGTCCACAGGCTGCTGTGATGGTCCAGAGAACCGTGGAAATAAAAACTCATATAAGGTAGAAAACACAATAGTCTCAGACTAGTCTGGCAAGAGTGGTTATTAGTTACTTATCAACAAGCAATGAGGGTAAATTACTTAATCAGAGTATCATTGTATGTTCTCTAAAATACTGCTCCAAATTGTATCACAAGTTTGCTGTGGAAAGTAAATAAACATGTGTGAAGTCCCCAGTCAATGGGCCTTACTCCAGCAGAAATATTTTCAAAAGTTTCTCCCTTATCCTTTGTAAGAACAACCTGTGGGGCTTGTGCCACTTCTATTTGGGCCCTTAGCGTTGTTGTGCAATAGACGGGTCTTTCTTCTCGCTTCCTGGACTGTGTGCCTCACCGCCCTGGTCTCCACTCCTGGCCTCTCTCGGGCAAGCCTTCGCACACAGTAGGCTCTCAGAAAAAGCGTGTGAGCAAACGGGATGTGCAGGGCGAAAAGAGGCGGCCCCGGCCAGGCTGCAAGCAGCGCACATCCCAGGTTATCTGCCGCTCGCCCGGTTCTCTGTTCTCTGGGTCGCGCCGAAGAGATCAGGGTGCCACTGAGCAGCGGGCACAGTCCCACGCTCTTCAAGGAGCGGGGGTCCCTCCTCCTGAGGGGCGCGGGCTAGGGGATGAGGAATCCAAGCGACTCACTTCCAAAAGCGAGCAGAAATCTCCCTCCTCCCGGCCTCCAGAGGTTCGTCGTCAGGAAATCCTAACCCCTTCCCCCTCTTCTCTGGCCCTCCTTCCGGCCCCTGGGAACCCGGGCGCCGTTTTCCAGAGGCCTCCTGGCCGGAGGCAGTCGCCGAGCGGGGCGGTGCGCGTGGGTGGGGGCTGGGCCGGGGGAGGGGAGTGCAAGAACTTTGAGAGTCAGCCTCGGGGGCCCGCGGTGACATTCCTGGAGGCGCCGCGAGAGCAGGCCCGCCTCTGGCGCCCGGACCGGGAAAGAGCCGCCGAGAGACGCCGCGGGAAGCCGTAGTGTCGCCGCCCCGAGAGAGACCCCCCTGGCAGTCCGCTGCGGCCGCGCGGGAAACAGAGGGCGGAAGACGTGTCCGCGGGCATGGCCCTCTTTTTGCAGGAGCTATTGCTGCCGCAGCCACTCAGCTTCCCGGGCCTGGCCCTCGCCGCGGCCCTGCTGCTCGCGGTCCTGTGCTTGCGCTCCTGGCGCACCAGGTAAGCGCCCCTGCGGCCTCACCGCGCAGCTCCGCGGCCCGGGCCACGCATGCGCCCTGGGCCCCGCGGACCGCGCGCGACCGGGACGGCGGAGGGAGTACCCCCTCTCCTCACTCCTTGTGATTTCGAGTGCGGAGAGTCAGAACTTGCTGCGGGGCAGCGGCGTCTCGGGGGACTGTGTGTAATCACAAAGGCTGCTTCTGCGTCTTCCCCATACGTACGCATACATATTAAAGCGTTGGGACCGAATTCGATTTGCTGCTCCAGTATAGGTTGTATGTAATAAACCCCAGGTTTGCATTATTCATTATGCATCTCTCACGGCTTCCAAACAGACACATTTTGGGGCCCAGTTAACAGTGAGTTGGTGCTTTATGGCCTGGAATTTGTAGAGCATTTCGAGGGGGAATTTTCTTACATTTCCTTCAGATAAAAGTGAAATGTTTCAGGAGAATGGCAGTGTACGGTATGAACAATAACTCTGGGTGCTTCTCTGTGCCTCAGTTTACTTCACTGTACCTCATGTGGAAAAATGCGATAATAATACCTTCTGGGCATTTGGTGACTACTAAATGAGTTTATAGTGTGTATTTTGTGCATTTACTGTATTATTTTTATTAGGACAAAACCAATAACAACACAATGCAAGAAGTATGTCACTTCTTTATCTGATTTGAAAATGTGGAAGTAAAAACGAATGTTCCAAGTAGAAGCATTCACTCGAAGTCACTGTATTTTCTGTTTGAGATTAGATCTGTTTGTTTAGGTATATGTTTATTTGTATATGTGTGTATGACACAGGTTGTTTCTCAAAGGTTTGGGGAAAATGGCACCATTTTACTACATTCAAATATCTGGGGACGTTTCCAGAATGTTCATGGATTATTACTCTAGAAGGGAGTATTGCTCTTCTTCCCCATGCATTCAGTGATTTTACTGGTATGTGCCATGCCCTCCCTGGGGTTGCCTTTTCCGATGGCTGTGCTCTTGCTTAGAGCCCAATGTGGGAATTTAGGACACTCTAATTTCAGTGTTACTCTATTCTATGTAGGTTCCATCTTCCACAGTGTCTATCCTCAGCCAATGCCACATTTAAAATAAAACCAATAAATTCAAGATACAATTTGAGTGGTGCTAGGAAACTCATTTCCTTTCCAGCAAGTCATTAATCATATACATATATTTTTTAAATGACCTTTTTTTTTCTAATAATTGACTTAAATATAGATACTTTCTAAATTGTTATAAAGACAACATGTAAAAACAGTCTGGTTAGCAAGGCCAACTTGAAAACAAACATGTCTCTATTATTCTTTCCCTACCTCCCATTCCCTGCAAAAATGACAAAAGTTAGTCTCAGAACAATATAAAATAAATATAAAATGGTTAAATTCTTCTAAATAAATGAAATACAGAGTGGACTAGGGGAGAATCCATTTTCTTATTTCTTCTGGTTTCTAAAGACCACTGGAATTCAATTTTTTTTTCATACTCTAATGCTCCTGCCTCTGACTTATAAGAACCCTTGTGATTATGTTGAACGCACCCAGATAATCTAGGATAATCTTCCCATCTCAAGGTCCTTAATTTAGTCACATCTGCAAAGCCCTTTTTGTAATGTAGGGTAACATAGTCATAGGTTTGAGGGATTAAGACATGGACATCGTTGGGAAACATCATTCTTCCTACCACAGTGCTCCCTCTAACCTCCAAAGATTTATGTTCATCTTACATGCAAAATATACCACCCCGTCCCAACAGTCACAAAAACCTCAACCTATCACAGTATCAGCACGAGGTCCAAGATCTCATATAAATCTCATTCAGTTCCCAAGTCCCAAATCTCACCATTTAAATCATGTAAATTAGTGTGGGGATCTCAATATGATCCATTTGGGGACAAAAATTCCCAAGAACATCGTGGGTCCTTCATGTACGTGACAGGGATTGACTCCATCAGTAAGAGGCTTCTCCACAGATTTTTCTTGGATCATTCCATTTACATTCCTGGCTTCTTTTGACATCGCTGAGGGGAAACAGTCACATGCCTCATCTTTTCGATGATTGACCAGTACTTTACATGTGAATGAGTATGTATGATTAAATTGTCAAGAGTTCAAAATAGCCAATGTGAAACCAATGAATCACTGAAATAGGAATTATGTAGAAATACTGTGCACACACCAAAAAGTTTGCAAACTGGAAGTGCTCAAACTGGAACACGAAATGAGACTCAGGGGTATATTTTTATAAAGCAACTTGTATAATGAGAGAGTAGTGACTTTATTTTTCACAGCAATGGGTTTTAGTATTACAGTTTTCAGTGGTTACCTCATATAAACCTTGGGAAACAGTTTAAGTTTTGCTTATCATTTCTAGAGGCACAGGCAAGAAATAATCCAGATCAAGTTATTCTCACAAAATAAGCTAAATTAAGCTTTGCCTGAGTAACTAAACTGGTTCTGTCTGCCGAGGGACGCTTCAAGACTCGTCTCTATCTAGCTTTGATTTTAACTGAATACGCCAACCTTTTGATTTTTCCCAGGCACTAGCAAAATGTGTCCAGCCACATCCTTGGCTTTCTCTCCAGAGCGCTCCTCCTTGATAGTGTCCCAGTTTGCAGTCTGGATAGGCTGAGAATTTCCCAAAGCATCAGTTCCTGGTCCCTCTGTGCCAGGAATTCTTCCCTTCTTCTACATCTTCCCTCTCACATTTTACTGTAAGCAACAGGACGAACAAGGCTACTCCTTCAGCACATTGCTTCAAAATCTCTTCAACTAAATATCCAAGTTCATCCCGTTCAAATTCTGCTTTCCATGTGACTGCAGGACACAATGTAGCTGAGCTTTCTGCAACTCTAAGAATCCCTTTTGTCCAGTTTACAATGGCATATTCCTCCTTTCATCTGAGCCCTCACCAACAGTGCCTTTGATGTTAATATTTTTATTTATGGACTATTTAGGATGCTGTAAATATTCTTTAAAATGATATGTGTGTGTGTGTGTGTGTGTGTGTGTGTGTGTGTGTGTGTGTGTGTGT
>NC_081559.1:130652590-130779511 GCF_022355385.1 Mustela nigripes | reverse complement strand
ATCCCCCATGATCCTCACTTTCTTCTGGGTCCTCATCAGGGAGCTGTTAACATCTGTATTTCTACTCATCATCTATTCAAGGCAATCTGGATTCTTTTTCTATCGTCTTCCTCAAAATTCTTCCAGCCTCTGCCCATTGCCCAATCAAATTCATGTCTACATTTTTAGCTATTTGTCACAGCAGTGTGCCACTTCCAGGTACAAAAATCACACTAGTTTCCTATTGCTTCTATACCAAATTTTCCCAAATTCAGTGATGTTAAGCAACATGGATCTATTCTCTTACAGTTCTGGAGGTCAGAGTCTTCCTGGACTAAGATTAAAGTTTTGGCTGAGCTGAGACCCTTCCGAAGGTGCTGGTGGAGAATAGTAGGTTCTGAGAACAACTGAACTTGCACTGTGTAAGTCTTCAACTTGAGAAACACCTCAAAGATTGAGCTCAGAAGAGGTTGCCTCACCAAAAGACATTTTCCAGACTACCTCAGAGAGAATCCCCTTCCTCAGCAGTAGATTCAAGGGTCCATGAATTCTGTGACCCCTGACCATGCCTAACTTGTCTGAGTCATTTTCCTTAACTTGAAAATGGAAACAACAGCTGTCACACTAGGTAGATGTGAGAAACAAAGTGCCCGAGACATGTGAACGCATTTTGTAAAGTATGCTGTCACTTCAAAGACAATTGTCTGTACCATTATGTTTCTTTGTCACTTCCCAGAAACCCTTTTTTCCTAGTTGCTGTTTAGGAGAAAAAAATGGGGTGATTTTCCTTCCTTCTCTCCTTGCTCTCCCCCAACACACATATCCCCAACCCCCCAAAAGGCTGTAATTGGTAAGAAATATGATTTAAATGCTGTTAAAATGAGTCAAAGTAAAAATTCAGTGATTTTTTTTCAAGCTGTAAGATGTCAAGGTTATGTAGATAATGAGTTATTTTGAAATGTTGATTTGTTGACATGACTGTATCACATAAGTCAATTATTTCCCCTTTCTAATTGATTAGTTACTCCCAAACTAGACATATGGTGCGCTAGATCCCTCACACTATTACCACTGCCTAGACAATGAGAAGAGCTAGGTTGCAATCATTAGTGGATTTTTTCTTTCTTCCTCTTTGCTCATGACAAAATATAGGAAAAGGATGTGGGCAGCTGAAAGCAAGTAATTTTCTGCTCAAGATTGTGCTGAATTTCACAGGTGGATTTTTATGTTTTTACATAGGAGGTGCTAGAGAGAGCTCCAGGCACATTTGTGGCAACAAGTAATCAGTTATGCATGGTGCTACACTTTCCCTTATTAAACTGCAGTGTTTGGATTGGTCTTGTTACCATTTGAGACCAATTTCAATTTCAGGTGTGCTTTGCAGTTTTATTTTGTAACTTAAAAAAAAAAAAGAAAAGGTCCTGAAGGTAGAGAATCTTCCTATTGTATAATTATAGGAACATGTGAGCTCTGAAAACCTTTCACTGTTTATTTATGTACCTTCAAAGTGACCATTTAATACATTGTTGATTAGGTCAACATTAAGGATTGCTAAATGCTGTAATCATATTTGCTGATAAATCCCAGCTATCCTTTAGAAGATATTATGTGTTTATATAAGAGAAATCAATTCTGAAGTTATAGTAGGTGGACATAAATCGAATACCTCTGTAAGAAGAAAACCTTGGAGTGCTTGCCTTAGAAATGTAGGACTAGTTATGTATCTAAAGTCATCCATGACTTAGTGTTCCCTAATGAGGGGACCGTCTTGTAGAGGGCAGTGTAGTATAAGGCAAAGAGCATGACTATGAAGTCAAATGGACCTGGACCCAACATCAAGCTCTATCCAAGGGAAGGGAAGACAGAAAAGAACAATGTGAAGGCCCTACTTTATGCCATGCTTTGTGCTGAGATGTTTTGCATATGTTATCTCATTTAATCTTGACTGTGGTTCATGAGATAATTGTTACTGAACTATTTTTCAGAAGAGACGAGCACAATAAGAGATTAGCTCATTTGCTATGGTTGCAGATTTCCCCAGAAGTAGAGCTGATTTTTTATTCCAGCTCCCTTATAGCTATGGTAGACAGAATAAAGCCCCCTCAGCCTCAAAGTTGTTCTCCCCTTCATTCCTGGAACCTTTTGAATATGTTAGGTTACTTGGCAAAGGGAAGATTAAGGTTGCAGATGAAATGAAGGTTATAAATCAGCTAACCTTAAAAGGTGGGACTATCCCGAATACTTGAGTGGGCCAAGTGTAATCACAAATTAACACTGGAAGAAGAAGATAGGAGAGGAAGTCTCCCAATCATAGGTGGCTTTGGAGATGGATTAAGGAGTCTAAGAGACAAAGAATGTGCAGGCAGCCTCTTGAAGCTGGAAAGACAAGGTTTCCTCTCTAGAACTTCCAGGAAAGAACCTAGCCCTACTAACATCTTGATTTAGTCTGAGACTCACTTTAGACTTCTGGGCTACAGAATGTAAGATAATACATTTATATTGTGTAAGCCACAATTTTGTGGTAATTTGTTACAGTAGCCACAGAAAACTAAGGCAGTAACCAAGCCATGCCATGGCTTTGGCCTTAAACTACATTGCTTTTTTTTTTCTTTTAAAGATTTTATTTTATTTGACAGAGACACAGTGAGAGAGAGCAAGAGAGAAAGAAAGAGAGAGAGAGAGAGAGAGAGAGAGAGAGAAAATGCAAGCAGGGGCAGTCAGGGAGGGAGAAGCAGGTTTCCTGTCGCAGGGAGCAGGATGAGGGGCTCCATGCAAGGCTCAATGCGGAGCTCGATGTGGGGCCAGGGCTCGATGCACACTCAGTGCCTTCATCACTATACTAATGCATAATAATTTGAGAATCTGGAGTCCTAAACTTCACAGATCATCATGGACTATTCATTAGTCTCTGTTCCTTATCCATCAATATGCAAATAAGTTTTGAAAGCTTTTTATGTATCATGCATCTCTGAATCTTTAAAATCATTTTGAAAATAAATCATAGATTGTTGGCATTGAGATCTAGATGTGATTTCTTTTGTTAATTTAATTTTATTTGTTTATTTGGCAGACAGAGATCACAAGTAGACAGAGAGGTAGGCAGAGAGAGGAAGAAGCAGGCTCCCAGCAGAGCAGAGAGCCTGATGCGGGGCTCTATCCCAGGACCCTGAGATCATGACCTGAGCCGAAGGCAGAGGCCTTTAACCCACTGAGCCACCCATGCGCCCCCAGATTTCTTATTTCCCAGACTTGGTGCATCCCTATATCCTGCTTCCCACAGCCTGGAGGATAAAACCAGAAGAGGACCCTGAAGATTTGAGGAGACCTAGAGGGGACGAGATGTTGCACTTCACTGACTTCCCAAAAGTAGTAGAACAGAGAGAACCATCAGCTGTAGAAGAAAGATTAACAGCCTCTTGTAGGAGAAAATTTTTGTATTTTATCCAGAGTAAAATCCCACTGAAACTACTTCAGGTTACTCTTCTGTGAAAGGCAAAGGACAAAATTATAGAAAGCTACTTTGCTGAATAAGAGAAGGTGACATCTATTATATCGTGCATTTTTATAGCCAGAGTGCTCATTTTTATGGCTTTGGCATTTTTTTCAACACAGAAGTATTTGGGATGGGATTTTTTTTTTCTTCTATAGGAAAGTGGAAAGGATTAATTAAGTCTATAATTGCTTAATGCAGAAATTAATAGAAATTTTAATAAAAGTGCAACCATAACAGGATTTAAATCCTTTGTCATCTCTCCTCATAACTTTATCCTAAAGAGTTTATGATAATGAAGAAGAAACTTCAGATGCCTTATTTTACTGACTAGTTTCTCAGTGAATATTTGTCATAAGAAATGAAGGATGAATGCATGAATGGACAGTTCGGTGTGGTAATTCTCTACTTCTAATATGGATATTTTAGAGTTGTAGATATTGATATCAACATATACAAACTGCGTACAAAAATGATACATCAAATGTCATACATAACATGTTTTCTGCAGCTTAATTAGAAAGTGAAGGTGTCATAATCAAGTGCTTACCTACCAGGAATATTTATAAATGGAGATCTTATCAGTGCAATGTTATTCTTTAGTGTAAACCTAACTGAAAACGTAGCGATTGGAGTGCACTCAATTCCTAAGATTCCTGCTTTTTCAAATTCAGAGTTTAAACAGATATTGTTAACTTTCCATTTTAGGCATTGGGTTTTGCTTATGATTCCCTTCCCTGGCATAGATGGACAATGTACTTTATTTAATAGATGAGTGCTTCTTTGAGAAAGGGCTGAGCCTGGTTTGGTCAATCACATAAAATCACACACATTTTGGTTTTCAATACACTTAAATAATGGTAGGATGATTACTCAGAAACTATTAGAGACACCATGTTTTCTGCTTGAAAATCAGAATCGTGCTGGTGAAAACATTGCTTTGTATTAGCTATATACCTTGGAACTATGAACATCCAAGTCACTTTATCTCAGGAAGACAAGTGGCTTCCTGCTCAGTCACGTCTAGTGGGGATTTAGTGTCATGATACTGTATTTTGGCGGTGGTGTCTTTTGGGGGCAGGATGTGAGGGGATTAATGTCTTTGGGTGATGGATAGTTAACCACTTTATGGGTAGCTACTCCAATATTGTTGATTCTTGCATATTTTTGTGTATTGAGTATTATAATACTAGAAAATTGTTTCTGGCTTATTATAATAATAGCCAACACTTTTGAGTACTTCCTATGTGCCTACTGGACATAGAGACGAGTATTTTATATTCATTATTCTGTTTCATTTATTGACTCTTCCCTCACAGTAACTTTTCTCATTTTATAGAGGTAAGAAGTAAGTCTCATTTAAATAATGTTCCCAAAGTCATATAACCAGAATGAAGTGCGGGTGTACTCAGATTCAGACCCACTCTGTTTGACTTCCAAGTCCCCAAATTTAACACTTTAAATTTATCTTTTTCTCTTATTCTTTGTAAATATTTGCAATAATAATCTGGCATATACATTTACCCTTTACTGAAAACTAAAATATTACAATGTGATACAACTTTTAAACATTACTAGTAGAAATTTAATTAAGACAGGAATATATATGTTAGGACTTTAAAATAAGAATGTGTTAAAAATCTAAGAAAAGCAGATAATAATAGTCTGTTGTATCTCTCTTGCACTGGATTGTGTGAAAGTCACATTTGATGGACAATATGAGAAAATATATCTTTTTCCTTATCTTACATACTGGCTTTTGCACCCTTTCATTTAATAACTCAGGAGAGGATTTGAGATTCACTGCAAGTCCATGTTAAGATACAACGGAGAATAGGACAAATGACATAGGACCCTGCCCTTTTTTTCTTCCTCTGGACATATACAAATCTGCACATACTTAATGTATATAATTTGATGAGTTTGTAAATAAATATACGTCCATGAAACTGTCATAAACATATCCATCACATGCAAGTTTCCTCCCATGTTTATATATGATGATGATGATGATGATGATGAGATAAGAGCACTTGACAAAATATCTATTGTCTTAGCAAATTTTAAGTATAACGATATAGTATTATTAACTATAGACACTATGATATACAGATCTCTAGGACTTATTTATCCTGTATAACTAAAACTTCATGCCCATTGACTAATAATTCTGTTTCCTCCTCTCCACTGGCCCCTGTTAATGTTCATTCATTCAACTCTCTTCTTCTATGAGTTAGACTATTTTAGATTCCTTATGTAAGTGATATCATGTAGTATTTGTCCTACATCTGGCTTATTTTACTTAGCATAATGCCTTTCAGGTTCATCCAACTTATCACGAATGGTGGGATTTCCTACCTTTTTAAGGGTTAATAATATTTCATTGTATATATAGACCACATTTTCTTTATCCATTTATCTGTAGATGGATACTTAGATTGCTCCCATATCTTGGCTATAGTAAATAATGCTTTAATGAAAAATGAGAGTGCAGATCACAGGATCCTGATTTTAATTCTTTTTTAATATATACCCAGAAGTGTGATTACTGAATTATTCAGTAGTTCCATTTTTAATTTTGAAAAAATTCCATACTGCTTTCCAGAATAGCTGCAACAGCACTCCTAACAATGGTGTACAAGGGTTCCATTTTATCCTGTATTTGCCAACTCTTGTTATCCTTTTATTTTTTAAAGATTTATTTACTTATTTGAGAGAGAGAGAGAGAGACAAAGAGGGTATATTACACAAGTTGGCGGGAGGAACAAAGGGAAGAGGAGAGAGGGAATCTCAAGCAGACGCCCTGCTGAGTACAGAGCCCAGTGCAGGGCTCAATCCCATGGCCCTAAGATCATGACCTGAGCCTAAATTAAGAGTCAAATGCTTAATCAACTGTACCAGCCAGGAGCCCCTTGGTTCTTTGATAATAGCCATCCTGGCGAGCTATCATTGTGGTTTTGATTTGCATTTCCATGATGATTAGTGTTGTTGAACATATTTTCATATACCTGTTGGCCATTAATATGTCTTCTTTAGAAAAATGTCTGTTTAGTTTCTTTGTCCATTTTTAATCTGTTTGTTTTGCATTTGAGTTGTAGGAGTTCCCTATAGGATTTGGAGATGAATGCTTCATCAGATATATGGTTTGTAAATATTTTTTCCCATTCTGTAGGTTGCTTTTTCATCTTATTGATTGTTTTGTTTGCTGTGCAGAAGCTTTTTAGTTAGGTGTAGTCCCACTTGTTTATTGTTGCTTTTGTTTCCTGTGCTTTGGGTGTCATGTCCAAGAAATCATGGTCAAGAAGCTTTTCCTTTGTTTTCTAGAAGAGCGTGCCTCTTGACCACAAAGAATAGTAAGCAGGCTGAGAGTCAACCCTTAATCTTTCTGAAAATGTGTAAATCTGATTCAGGATCACTGTTTTTAAAGGGAACAACAGGGTTGAAGCAACCTGGAATCAAAGGAGAAGGCTATTTCACCCTCCAGGAGTCAACTGAAGACAGTTGGGTGTGTTTCCCATTTTAACCCTCCTCAGAAGTGGGTTCCCCAAGCTGTTGAACGTGTCATTGCTGCAGTTATTATTGCACTTATAGAAGCAGCATTAAATATTGTGTGAGGAAGTGTTACAGACAGTTCAAATATTACTTGATGTTGCAAAGTGTAGTTGGTTCTTGATATGTCTCTTGAATGCTTTCGGGCCTATCGTGAATGTTCAATCTTGCTTTGGATTTTGAACGGCCGTTTTCTCCTGGACAAAGAATCTCAGTACTATATGCAGAATGTGTAACTTTGCCCTTATATTTCTTTGCAGGCATACATGCAAATTCTTTCACTATACATTCAGTGTGTGTGTGTGTGTGTGAATATATAAATGTATAAATATATGTGTGTATATATGTGTATATATTTCAAACTAGTTCTACCCTTTTTGCTTGTCAGTGTGTTGTGCCATATGGTATCGAGCATCATGCCAAAAGATAAAAATATTTCTAGAACATATGAAATCACCAGTCAACTGAAGAAGGGTAAAGACTTTTGACCACAGCATTTGTGACTCTGATGCATTTGTGGGCAATAGTACGTAGCTTCATACCCCAATTCTAAAAACAGGACATATTTCGAAGTTAAAATGGCACTTACTTTTTAAGGGAAAGAATCCAAAGGCAAAGGCTTCGAAAATTTTATTTTTCTAAAGGAATTGATTCAAATCAGTGTTTTCTTTCTAAACTGAAATTCTCCATATTTATTTATAGAACTTTCCCCCTCTTATTTTAATCTCTAGAGTTGCCATACAGAGAGGCCTTGGAGATGGAACCCACCCACTGCAGGTGGATTGAGTCTTCTGGCTGTGGATAACATGGCCACTATGCAGTTTTTCTAACTTATTCCATAGATGGGATGTTTTAACCAAAAAAAGAAAGGTACAGGAAATCAAATCCCATAGCATTCTTAGGGCCCATGGAGTAAAGCCATAATAACAATGTGATTTCAGAGCTATTTACTCTCCAACAATAAGCAATAAGCATTAGCAATCTGGGCTGTAATATGCGATACTGTGCTACTCAGATTTTACTCATTTTAGGTCACAAGTAGACCTAGATTTCTTTGTGCCACATTGAATATTGTTTTCAACTGCTCAACTGATAAAAACGAGGGGAAAACAGTTCAGTAGTTTATTTCCTAGCTAAGGATTGAGTGTATTTTTTTTTTTTTTTTTACCAGAGAGGTACAGTATTATGTAAAAAAAAAAGAGGAAGTGCCATTGCCATGACATTTGTGGGTAACAGTTCTGTAAATAGTACTTACGTTCTTTGACAAAGATCCAGTCCTAACTTTTCATCTCTTCACTAATTGATTCTTCTTCTTTTGTATTTATTCACCTTCCCTAATGGTCTTTTTTTCTTTTTCTTTTTCTTTTTTTTTTACAAAATGGCCCCACATGGAGGGCTTGGATTTTATGGGATGGATCTGACAAGAATAGTCTTGTTAGAAGTCATCTTAGCAAGGCTCCTTCTCATTTTATGATTTATGTTTGAACCCAGCTATATTGCGATATACTTCTTAGGCAGTGGTTGCTTTACCACTTTGTTCATGTACTTTTCCCTTTGTTCACTGGACATCTACTATGGAAATTTTCTTTAGTTCCAAATATAAGTTAATGAAGTCGCGGAGGTAGGTTAAAATGTTCTTAATTACACTACATTGGAAGATATATGCAAATCATGCTCCACTTTATAAGCAACTGTAATATTTTTAAAGGGCTAGTCTTTCCTTTTTTTAGGAGCTAAAGTGACTGATTCATGTCAGTTTCCTCAATCTGCTTTAGTGGGACTAAGATAACTCAGTCCCTCTTTGAAACTCTGTATTTGTACTCTTTTAAAACAGTCATGTTTGAGAAGAAATGCTGGCCAAATAGAACCAAAAACTGAAATAGTGTCTATTTTTGGACTTTAAAAATTGTTCATGTCTTAGAAAAAGGAACACATAACCAAAGATTCTCAAGCACTGTTTATATGATAAGGTAAGAGGGCCTTTAGGTATTTTAGGATAACTCAGATTTGTAGGATGTTTCATGATCTGTGTAGCAAATTTAGAATAATGATAAGTTAATCATTTAAAATTGATCATTATTTGTCAACAGCTTTGAACAACGACAGCTTTATTAACATAATTATGATATACACAGATTTTTTTTCAAATCCCCCTCCTTATTTATGATTTGTTATCAATAGAAGGAAAAACAGGGACATTGTTTCTGTCTGTCACAGGTTGACTTTAGAAAAATGACTAGAATTTCAGATACCTCTAGAGTTTAGTTTTCACAGGTCTCTGAAGCCTTGGTAAGATCAAGTAAAGAAACCACAGTAGTAAGGGCTTTTCTTCTTCATTTAGTGTCTCCAGGCTGTCACTAAAATGCTGCAATTACAAACAGATTCAGAAAATAACTTTGAAAATTCATTTTTACTAGAAGAGAACAACTAAGACCATAATATTTGTGAAATCAGAAAAAATGAAATTCCCACAGGAGAGGAAATGGCATGATAATATTTCTCACTCTCTCTGAGCCTCAGTTTTCTCATGTAAATAAGGAAGTCAGACTAGATAATCGCTTTGGAAATAATTTGAAATAATTTGCTTCTGTAGGGAATAGGGACATTGCCTTTCTCAAATTAACCCCTCAAACTACACACATTTCAGCTATACAGAAGATACGTGTCTTCAAGTACAGTATGTTTTCTTCTGACTTCATGGCAGTACCCTTTTTTCTGCCCTTTTAGACCCAACATAAAAGCTGCACCTTTCTGGAGTTTTTCCAGCTCTTTCCTAGGCAAAGTTTACCATCACCTCCTCCAGCCTCACACCTCAGAATTCACATCACGATATATTGTAATTATTAGTCAATATGCATTGCTCCCTGGTAGTGTGTCAGCACCTAGGATGAGAATCAGAGCCTGCTTTTTATTCATCTCTATGTCCTTTGTACTTAGAAATAAATGCCTGGCGTATTGTAGGCAGTCAATAAGTAATACATTAATAATTTAAAAAGAAATGTCTTTAAATAGAACTAATGCTCATCATCAGATGGACAATAAAGCCTGTGGCAATTTTCTTTTTAGGGAAAAAATGCTATGAAACCTGACATACACAGTTGGACTGCACAGAATATGACTCATAGTTCCATGTGAATTAGAGCTAAGCCAGTTATTGGGAATTACTCTTAGGCTACCTGTAAACTACAAGAGAAATTTAAAGGCCCCGCATATAATGATTATAAGACCCTGAATCCTGTAGTGAGTTCAGGGCCATGAGAAACATCTCATTCCTGAAGACTGAGAGTAACACTCTTTTTGAGAATTAGAGAAAAGAGTTGTTCGAATGGGATTGCGTGAGACCATTTGGAAATCTAAGCATGTCCTGAGAACTCAGATAGGAGACAAGAAGACCATTTCAGAAACAAATCAGATGAAATTCTTGGTACAAAAGTGAAATAGAAAAGGGTGAGGTATTCGACCACCCATGTTTATTCAGAATATTTCAGGTGGCAATATGGCAGTACTGTTTAAGAGTAAGAGGTTTACGACCAGAGAGATGAGGAGTTTGAATGCTGGCTCTGCTATTGATTTGAGGTGAGACTTTCCACAAGTTAGTTGAGGGTTAGAAATAGTTTGGGAGGCAGATGGATGAATGTGAAAAGGTTTCCTTTCTCAGACCCTTGAAGGAAAGGAGGTATGCACTATGCAGTGAATAATTATTGAACTCCTACAATATGGAAAACACTGAGGTGAGTAGAAAGCAGAATAAAATACCATTTCTGGTTCCAAGGAGTTTGTAACTAAATCAGGAAGATATGTACAAATAGGTCCCAATGCCAATCTTCAGTGTTCACATTTCCCCCCTCTATTATTGCTTAATACCTGTATTGGTCCATGTTTACCTACTTGGTTTCTTTCACATGATTCCAGAAGGCTGTGACATGCACTGGGAGGAGAAGTTGAGGCTACTGGTGTCAACTGCTACTACTGATACGAATTTCCCAACAATCATAAAAGCAAAAGAAATGGATTTTCCACCTCAATCTCTACCTCTTAAATCCATTAGTTTTCCCTTTTGTATGTTCTTTGTATTTTCTTTTCAATGAGGTAGAGGAAAACCCTGAGAGTGGGGTGTCCAAGTGAAGAAATCAAGTCAAGGAAAAGAGACTGATGATCTGTACTGAATGTTGCTGACAAGTCAGGTGAGATGAGGACCAAAACCAAATATTTATTGGTTATGCATAGAGATAAAAGTCAGTTTCTGTCCTCCAGGAACCCCAAATCTATAGAGATACATAAATAATCAAGCAATTCCATCATGCAGTATAATAGATAATTAGGATGGAGATAAAGCACAGAAAAATAAGTGTTGATGGGGGGCTAAAGTAAAGAAATTCTTAGCAGTAGGAACTACTAAGACTTGGTGTTGGAGTACATGTGGTTGGAAGGAAGGGGAAAGGAGGACTCTTTGGCTTCTGGTCTAAGTGACTGGAACTGGGCCATTCGGTAAGACAGAGACTGTTTAGGAGGATTAGATTTGGGGCTAAGAGGATGAGTCCACTTTTTGGATGTATTGAATATGCAGTGTCTGTGGGATGCCCTCCCGTAGTATGATCTTTTAAAATTATCTTCGCAATTGTATGCATAGACATTATTTTTCCTTCAATTCTGCCTTCATGGTTTTTATTCAGAAAAGGCAAGAGTGATGGGTAGGTTACTAGAAATAAATGGAGGTAACTGCCAACTCAGGACAATTCTCACAGATGTCACATTTTCACCAACTTCTTATGTTATATATAAATGTTATCTGCCATCCTTTCACAAGTTATGTCTTCTGGGCCAAAGTAATTGGTTAAAGGACAGTCATATGACCCGAGTCTTCCACTTGGATTTTTCAAACTGCAATGGACAGGAAAGATCCCATTCATCCCTGGTTCCAGAGTTATAAGGATGTGGGCCTGGAAATGGCTAGCAACCATTTGTCCTATCTTGGGACAAGGAAGCAACCATTTGTCCTATCTTGGGACAAGAAAATTTACCTAATAAACAACAACAAAAACATCAGAGAGGATAGCTGACCATCATAACTTCTTCATTCATTCAACAAATATTTCTTGAGTGTCATATGTGTGCCAGGCATTATTTTAGAAACACCAGTGAACAAAACAGAAACACACACACACACATACACACACACACACACACACACGCAAACTGCACTTGTGGAACCCAGAGACAGACACTAAATACAAACACAATAAATAAGTAAATTATATACCATGTGAATAAGTGCTATGGAAAAAGTAGAGCAGAATAAGAGGGATCTGGAAGTGGGACTGGCTATAATGGGGTCATAAATTTAGCCATCATTGAGGAGATAATATTTGAGCAAAGAATTGAAAGAATCAAGGAGGAGGAGACTGAATGTTAGTGGAAAGAGTGTTCCAGTGTAAGAATGGAAAGGTGAGGGGTGCCTGGTGTGTCTGGGGTGTGGTGAGCTGGTCAGCATTGTGGGAAATAAGTAACAATGCATAATGTTGTTGAAAATCAGGTCAGAGGAGTACCAAGTAGTCAGATTGTGAAGGGCTTTCAAGACCATTGTAAAGCTTTGGCTTTATTTCCTAGGGAAATGAGGAGCCATTGGAGTATTGGTAAGAGTGGCATCAGGTAGTCTGATTCATGATTTAAAATGATCACTCTGCCTGCATCAAAGAGAGCCCGGTGGAAGCCAGATACCAACGAGAGGTTAAGAAATGATCGTGACATGGGTCTGACAGGGTTTTGGCAGTGGAAGTGGTGAAGATAGTCAGAAGCTGATTATATTTTGAAGGTAGAGTTGTCAGGATTTCCTGGAAGAGAGATTTGTTGACAACTGAAGGAAGGAATTGCCATGAGTTCATGTAGAGAATTGCAGATTGGGTACATTTGGGAGGGAAGATCAATGGCTCAGCTTTGGACAGTTAAATGAATGTGCCCTGTGGGCAGTTGGATATTTGAGTGTCAAAGTCAGGAGAGAAGTCTGGGCTAGAGATATAAATTTGTGGGTCATTGGAATATAGATAGAGAAGTAAGACAATAAGAGTATCTGAGAGTAAAGAGTGGGTGTGAAAGAGCAGAAGGACCAAGGGCTGAGCCTTGGCTACTCCCACATTCAGAATTTAGGCAAAAGAGGACTGGCAAGGCATAATCAGTGAGGTAGAAGAAAACCCTGAGAATGTGGTGCCCAAGTGAAGAAATCATGTCAGGGAAGAGAAACTGATGATCTGTACTCAGTGTTGCTGACAAGTCAAGTGAGATGAGGACCAAGAAATGACTCTTGAATTTAGCAAGATAGAGACCATTGTTGATCTCAACAAGATAAGCTTCTGTGGAGTGGCAGAGCTGAAAATCTGTTTAGGGGAGGCTTGATGGAAAAAGGCAGGAGTGAAATGGAAGGCAGTGACTACACATAAATCAACAAAGATTTGTTTAAAAAGTTTTGTTGCAGAGGGAATCAGAGAAATGGGGGCAGTAGCTGGTTGGGGACATTTAATTAAGAAAAGGTTTTATTTTTAGATTAAATATATATAAGAGACACGACAGCATGTTTGCCTGCAAATGGGAAGGATCCTGTAGAAAGAAAAAATGGTGATATACACCAGAGAGGTAAGAATTTCCAAACAGAATTTCTTGCGTTAATGAAAGGCATTGTATACTAGTCAGGGTTCTGAGAATCAGACAGATAAGGGATGTGTGTGTGTGTGTGTGTGTGTGTGTGTGTGTGTGTAATATATATGTATATTATAGAATGTATATTATAGAGAATTGGCTGACATGATTATGGCAGTTGGCAAGTCCAAAATTAACAGAGTGGGCCATGAGGCTGAAGAGCCAGCAGAGAGCCAATGTTGCGGTTCAAAGTCCAGAGGTCATATGCTGTGGAATCCCTTTTTGCTTGGAGGAAGTCAGCCTCTTTGTTCTATTCAGGCCTCTAAGTGATTGAGTAAGGCTGACCAACATTATGGAGAGCAATCTGATTTATTGAGAGTCTACCAATTTAAACGTTAATCTGATCCAAAAACACCCTCACAGAAATAGCCAGAATAATGTTTGACCACATATCTGGGCACCAAGGCCCAATCAGGTTGACATCAAATTAACCATCTCAGGCAGGATCTCTGTGCAAGAGGAGGGTTGGATTAGATAGGGGCCTGGATTGTTCCTTCATGAACAAGATAGGAAGGCAGAGCATGGGTATGCAATGCTGGTTGGTGGGTGGATATGGTGCTGAGAGTCTGCAAAAGTTGTCTTCAGATTGCTTCAGTTCTCATGTAAAGTAGGAAACAAGGTCATTGGATGAGAGTAAAATGAGGGACAAGGTGTTAGAAATTTGAGTAACAAAGGAAAGGGAAAGTATGATTTAGTTGACCAGCAACATGGGAGAGTAAATGGAGTAGAGAAATGTGACATGATTGCTAGACCGAATTCAGAGCCATTTGAGATTTGGGGTCACTGATTTAAGGTGAGACCTGATAGAAGGGCTATGTTTTTCTTGGCCATATTCACTGCACAGGCTAGGTGAGAAGCAGAGCTTCAAACTAGTGGAGTTATGGCATTGCCTATGAGTTGCCTGTCCTTTGAGAAATGCAGTAGTTAAAGGAGTAGGCCAGGGAGTGATTGAGATGACTGACCATAGAATTTAAACTAGAAAACAGGTCCAGGAGGGCATCAAATGGGAGAGGAACTCAAAAGGCAGATATTCTGAGATCATCAAGTCCCTAGTGCCTCTCAGTTTTGGGGCCAGTTTTACTCCTGACTTGAGTTATGTGAGCAGATATTCTTTTGAGCCTAAGTAGATTGGGTTTCTGTCACTTGAAACCGAAAAAAAAATCTGCTAGGCTGGGTAAAAAATATAAGAAAAAAAAAGGGGGTTGGGGAAGGACCTACCTGACAAAACGTCTATCTCTGAACATGTGGTTCTTAGCTCTCACATTGTATCAGAGTTAAAGTGCATTGACTAAAAAAAATAATAATAATAAAATAAATGATGCTCAGATTCCACTCCTGAGATTCAGATGCTGTTGGTAAGGACTGAGGAAATTGTTTTCAAAACTCCCCCACATAAACCAGTATTCACCCTGGGTTCAGAGTGATAGTTCTGAATCCTCTCAACTAAGGTCTTTAGCGACAACTTCAAATTATTTAGATGCTGCAAATTAATCTCTGAATTAAATGATCAATTAATTTTTGGATTATCTCTGCTTGCTACTGGGAGATTTATGGGGGAAGGAAAAGGTGTTCAGATTTCCCCTGGGTAGTTTTTATAGCTCTAGTGACCAGCCGCATGTGAAGCCTAAGGAGGCCAGCGATGGATTATGGGTTCCTCCACAGCATACATGTGACCCTGCTGTGCCAGGCAGCCTGGGAACAGAGGCATGGCTGTGATCTCCAGGAGCTCGCTGGGGGGTTTTATTTGTGTTATTGTTTGTTTAATGTTTATTATGGGGAGTATATTGGTTTTAGATTTATGGTTCAGTAGTTTTATTCTTTATGGTAGATGAACACTTTATTGCAAATTAAGCCTCCTTAAATAATCAGTGTGTAAAGTACACATGCCCTTTATAATAGGCATTTATAACTGGGCAGTACAGTATCCTAGAAAGGCCTTTGGTCTGTGTCCAGATTCAAGCTGTGCTTGAGTTGCATTCCTACCCCATCCCAGCTCTGAAATTCAGGGCAAATTTCTTCCCTTCTTTGTGCCTTAGGATCCCCACCTGTGAAATGAAGGCTTGCCCTGGAGATCCTAGATCCATTTCAGCCATAAAACATTATGACTTAAGCTATAGTTTTATTTTTCCCCCAAATTATTTTAAGGACACTTCTAAGATAAAATGTATTTTTTTGGTTTTTACGACACCCTGTTAGTCTCACGTCTGGTCGATGCATCATTGCTTATTATTGGAATAATGCATGGTGCCTATGGAAAACATGAATCAAAGTCTACTTTTCAGTATGGCTTTTAGGGATGCATTGTGGTGAAAGATGAGGAGGTCTGTTTACAAAACAATTGCGTAGTGGAGAATACTAAGCAATAGAGATGAGGTAAAGAGGAATGGTAGGAACACTGGTTCTCACTGGGCATCAGAAAGAAAGGAGAGAGAGCTGTTCCTATGTTGTTCTGGAAGGACTTCAGCAAAGAGCATTGGCAGTTTTCTGGGAGAAAAGGACTGTCTCCTGTTTGCTTGGCTGGGATAATGGAATGAGGGTTGGAGGCATGGGCCAAGGATGGAGAGGGGGCTGGGGGGAAGCTAAGGTTCTATTTGGAAGATGGAGGGAGCAATCAATTTCCTTTGGAGAAGCAGAAGAAAAGACTTGCGTTACAGAAAGGTAGATGTTGAGCTGAATACCAGCCGTTGACATTGCTATGAAATGGAACAGACAGAGCACATTCAAGTATTAATATTTAATCTTTTTATTGAAGATTGAACAATTAAAGTAGGGAATGGGGACTTAGAAAGGGGTAAAAAATCCTTGGAAAAGAGGAATACAAAATGAGTCTTGTACATCCTGGGACGACACACAGAGGAATAGTATTAAGGTAGTTTTGGGCTCTCAACTTTCATATACTTTATAAACTTTTAATCTACCGTTGATGTGCCGAAGAACATGCTTGGATGCCAAAGAGACTCTTTTACTTCCTCTTTTAAGATCTTCCAGATGGAGGGGCGCCTGGGTGACTCAGTGGGTTAAGCCTCTGCCTTTGGCTCAGGTCATGATCTCAGGGTCCTGGGATGAAGCCCCATGTCCAGCTCTTTGCTCAGCGGGGAGCCTGCTTCCCCCTCCCTCTCTGCCTACTTGTGATCTCTCTCTCTGTGTCAAATAAATAAAATCTTAAAAAAAAAAAAAAGGATCTTCCAGCTCTTACTGAATCTGACTGTTTTCTCAAGGTATAAAAATCCCATGGGTGGGGGAAAAAAGTGGAGATTCAAAATGTTTGTGTTTGTCAAGACTCCTTTAATTAGGGCGCTGCTCCATCCTTTCCATGCATTTCATTAAAGGATTAGATTCCAATAAATTTTGTTTTTTAGGCTGAATAAGAATGTGTCAAGATGTGTAATGCATTTAATTTGTTTTGTTCAATTGTGTGCTGCTAATGATTGAAATACTGTAATGATAATTTAACCCAGGAGAACATTTTTAACAGAGTATGATGCCCATGAGCATTAAAAACAATATTTTAATTTTTAATACATATTTTTTTTTGCAGAGATGTATAATGGGGTCATCTTAAAAAAAAAAATAAGCTGGTGTATAGCAAATAATCCTGTGCAACTGATCTTATGTAGTTTGTAGTCTGTTCTGGAAAATCTTATCAGGAATTGGAACTGCTCAAAGGGAGCTTTTGATTTGATTTGTTTTTTCGAATGGCCAAGTGAGGCATCTGGTTATGCCTAAAATCAGACAAACCTTTGAATTCAAATAGAGCTAGCTATCAACTATATAATCTTAGATAAACTGCTTAACTTCTCTGCACCTCAGTTTTCTCCTAAGTAAATTGGCAATATAAAACATATCTCATAGCTTTGATTTGAAGAGTAAATGAGGTATTGATGTGAAGGGCTCAGGTACACAGAAAGCTCTCTGCCAATGGTCTCTCTGTTCCTTTCATTCTCGTTATAAATTAAAAAAACAAACAAACACCTCAAGTTGATTGTAGATCTATCAGTAAGTTAAATACAGCTTTAAAAAAGAACTTCATGGGTGTGTGGAATCTGCTTCAGATTCTCTCTCCCTCGCCCTGTGCCCCTCCCCAAATAAACAAATAAATTTTTTAAAAAAGAAACCTCACTTGAAAAATTATCATAAAAGAAGTTGAGTGAATTAGTTTTTTTTTAAATGAATATTGGAAAGACATCAAAATGAGCAGATTACAAAAGAATTGATCCTTGATATATAAATAATACCTCTTAGTTCACCTTCTCTTTTAGATTTTTGTACATTATTCATGTCTGTCTATCTACCTACCTACCTATTTATTAATGTAAGAAACATCTGAAAAACACTTGTTACTCCCCAGTAGTTTATAACCATGAATAATAAAATAGGGAGGGAAAATGTTTTGGAGGGAAGAATACTACAGAGTCTTTTAGTTAATTTTGATTTATAAGGTTAATGCATACAGCAATTATCTGCAAGCTGATTAGAGGTATTTGAACTCTTAAGTGAATAATGGCCACCCAAAATGGTTTCTTCTCAAAATGGATATGAACTATTAAAATGTATACCTTTAATACTGTGCAGACTAGTGCTATAGCAAGCCGTTGGTAGCCCTGATCATTGAGTCATTAAACCAGGGTTTCAAGTGAATTATGAAAGCTTAGTGAAATAGCCTATTTTCTTACCTATTTATATTATCCTCTGAAACTAATTCCACCCAAGTGTTGATAATTGCTAGTTGTTTGGTTAATAGAAGTAAAATTGATCATTAAACTTGTAAGTGAAGAAGAGTCAAAAAGAAAATTCAGTATGATCACTCATGAACAGATAGGTTTATTCTCACATATCAAAGTAATTTTAATACATCCACTGTGACCCTTTTCAGGACTTATGTATAGCTTATACTTATATATGTAGCTTTACAAATAATTCTCTTAGATAAGATAAAATTGCAACTATAATATTCTTATTGAAGCACTAAAAAAAATCTACCATAGTAGGTTTTTGAGCTGTAATTAGGATAACTACCATACTGTGTGACTCTCCATAAGCTGAATGTGTATGTTCTGTGCTATCATTTATAACAGTTTTTGCAAACTAAAGAAATTTTCACATTTGAAAATTTGGAAAGCAGTTTCAGAATCTCAACTTTGGAACATGCCTGTCTTTCTCATTTCCTGCCTCCCTCATAATCCCTGCATTTCTCTTCGCCACGGAATATGCATAGGAGCGAATGGTTTGAAGACAGTACTGTACACAGTTCACACAAGGTCTTGTTAAGAAGATGGGACTGCATCTTCAACCATATGGAGTGCTGAAATTTTTGGGAACAAACCAAAATGGTAATCTGAAGTCTTATTTAGGAAACAAAACTTGTGTGACTAGAAATAGACCAACTCCTAAATATATTCTGGTTTATGTGCATTCTGGTATAAACCACATGTCACTAAGTAGGGTTTTAGGGGGTCAGTAGAGGGCAGGCATACTTTTTACCTAAGGAATCTATACACCAGTCCAGAAACTGATTATATTCTTTCCTAGTTTGATAATTTCAAGTCTTCTCTACCCTACTTACAAATCTATACTTTACATACAGATTTTTTAATATTGTCAATCCCTATGAGGAAATGAGTGTTCATTTTAAGACAATTTTGATTATGAATTATGACTTTGAAAATCTTATTTCTACATTTCAGTTTTTAAATTATCATATAAAATATTATCTGAAATATTGATTTTCTCTTGGGCTTAAACAACTGAAAATAAAATTGAAGATTCCTATTAGAATTTTTATTTTTTTCTCCAAATGTTACCTGTGATACGCAGTTATGATAAAGTGGGTTCAACTTGCTAGACGTTGAAGCATTGATATCTTTCTCACTAATTAGCTGCTTTATCTTAATCCAAATGATTTAACTACTGTGAACTTCAGTGTCCTTGTTCATAAAATTAAAAAAAAAAGATTTCATTTTCTAAGACCCATTCCAGGTCTGGATTTTCATTTTCATAGAAGTCTAACTTCCCAAAATCATAGTGTGATTGTTTTCATATTTTTTCTTATAAATCATTTACCTGTCAGATTCTCTGTTTGCTGGTTCTCATAATTACACACATGGCTATATTCTTTGGTGTTGGCTGTCCTTTTGATCTTGGTATATTTCTTGTGCTGTTAGTAGAGGGGAACCCATTAGAATTTATTGTTGTGAAGTAAGTATAGATATTTAGAGATGTAAGTGATTACCAACAAATTAAGCCCATCCATTAAAAATTGAGGAAATTGCTGGCAGAATTATTAAAGGACTTGATTCTGGTTTAGAGGATGGATCTATGAACTCAGACTGATGACTTTTCACAGTTCAATAGGTCTACCCCCTGTTAGCTGTGCTCTCAGCCCTAATGTTTCTACTCTGATGCACTGGTTGTCACTGGTTGGTGACAATTATGAATAAATCTTTGGTTCCGGTGAGCTACAACTGTTCCAGTTTCTGTATCCAGGGCTCCAGCTCCGCCCTCCGTCACTGGGTTCAGAGCTGACAGGCGGAGAAAGCTACCCTAAGAATTATTTAACTTCTTTCTTCTCCACCTTCCTGCAGTACAACAGGACCACAGGATGCTTGGTGAATTCCTCGGACAGCCTTTGTTTTTAACAGACTCTGCCTTGCGCGTGTTGTCCTGTAGATGGTGATTGGGATTGTCTGATGCCCCAGATGGGAGGTAGCATAGTGTGATAGAAGGAGAAGGGACTGAGGGCTTTCCTTTTAATTAGGTTGTTGATTTGACCCCACTACTTTAAAAGGTAGGTTTTATTATTATTCAGATATAATGAATAATACCACAACTCTGGGGCAGGTTGGGGGGAGCAGGGGAAGTACCAGGGTTGGTCAAGTGGCAGAGAAAGCGAGAGATAAACATGGGAAGAAACAGGGGAGGCAGGATAAGCAGGTTTAGGATTGGCTAGTTTGAATGATTTGAGTAGGCAATGAGGCATAGGAGCTATCCCTAGTTTTCTGGTACCTGGCCCTGGGATGATTAGGGCAGGGGTGTTGTCACCTAGATTGTGAGAGCCCAAGGGCAGGGAGGTGGTGGGGGCTATAGGCTCTGGATCCGTTGGTTTGCATATGAAAGGTATGCTAGCAGGTAAGTGATTTATTATCATTAAGAATTGGCTAGCCATGGAAGGAACAGTCCCTTCAGTATCTGCAAGGCCCCAGTATGTCAAAATATCAAAATATGGAATAAAGAGTTATGCTTAATATACTTACAAACCTTAGAATTTCTCACTTGAAATAATGTAGGTAATTATGTTATTACTAATGTCAAGTTAGTAATACTATGACTGAAAACTATTAAGGTCCATTCATTATCTCATTTGCCCCTCACCACAATGAGGAATGAGGTATGAACTATGTCCTTTAATTAGATGTAAAATATAATGGTAGGAGTTTACTGGCCAGTTTTACCCAATAAATAATTGTGTCTGCTCTTCACCTGTTGATTGCATTTACAAATGAAAGAAAGGGGAAGGGCACCTGGGTGGCTCAGTTGGTTAAGCCTCTGACTTCAGCTCAGGTCATGATCTTGGGGTCCTGGGATGGAGTTCCCCTGACAACCCTCCCATGAGACCCCCCCCCCAGGTGGAGCCCTCTTCCCCCACCCCATGAAACCCCTGCCTCCCTCCCACATCCAGCCCCCTCCCCCAGCCCCTAAGTGTAGTCCCTTTGTGGAGCCCCTCACTCAGTGGGGAGTCTGTTCCTCTCCCTCTTCCTCTGTACCCCCCCCACGCTTGTGTTCTCTCCCTCTTTCTCTCATATAAATAAAGTCTTTTAAGAAAAAGGAGAACAGAATTACATTTATTAACTATCTCCTGTGTGTCAAATATCTTTTTATGTGCTTTAGCATATTATATTATTAACTATTAAATAATTTTAAAATATTTACATAATATTAAATATGCTTCATAACAATGTGGAAGAGAAACTATTATGCCTGTTGCATAGATGAGAAAAATGAGGTTCATAAAAGTTAGGAAAGTTGTTCTAGAGATTACATACCTAATAAGTGGCAGAACTGCGATTTGAACCAGCGGGGTCTCTTGGACCCAAGGCAGCAGCAAATCTCAATTCAAGCATCAACTTCAGTTAGTTCAGTGTTGTCTGAAGCAGCATAGGAAAGGATTCTGGGGCTGTGTCTAGGCTGACTGGAAAAGAACGTCACCATTAGTTAGTGACCTTTGTCACAGGAGCCAGGGGAGAGAGGCAGCACCCAGACGTCTATTTCTCATCCTTGAAGTAGACTCTCTTTACTGTCCCTTCCATGCCATAGACCTATTATTCTAGGTTAACTCTCAGAGTTGGTAGTGTCTTAGTCTGCATTTCCCTGAGAGCAGAGCATGAGACAGAGAGGCTTATGTGCACATAGTTTCATTGAGAATGTGACCCAAGGGGTGGTTGTGTCATGGAGGAGACCACCACTTGTGCTCCATCTAGTCTGACCTCCTGAGAAGCTGCATGAAATGTATTGGAGAACGATCTGTATGGGAGGATCACAGGGGCAAGAGATATATATGCATATATTGCTGTGCCCTATTGCACTAGGGCTGTTCAACGAGTGTTAACCCCTCTATACTGCTGGGTGGCACACATGTGAGTGTTTGGGAAGGTTTTGGTGTGGCATGTGCCTGTAGTATCAGTGGACCCAGGGGTAGAAAGCAAGCAATGGGCATTGCAGGTCAGGGCCCTGCAAATCCATGACCTTGGAAGAGCTATGTTTATGTTAAGAGAGTGCTGACATTTAGTCTTAACTACTTCCCGAACTTTCCCTCTCTCCATCCTATTCCAACTAATAGAAAGTTGAGCTCATGAATATCAGTCTGTTTAGAAAAGAGTAAGGACATGGTGCATTGAGTAATCCTATCTTATTTTTGTATCTATTATGTGCCAATCTCTGCGCTAGACTCTGTAAACCCACAGTCTCACTCATCCTAACCACACTGTTGTGAAGCAGGGATTCTTGCCCTGCCTGGCTCAGAGGAAACAGTAGTGGAGCCTGGCTGAATTGCGCAAGGCCACCCCCACTGGAACTCGGGCTGAAATTCAGACAGGCCTCCGACTGATTCCTATGCCAACATTTATTTCACTCTCTAGGTGTTCTGGTGGGGAAGGCCTTGGCTTTTGTTTGGCCAGTGCTTGAGCAGTCACTGTGGGACTCTACAAAATGAACTCATTTCGGAGACTCAGGCTTGTCAGCATTTTGCAAATGAGTCAATTGGAGACCTGGCCTGTCTCCATGATAAGTGCTGGAAATCCCCACCACATCTCTGACTCAGAGATAGGTTTCCTTAGCCCGTGAATCTTTCAACCGCCTGGGAAAGCACAAAATGAAGTTGAAAGTTCCTAGAAACTGCACCTTTTTTCCCCAGAAGTTCTGTAAGGCCACATTTTCTCTAGAACCGAGAAACATAACAATGAAACAGCACATCAGAAGTTACAAAGAAAATGAGCGTCAACCTCTCTGTATCTGAGTTTTCTCATTTATGAAGTAAAGGTGTGGATTTCATGATCCCTAAGGTTCCATCCAAGCTAAACTTTATGAGGCTAAAGCTATACTGAACCAGATTCCAAGGAGCGGCGCTGCTACATTTCTCTTCCCTTGGTATTCAGCACAGAACAGATTCTTAACCTCAGTTTGCCAGACACAGTGGAGTGCAAAACGGAGTGTTCCCTTTTCTACCTTCCTTTTCTCCATTTCTTGATAGTTTTTCATCCTATCCTTGCATCTACAGATTCTTCCAACACAAACCCTGTGCTAAAAAAAAATGGTTGAAACTTAGTGTGAAGGATCTCAAATCTGTATTCTCTTCCTCGGGTGTATTTGCATATTGAGATTTGTATCTAATTGTGAAATTAAAAGATACTCCCCCCCATTAAAAAATATTTACACATCAGCCGATTTCATTTTTTTTTTTTTTGAAGGACAGGGCTTTTCTGAGGCTCTAAAGTCATTGGACATAAAACTCAAATTGCCCGCTTGACTCCCATCACAGACTTGGAAAGACTAAGCATCTAGAGTGGGGGATGATAAGGAAAAGGAGTGAGGAGTGCGACATGAAATGACCACTGCCACCATACAGAAAACAGATTCTCCTTTCCTGGTTGTCTGCTGCAAACCCACCAGGTATAAAGCATACAAGGTAGGGCAATGGCGTGACTCAAAGCAGAGGCCAGCAAACTGTGGTCCAAATCCAGCCCAATCCCTGTGCCTCCTTTTGTATAGGGTGCGAGCTAGGAATGGTTTTTACAGGTGAATATTTGCAACTGATATGATGATTGAGAACACTCACTTTGAGCTTGCAGTAAGTGAAAAGTTAACCACCTCAAAAGAATTCCATTCCTATGGGGGAGGGTATATGCTATGGTAAGAGTTGTGAATGTGTGTAAACCTGGCGATTCACAGACCTGTACCCCTGGGGCTAATAATACATTATATGTTAATAAAAAATTAAAAAATTAATAAAAAGGAATTCCATTCTTTTTATTAGTAGGCCTATAGTATTAAAAGTTGTACTCAATTATTATTATTGTGTTTTAAATTTCATCAATGCGAAATATGAGGAAATTCTGACTCCCTCTTGTTATGTAAGTACCTATATAATTGATTTTGACTCTTGAGCCACAATGCTTGAAATACTCATTATCCAGCTCTTTACAGAAAAAAAAAGTGTGCCAGCCCCCTGTCCAGAGGAAAAGAAACCAGGCAGTAGGAGAAAAAGGTGATGGGCAAGTTACAGGGAACAGAGGCAGATGAAATGATGTTATGAATAAAATGGAGGAAGTGGAATGTTCTTTCTCTACTCGTGTGAAGCACTTACATAGAATCTTGAAGGACTGGCTGGTTGTCTTCTCCCAACCCCAGCGAAAAATTACCTTTTCTGTGAAAACACCCATGCACACACCCGCAGCTGGCCTGCTATGAGGGAAAAGTGACTCTAAGCTGAAATCTTAGCTCTGTGGTGAACTCATCATGGGATTTGGGGGAGATATTTCCCCTTTGGCCTCACCACAGTTCCCTAAAGTTGCCGGCAGATCTTAACGATCATCAACGCCAATGGGTTTTCTTACTTCCCAATCTCTTTAAAATCTCATCTCTGAGGCTTCTCTCATAATCCTTTACTCTTGTTCTCTGCTTGGCCCAGACTTGTCCTCAGAGCCCTACCCTCCTTTCCCCACGCTTTTCCTCAGAGAGCTCACGGGCCTTCTGTAATGTGATTACGTCACTCCTTTTTCATAGGAAGGGTTAGACAGCTGTCTGTGGTAAAGGAGGCGTTTACATCTGCACCTCCATCCCCAAGAACCCTCACAGAGGCATGCTCTTACCAGGCCTTCTTCCTGACACACTTAAGCCTTTCTAAATGGCCTTGTAATCCCAAGGCTCTTGTCTTTATCCACCCAGATCCTCAGCCTGCTTTCGTCTCTCGCTTGTGCTAGACCAACTTCTAGCCTTCAGGTCCCGTGTCTGCCTCAACCCTTGCCTGTAAGGGTTTAAATTCAATGTATCAGGTTGTCTTTTTGAGCCCTTCCAGTTACTGTTAGGGCAACCCCAACTCCCGGACTAAGATGTTCTCAGATACAGAGACTTTGCATATCTCAAAAATCAGGTCGATCAACATAAACCATCAAGTATGCACAAATATTCCAATACTACAAAAGAGATCCTGCACTTTTTGGACAGGCTTTTAAAAACCCAATCAGATCTTGTATTCTACCCCTCCGCCTCAGACCATCGGTGGTCTCCTGCTCCTGTCAGAAGGGAGTGTACTTTCTGGCCCAGTGGCAGGGCGGGGCTGGCAGAAGCTCCTCCCGCCTCCTGCCCTGCCCTTCCCTGCCTTGCACTGGGCGCCAGCCACACTGGCCTCCTTGTTCCTTGATGTGTCAGGCTGTTTCCCCTTTGCACTCCTGCTCCTTTGACTACAGCTGTGCCCCCACGTTCCCATGATGGGTTTGAGACTGTCATTCAAAACACAGCTCAAATGTCATCTCCCCAGAAAGGCTTTTTCTTAACCACCCTCTCTAAAAGCTATCCTCTCATTTTGTCATATGAATCCATTTCATTTTCTTTATAAATTTATCACAACCTCCAACTTTCTGGCTCAGGTGTTTGTAGACCTATTCTTATCTATTTGCAACATACAGAATGTAAGCGTTGTGAGAGGAGGACTCTTGTCTCTTTTGCCATGACAAGGCCCCTCTGTTGTCCTGGTATATACTCATTCCTTTAAGATAAACGAGCGAAAGTCAGTCTGAAGGATTTGATTCAGGGGCGCCTGGGTGGCTCAGTCGGTTAAGCGTCAAACTCTTGATTTGGGCTCATATCATGATTTCAGGGTCATGGGATTGAACCCTGCATCACGATTCCCGCTCAGTAGGGAGTCTGCTTCAGGGTTCTCTCCCTCTCCCTTTGCCCCTCCCTCTGCTTGCACTCTCTATCTCTGTCAAATAAATAATAGATTTTTTTTTTTTTAAAGAAAAGGTCTGATTTGTTCTCTGTAGGGAAAGGGTTACTTTTCCTCAAAGTGAATGTTAATCTTTGGTGTGACAGGGTTACATGTTCTGGTTTCAAAGAAATTCTGTGTATGCTTGGCAGATCTATGGAAAGGAACCAGGTATGTTTGCAAAGCAATGGGAGCTGATGCAATGCTAAATGTTTATATGATGCTTCATATTTTAACAAAGCAAAAAAATATTTTGTAGCCTATCAGTAAATTAAAATCAAGAACAGCTGAAGATAGTTTTGGCATTGTTTTTGTTTTGAAAAATTGTTATAAAATTTTCATGAGAAATTCCTGTCAGTCTTTCCAAATCTGGGTCCATCATCTTCATTTTTACAAAAGCGTTAGCCATTTAAAGAAGAACCACTGAATTCTGATACATTCTAAGAAAAAGTCTTTTCTTTAAATCTTCAGTGGAAAATAATATTTCAAACACTGGATGATCTTAGTGGTTCAAATTTGACCTTTACTTTCTGTACACTCTGTTAACTTTTCCAGATTGTTAATCCTGTGTATATATGGGAAGGAGGGGTTCTCTCAAATTTCTCACCCTTTTAACATATAATAGGAGTAGTATATGCATAGTGAATTTACCAAAGCTCTCATAATCCCTGACTAGAAAACCTAAATGAAGATATTCAACAAGAAGATATTAATAGGTACCATTAAAGTATAGAAGCTTCTCAGATTTTATTTTCATCATACATTGCAAGAGAAATGGTAACAAAATATATATATAATGTTTATATGTAATATATATAAATAATATATATATTACTTTATTATATATACCATATGTTATAATAATATATATAAATATAATATATATAATGTTTGTATATAGGGTCAAAGTTTCAGATATATAATGTGAAAATATATATATAGGCTTACATATATAGAAAAAGACATAAGGTTTTGCAGTTTTACTTCAAATACTGTAGTGTATAATTTCACACAGAGAATACTGGAAAAAAAATATTCTATCCTGAGTCCCATTCTGTATCCCTTACCACCTACCTCAGCTCTACATAATATCCCATATGTCTTTGCTCATTACTAGCATATTTTAAAGTCATTAGAACTCTGTGGGTGGCAGAGATACATTGGAGAACAGCTCATAATTAATATAAACCTCTTGAGGGAACTTTAGAATTTATCTTGGTATATACATGTACATATACATATGCATACACACACACACACAAACACACCCAACACACTATTTTAACAGAAAGTTGTACATGACGTTTAGTTATGAAAATGTATTTCAAAGTATGTAGTCCTGCCTGTAAGCAAACTTCCTTTACATAATTTTTACATAATCTCAGCTATGTACCAATCATGATCTAGCTAGAACTCTGATTTGCTTACAGGACCTGGAACCTCACACTATAGATTTTTTTCTGGTATACATCAAGGATCAGGTAGTGGCATCTGCTGGCAATGAGTGATATTGCTTTCTAATTCTATAGGTGGCCTGGCTTTTCATCACAGGACATCCCTGGAAAGCAGATCATAGTGTTGTTTTTTAAGAACCAACATATACATAAAAAGATAAATAACAAAACAGAGTGGTGATGATCATTTACATTTTGACTGGTATGTGACATGTGGAAGGAAGGAAATGAACTTTTATTGTGAATTTACTGTGTGTCTATGTGATGGTGTCTTCTTTCTCTTGCTAGCAGAGGTTAAGAAACACTCCCAGGTTCACGGGCTAGGGAAGACACGTGCTGTGGTCAATAGTTAGGATGTCCTAGTTTCTGAGGCAAGAAAGGAAAGGCTGTTCAGACCCGGATATGGGTAGCCATGAACACCATCACATAGCATCATTTGTAGTGTATATTGCTTCAGTTTTTTGTTTGTTTGTTTGTTTGTTTTAAGATTGTATTTATTTATTGGACAGAGAAAGAGTTCACAAGTAGGAAGGAAGAGAGAGTGGGGAAGCAGGCTCCCCGCTGAGCAGAGAGCTGGACTCGGGGCTCGATCCCAGGACCCTGAAATCATGACCTGAGCTGAAGGCAGAGGCTTAACCCACTGAGCCACCCAGGCACCCCTGCTTCAGTTTTTCTGAAGGCCAACTTTTCCATATGCATTGAAAGGCTTAAAAACATGCACATTTGACTAAACAGTTCTTAATCCAATAATTTATCCCCGGGAAGTAATCATTCAAGTGCTTAAATATTTATTAATATATATGATTATTGCATCTATATGTATGCATACCATATATTATAGCATTTACTGTAATAGTGAAAGATAAGTCATCTAAATAATAACTAATAACAAAGGGATATCAACATAGATTATAGTATATCCCTAAAAGGAATGATATTCATTTGTGAAAAATATATTGTATAGGAATATTTAGTGACAAGAAAAAAATGTTTATTCCATGTTATTAAGTAGAAAAACTATGATGTTGTATGATGCCATTTTTCAAGTAAAACTCCATATATATGTGCATAAGAGTTGTGTGGGTTTGTAGGTGATATACCCAAATGCCAACAGTGGTTTTCTCTGTTATCTCTGGAAGATAAGATGACAGAACATGTTTGTTTTCATGCTTTTCTTATCTTTATTTTATAAATTTTCTACAGTGAGAACACATCACTTTTAAATTTTTAAGAAAAGAAATAAGAATATGGTCACAGGAATCAACCACGAGATCTAGAATACAGAGAAACTCCATGAGGGCAGAATCAGGGCAGGGGTGGGGGATGAACCCCTGCAGCGAGAAGTTAATGGGAAGTTGATGTTCAACAGCAGAAAAATTCGGTGTTGGCATAAGGATGGTATCTTAACATCAAGGGCAAGGCAGGGTACCTCTAGGGGATGCACAGTTAGCATCAGAGATGTTTAAATGGCAGCCATGGTCCCTGGAGAGTAGCCCTAGGATATGAATCCCAGCCCCAGTTTTATTCTAGAGAAATTGGGTGACCACAGGGAGAGCAAAAGTTAGGACTTAAGGTTGGCTCTGGGAAGTGGATGTAAAAGCCAAGATGGAGCGGAGAAAGGGGAACCCTCCTACACTGTTGGTGGGAATGCAAGCTGGTGCAACCTCTTTGGAAAACAGCATGGAGGTTCCTCAAAATGTTGAAAATAGAACTGCCCTATGACCCAGCAATTGCACTATTGGGTATTTACCTTAAAGATACAAACGTAGTGATCCAAAGGGGCACGTGCACCCGAATGTTTATAGCAGCAATGTCCACAATAGCCAAACTATGGAAAGAACCTAGATGTCCATCAACAGATGAATGGATCAAGAAGATGTGGTATATATACACAATGGGATACTATGCAGCCATCAAAAGAAATGAAATCTTGCCATTTGCGACAACATGGATGGAACTAGAGCGTATCATGCTTAGCGAAATAAGTCAAGCGGAGAAAGACAACTATCATATGATCTCCCTGATATGAGGAAGTGGTGATGCAACATGGGGGCTTAAGTGGGTACGAGAAGAATAAATGAAAGAAGATGGGATTGGGAGGGAGACAAACCATAAGTGACTCTTAATCTCACAAAACAAACTGAGGGTTGCTGGGGGGAGGGCATTTGGGAGAAGGGGGTGGTATTATGGACATTGGGGAGGGTATGTGTTTTGGTGAGTGCTGTGAAGTGTGTAAACCTGGTCATTCACAGACCTGTACCCCTGGGGATAAAAATATATGTTTATAAAAAATAAAAAATTATATTAAAAAAAAATAAAGGATATTCAGTAGAATCCTAAAAAAAAAAAAAAAAAAGCCAAGATGGAGCGAGAAGCAAGCCCAACTCAGTATTAGCTACTGAACAACTGTCCCAGGGCTCCTTTGATTTCCCCTTGGTAATGCTCCAGAAGAACTTTGTTCCCTCTCTTGCACTCACACTGAGTATTTAGAGAATCATTTGTCTGCAGAGAAATGAAGCATAATATCTAGTGTACTAAAGGTGGCTCAAGGCTATTAATGTACTTGGAATGAGTTGGGAAACATACAGATAAAACTAAACCAACAGATGGAGCCAATATCATTTTTTCCCCCACTTCATTTTTCCCTGGGAAGCAAAGGTGATTAAATTCATTCCTTTGACTTCAGACATGCCCTTAGATTGGGATCATTTGCAACATCTACATGTTTTAAACCTTGGGAAAGATTTCAGTTATAAACTTCCGGAGATAAAGAGATTATTAGAATCGGGTCAATAGATCTAGATCCTTCTGGCTGCCATGCCTGACTGAGAAAGTCACTTCGAGTTTTTCAATCTCAGTTCCATCATCTGCAGAATGAGATAAAGTGAGATAAAGGTGAAAGATCCTTTCAGCCCTGAAACTCCAGGACTCTCTGGACCTGAAGAGCAGGACTCTCTGCTCTCACTTTCATATCCGTATCTTTTGTCATATCTACCCACCCCAACCCCAAATAGAAGAGCCACAAAAGGGACAATCAGTCACAGAAAGTCAGACTGAACGGGGATCTGGCTCTTTTCTTTTTTTCCTGGAATGTCCTTAAAGACTGACTGCAGGGCTAAACACCTAGGAGCATTTTAGCATTCATTTATTCACCCACTCATTCATTCAAGAAACAGCACCCAGTCTTGTCCCAGACGTTGTGTTTGGTCTTAGATAAACAAAATTGAAGAGGATAGATAGTTCTCCTGCTGTCAAGATACTTTCTATGCAGTGGAGGATTTTCAGTTCTCCTACTCTCTGTTCCCCTAGAGATTTTGAACTTCCTCCCTCTTCTCCTCCCACTTTCACCCACTTTGCTTTTAGTAGGAGATATTATGATGAAAGTTGATTGAATATATGGATAGTATGGAGGTAGAAAAATATGGAAAACCACTGACTTGGTGCAGGAGATGTCATACAGTCTGTAACAGGGTAATGCTCTTTGGTCATGGAAACAGCCACAGGAACATGCCTGATGCCGTTTTCTGCCCCACTTTCAAGAGTTTCTTATGTAGCCAGATTCAGGGCTCAATTAACAAGTACTGCTCTGAAGTCCATCTATTTCTTTCTGTCCCCAGTGCTTCTCCCTTATCCAGTTTTCCATCATCATTTACCTAGATTAGCATCTCCTGTGTCATCTCCCTGCCCCGTTCAAATCTGTTTTCCATCTTACAGCCAGAGTGATCTTTCTAAAGCACAAATTTGAAGTCTCTCTCCTGCCACTAGAGACTTAAAGTCTAAGCCCTTAGTGCAAGTTAGGGTTCTCTTTGCATTGATCTCTGTGCATCATTTAGTATTGCTATATAGCCATCTTTCTCCTAGACTACTACAGAAAGCTCTCTAAAGATGGAGACTAGTTTATTTATCAGGAAATGAATAATCCTAGTACTATGTCTCTGGCGCAGAGTTAGTGCTTAACAGCATTTGTGAGATGAATGTAAGATGTCAGTTTGGAGGTCATATTTAGTTTCAAGTCATGGGGATAAATAAAATCTGGATATAGGAAGAACTCCGTTAGGGTTTTGCTGAAGGATAATAGATAAATAATGAAGATTGGTAAACTAAGAACATAGACAGTAGAACCCTGAAGAGCACTAGCATTTTACTGGGTGGTGGAGGAAGGTAAATCTGTGAGAGTGACTGAAAAGACAGGGGGAGAGCAAGGAGAGAATGGAGGAGGGGTACCGAGAAGCAGAGAATCTCAGTAGATGCTTCTTTGTATCTCCAGGCCCAGCACAGGGGCAAGTAAATGAATGAGTGGAATGAATGGTGGTCTCAGATTCCGATTCTGCAGCAGAGCTGAATAGCGCAGCCCCTGAGAGGTGTTCATTGGATTTGTCAGTTAAGGGATCTTTGGTAATCACACAAGTAATTACAGCTTCAGGGGAACATTTGATGCAGAGGTCCGGGGAGGGACTGGACACCAGGAAGAAAAGCTGAAGATTCTAGATCATGCTTTGAAGGAAATGTAGGGAAGCAACCTGTGCAATCACAGAAACGTGAGTCTAGAGGAACGGGGAATTTCTGTTTGTTTGTGTTGAAAGGTGGGACATCTGTGATGATACATGCACACAACCAGGGAGAGAGGTTGAAGTGGGGACTGCCTTAGCAGTGGCTGTGCTTGGGAGGTCCGAGAAACATCTCATAGTCCCCAGAAGAGGAGTTTTGATGTGAAGGGATAAACACAGATCCCAAAGTTGTGAGGGTGCTGCTTCTTCCAGACCAAAGCACAGAGGGTCACAGACCAAGCCAAATCCTTAATTTTTCCGTTTCAAGTGCTCAGCTTTGCCCATTGGGTAACTTGATACTTCCTTCCGCTGTGTATTTCCTTCATATTTCTCTAGTAATGACAATGATCATGGTGGTGATAATGATAGTAATCATAAGCCAGGTACTGTCAAGTGCTTTTATAAGATCTATCTAATTTAATCCACATGATAATGATAAAATTATTATCCCCATTTTACAGATAAGGAAAATTAGTTGAGTAATTGGGTATTTTCTAAGAATTTGTAAAAGTCAATGACAAAACAGAATTATTTATAGAAATGTATTTTGTACTCAAAGTTTAAGAATAAAATCTTTCATAAAGTGAGAGTATATACAGTGATACAGATTTGTAAATGCAGATTGCGGCTAAATACGTTCCACAGAAGGCTATTGGTGACAAGAGTATGTCAGAATGTTCTTTTAATCTCTTTTGTGTCCTTAGAGAGTTATGACATAAACAAACAGGATTTAGGAAAAAATATATAGCATAAAGATAGATAGGTATCTTTTCCAAAATTTTATATCTTAGGTAATGAAAAAACTTGATTTTAAATTGTTTAATATCCTGTTTCTAGTAATTTATTTTTGAAATTAAAATATTTCTTCTGGCCAATGGGAAAAAAAAGTAGTATTGGGATGATAACTCACATATAAAATATAGATATTTGTTTCTTTTAAAGCACCAAAAATTGAATGAATTTAGGATCAATCATTGAGTCTTCACAGGCATTGCAACAAACTGAATGCAAAATATATTTTAATATATTTTATAAATGAATGATAGTAACACAGAAGAATGACAGGGTTTCCTGCATTATTCTCTCTGCAGTTATCAAAACTATTTTGTGTGTATATGGTAAAATAAAACCGGGGGGGGGTGGAATGCATTGCTTTTAAAGTAATTTTAAAGACCTGCCTTTAAATAGACAACAGCAGCTAGGAGATCAACGCTGGGAGATCCTTAGCTGCATTATTAATCTACCTTTTTGTGTTGCAGAATTACTGCACATAACATACATGAGGGTCTACACGGCAGTTTTCACAAAAGATCTGGATGTACTGACTTAAGAAAAGGATTTTATTCTCACCTCTTACATACGTACTTCTTTTTTAATTCAACTTCAATTTAGCAAGAGAATTTAAATATATTTGAAAATTTTCATGGAGACAAATACTCTTTAATATGAAATAGATTAAAAAACATGCGTTGAATGGTTGACTCAGGGGCTTTCACTAAACTGGCCATGAATGCTGAAACCATCTGTTTTTCTGGATGTTGTCAGGGTGAGTGTGGCAGAGGCAGCTGTTTGAAAAGGGACGCTTTGGATGATGAACCAGCCCATTGTTTCTAAGCAATTCACTTGCATTCAGAGGCTCTACCCAAGCGTACTATAGAGCAATCAAAATCAAACTATTGTTTGTACCAATCATATTGATCTGAAAAGAACGTGGTGGGATGACCCCATTGTAGATGCAAATAGTTGTTCTGAGCAGCTGTATGCTGGCCAATATGTACCTCAGTAGGAAACAGGCTTGGAAGCTAGAGGGCTCTCTGCACCCTACTGGGGGAGGAAAAAAGATTATACCAGATTGAACGGCAGTTTAAGGGGACTGAGGGGAATGAAGACACAGGTCTGTTGGTATTAGTGGTAATTTTCTCTCGCACACAAAAAAATTGTCAACATTAACTCTATGTTGGTGAAGCAATTTTTATATTAAAGCTTAGTGCAAACTAGAAATCTAGAATCTCCATAAAATTAGATAATGACTTAAAACTATAGCACAAGAAGTGATTTGCTTTGGTTGCAAAGGTCAAGTCCAGACTAGCTCTGCAAATTAGAAAATGCACAATCTTGCCCTGTCTGGAATTATTCATACACTGTTTAAAGTTTTATAATTTATTTACACCTCAGAAAAATGTAGAAACAATCTTGATATTGCAATATTTGCATGAATGTTAAAAAGGACATTTTTGTCTTCAGAGAGCAAATGGAAGCACACGAAATGAAAATTATACTGTTTCATTTTTTTTTAAAATAACCTGAACGCTATCTTTTATCCATTAACATTTAAGCTTTTTGGTTGTCCTTGTCACTTCATTGCATGCATGCTAATATCTTCTCATATAAAATTTAATCTGTTGAACTAAATGAAGGAATTAGTATCTCAAAGACATCTTTCATTAAGCAATTAACGAATCTCTCCAACAAATCTACAAAAGCATATGTGTTTATATTTAATAATTATTTGTATGATCAGCCAGTTATAACACATGCATACATTTCATTTTAGTCATGATATGTATTGCTACATCTAAACTTATTGCCATTGTACTATAGAGTCCTGCTTAAAAATGTGGTCAACACTGGTTATTTCCTAAAGAAGATACACATTTACAGTTTATTGACTTTTGAAACTCCTCTGTGGTTCAAAATAGAGGAAAGGCACTTCCTCCAAGCAGAACTATTTGGCTGTGCATGAAGTTTTCCTTTATATTTCAGTGAAAACCAGAAATAACAGAGTAAAGTTAAGATAATTTGGAGATTTGTGGAATATGTTTAAAGGAGGTTTCAATATCATATGCACCAACCAATCTTTACTGTCAAATATAGAGGCCATGATAAGACTTTGAGTCTTTCTTAAGAAAATAAAAGAAACTATCTTATTTGAATTATACACAATTTTCATTGCTTAAATAAAATCACCTCTGAGCAGTACTTTAATTAGGAGCCTACCCTGCTTCTTCCTGAATATATTCAGTTGTCTTGGTGTCACTGTGAGTATGGCATGGGATAGAGGCTATGGGACATTCTTTCATGGTAAATTCAATCCATCATTAGGTTGGTAGGCCTATGTAATGTGAAAGAAAAATACTAAAAGCTATTTTTCATTAAATATCAGATTTTTATTTGAATTGACTTAAATGTGTGGATGGAGTGGCTGTGATTAAACTCCCTTGGTTCAGACTTCTCAAGTGTTTTATGTATACAGCCTATAGACATGGTATTTCAATATTCTATCACTCAGTTGATTATGTTTTCCCTCTGCTTTTGGGACAGTGAGACCAATTACAAATTTTTAAGTCAATACAAAAGATTTATCCCAGGGGCACCTGGGTGGCTCAGTGGGTTAAGCCTCTGCCTTCGGCTCAGGTTGTGATCTCAGGGTCCTGGGATCGAGTCCCGCATCGGGCTCTCTGCTCAACAGGGAGCCTGCTTCCCTTCCTCTCTCTCTGCCTGCCTCTCTGCTTACTTGTGATCTCTCTGTCAAATGAATAAATAAAATCTTTAAAAAAAAAAAGATTTATCCCAAAAAGCAATTCCCAGGTTACATTCCTAGTATGAGTAAATATTTGGCCAAATTTCCCATGGCTATGTGTAGAAATAACTATAGCTGCGGTAAGTAATATTTTGAATGATGACCCGAGGTGCCATAATGACATGCTGGCCACCAAAGAATGATTAGATAATGTTCATGATACTGTCTTTAACAATAGTTACTTATTATTTGATTTTACTGTGTAGCCATGAGAAAATTCAGTTTCTTTATTTATATGGAAAGAAACTATGTACTACTCCAAACTGATAAGATGGAAAATATATCAGTATATGTTATGGGCTGAATTGTACTTTCTCCCTACACTCATATCTTGAAGCCCTAACGCCAAGTACATCTGAGTGTGGTATTTGAAGATACAACCTCTTAAGAGGTAATTAAGGTTAGAAGAGATCATGTGAGTGGGCCCTAAATTTGATCTGAGTGGTGTCCTCATAAGAAAAGGAATTTGGACACACAAAGAGACACCAAAGGGATGTGTATGCGCAGAATGAAAACCAACTAAAGGCATAGGGGGGTGACAACCATCTGCAAGCCAAGGAGAGAAGCCTCAGAAGAAACCAAACCTGCCAACACCTTTAAAGGTAGGTTTTTGTTTTTAGTCTAGATAAGGAAGCAGAGGCTAAGGAAGGTTCATGTTGGCCAAGGGTTCTACAGGAATAACTGGGAAACTTCATTTTGAATCCATGTTTTTGTGTCTCCAAAGCCTTTCTCTTGACCACTGCCCTCTGTCTCAAGACAGTGAAGAAATGTAGCAATACCATTGAGAAAGAATTTCAGCACTACATGTGGAACTATAAGTGTTTCTCTATTTTTAACCCTTATTAATAAAGCAGCTAGTTAACAAGAATGGTTGTATTTACATTACCAAGATTTTTGTTAATACAGATCAATATTACACATTAAATATTTCACCTTTGGTAACTCTATTGGTTAGTGAATTCATTGGAAAAAAAAAAAAAACTCAACTTGTATTGATTCTGTAGTATGTAATCTTAACAAGACAAGACAAATTCCTCCAGAAGGTGCTAACAGAAAGGGTTCAGCTCAGGTCATGATCCTGGGGTCCTGGGATCAGGTCCCACATCGGGCTTCCTGCTCAATGGGGAGACTGCTTCTTCCTCTGCCTGCCACTCCCCCTGCTTGTGCTCTCTCTCTTTCTCTCTGACAAATAAATAAAATCTTTTTTTAAAAAAGTTTATAAGAAAAATGTGTTTGAGATAGAATGTTGTAAAATAAGTAATTTAGGAAATTAGTAATTGTTTTTTTCTTAAATGTACTAAATGTGTTCTTAGGGAAGTTCAACTTCTTTATATGGAATGAAACAATTTACTACTCCAAGCTAATAAAATGAGAGTGTGTTAGTATGTGAAGCTCATGTCATTTACTCCATTTATTATTATTTTTTTTAATTTGGCTGAACTGTATGATCCAGGGACTGGTTAGAAGTTGAAGCCAAGGAAACAATAAAATAAGATACTTGATATTTGCTCATATCCTGGGGCTAAGATTAGAGAGGGCTACATTTTATCAAAAAAGCTATGGACATAATGATACATTTTCTTTTTGTCTTCTGTCCTGTCATTCCCTGATATCTTAAATACTTGTCAAGAAAAAAAAAAACATTAAGATAGACTTGCTTTTTATTCTTTAACCATGTAAAGCATGCTTACTTTAAAGTTGTCCAAATGTAATCTATTAAATTAAAGGTTTGAGATGGATCAAGGAAATAAGAAAGGCTATTTCATGCACTCATCCACAAATAGAACATTACAAATAATAGTGACAACTTTTTTTTTTTTTTGGAAGAGAGAAAGAGAGATCCCATGTGCATGGTGGGTGGGGAGGGGCAGCAGGAGAGGGAGAGAAAGAATCTTGAGTAGGTTCCAAGTTCAGCCCACAGCCTGACTAATGACCCTGAGGTCATGACCTGAGCGGAAATGAAGAGTTGGACAGTTAACTGACTGAGCCACCCAGGCACACCAATACTGACAAGTTTCCAAAACAGATATCCAAAATTAGATTTCCTCTTCTGTTCCCATGGAATTCTTATCTCCTTGATCATGGGTCGGTGGTTGGCTTTTCCGAATTAGTCTGTTTCTGGACTAAAAGAAGTTCCAGAAATCCAACCCAGTACTCTGTAGTATTTTATGCCTATTGTCTAGGCTATTTGAACTTGGAAGCTAGAACCTATATCCTAATAATTGATATGTTGATAGTTAAGAGTATCTCATACTTTCCGTCATGGTTCAGAGTCGGCCTCTGTTGAAGACACAATTTCTAGTCTGGAGTTTATAGCAGAGCCTTCAGACACACATGAGAAGAAAGTGGAAACCACTTGCTACTGACAATATCAAATGGCTGTATTAATGATTACCATAACCAATACAACGTTAGAAGGTAGGAGAGTAAAATTTTCTATTGAAGTATGAAACATACCTGTTTTACAGGACTTGATTATGTTTTTCCTAGGGAAAAGAACAGTAGTAATGACACTGACACATAAATCCCTGAGATGTATTTATATTAAGAACATGTTGCCATATAAAATTAACTTAGGGAAAGGTGTTTGTCCTTTGATTTGTCTGCTCTTTCCTGCAGCCCTTACACTGATTAGTGTTGAACCAAATAAAAAATACAGAGATGACTAAACAAATCTATTCTTTCTAGTATCTCTCTCTCTCTCTCTTTTTTTTTTAATAAAGTGAATGAACACATCTTTGTGATTTCCCAGGAACTGTCTGAGAAACTTGAGAGATAGTTTAGGTATAAAAAATAACTTCAAAAAGTTTTTTGTTGTTTGTTTGTTTTGTTTTGTTTTGTTGTTGTTAATGTAGGGTCTAATCTTGGGAAGGCGAAAATCAAGATCTGTTAGTAGAAATTTGGCTAGTTGCTTAAGAGAGGACCATATATGCCTGGGGAGAAAGAATGGTTTAGGCTTGGCTACTTAATAACCAAAGTGGCAACATAATATTTTTACATAAACATAGAAGAAGGATAAAGAAGTATAATGAGCCCTAGCATTCTTAGAAGTGAGAAACACTTTTACTAATCAAAGATACTATAAAGTAAGCAAAAAGCATAGACAGTTATTCTGATGACATTAGAAGGATGCAAAGAAAAAGAACCCTTTGATAAAGTATACTGACTTCTCCAAGACCAACCTGACATTTTAACAGAGAACAAAATTCTTGTATTTTATTTTTCCACTAAAGTATTAGTGAGTTCTTTTTTCTCTCGAATAAACCCATCAAAACTGAGGAAGTTTTGCCAAAATTTTAATGTATTGCAGTGTTTTTCAGTCTTATTATTTGCAGTAATTATAAACCAACACCAATGACTTTTACAAAATTCCTGCAGCTTTCTATATGCATTCAAATTATTTATTCACTATCTTCTTTTGTACTCTGGAAAAGCCATAAACTTTACTTCAGGGCAAAACTACTTTTTTTCCTTTGATAAACAAAATGTTTACCTTGCATAGGCTACCTATATCTCTGCTACTACCACTTCTAATATATTATGTTAATTATATTAATTATAACTTATGTATTAATATATTAGCTGTATTAATTCTAACCTATAATCAATATAACTGTGTTAGCTATATTAATTATAACTTTTATCTAAAGTAACTTCTGCTTTTCCAGAACAAACTAAGAGGTAGATAATCAAGAAAGATCTGTCTCATGCACACACTTTAACAGACCAGCAAAGTTCATGAGCATACACAATCTGACCCCCTGAGCCATAAATATTCATTTTATGCCTTCTTAAATTGGTAAATATCAGTACATTCATTAATATAACCCAGAGGTGGGCACCTGGGTGGATCGGTTGGTTAAGCATTCAGCTCTTGGTTTAGGCTCAGGTCATGATCTCAACATCCTGAGACAGAGGGCTCTGCACTAAACATGGGGTCTGCTTGTCCCTCTGCCTTCCTTTTTGCTCCTCCCCCTGCTCTCTTGCTAAAATAAATAAATAGAAATCTTTAATATAACCCAGAGGTAAAACCACTTCAGAAATATAAACGTAGGAAGCAAAAATATATAACTAAAACTATTAAAAGTTATGGTTCAGGGCATCTGGGTCACTCAGTTAAGTGTCTGCCTTTGGCTCAGGTCATGATTCCAGGGTTCTGGGATCCAGCTCCGCATCAGGCTCCCAGCTCATCAGGAGCCTGTTTGTCCTTCTCCCGCTGCCACTTCTACTTATGTTCTTGTTCTCTCTCTCTCAAAAAAATAAAATCTTTAAGACAAAATAAAACTAATAGTTCAGTATTTTATTGCACTTAGAAATATTCAAGTATTTGAAGATATTTTTATTAACTCAAAGTAATATTTGTCCATAGTCTTAATGTGAATTAAAGATATTAGAAATTAGATTTAAAATGACACAGTACAGAGTTTAATTTTTGTTGTTATAAAATATTTACCAGAATTACAATTCAATTTAGTTGAACACATAATTTTCTAGTTTTTATCATCTTAGATCTTATATGGTAAGTCCTATCTGGTAAGTCAATCAGTATTAGAAGTTTGGGGAATTTATATCAATTTGTCTTCATTGATATCTACAAAAGAGTTTGCTGGGATTTTAAATGGGATTGTGTTGAATCTATAGATTCAGTTGGAAAGAATTAAGATCTTAATATTGAGTCTTCCAATCCATGAACATAGAATATCTCTCCATTTATTAAAATCTTTTAATTTTTTTATCAGAATTTTATTGTTGTGTATGTATAGATCTTGGGACATATTTTGTTAGATTTATACCTAAATATTTTATTTTTGCTATTTCTACTAATGTAAATGGACTTGTGTTTTTCATTTTAAACTCCAGCTTTCATTGCTGATATATCAAAAACAATTTTCTTTTGCATATTAATTTTGTATCATGTAACCTTGCTATAATTATTAGTGCAAAGATTTTCATTTATTTGTTTGATTCTCTGGGATTTGGATATAAAAAATCATGTCTTCTACAAATAAAGAGTTTTATTTCTTCCTTTTTCTCTGGCTCTTCCAATATGTATACTTCTTATTTTCTTTTATGATCTTCTTATGCTAGCTAAGATTTCCATTATCATGTTATATAGAGTGGTAAGAGGGGACATCCTTTCCTTGTTCTCTATCTTAGGGGAATCCTAATCCAATCCTTCACCATTAAGCATTATGTTTTTTGTATGTTCTTTATCATGTTAAAGAAGATCCCTTTTATCCCTAGTTTCCTGAGAGTTTTTATCATGATGGTTTTTGGATTTTGTCAAATACTTTTCTTCATCATTTGATATTATCAACTAATCAGTTAGTATTACGACTTTCTTTTTTAGCCTGTTGATGTAGTATTACATTAACTGATTTCCCAATGTTGAAGTAGACATGCAAAACTGAAATAAATCCTGTTTGATTATGGTGTATAATTCTATTTACACATTGTTAAATTTGATTTGCTAAGATTTCTTCTGAGGATTTTTGCACGTATGTTCATAAGACATATTGGTATATAGATATATAGTCTCATAATGTATTTATCTGCTTTTAGTGTTGGAGTGAGACTGGCCTAGGATGAGTTAGGAAGTGTTCTGAAAGGTTTATAAAGAATCAGTATCATTTCTTCAAATGTTTGGAAGACTTCATCAATGAAATCATCTGGGCCATGATTTTTGGTTTTAAAAAATGGTTATTAATTATTGATTGGATTTCATTAATAGATACAAGCCTATTCAAATCATCTATTTCTCCATGTATGAGTTTTGATAGTTTCTATCTTTCAAGGCATTGGTCCATTTCATCTAAGTTATCAAATCTGTGGGCACAGAGCTGTTCATAACATTCCTTATTATCCTTTTACTATCCACGGGATCTCTAGTGACCCCTCTTTCATTTCTGATTTTGGTAAATTATGTCTTCTCTCTCTCTCTCTTTTTTTCCTATTAGTATGGATAGAGTCTTATCAATTTTATGGATATTTTCAATGTATCAGACTTTGGTTTAGTTGATTTTTTTTTCTTTTCCTATTTTTAATTTAATTCATTTCTGTATTATTTTTTAATGCTTGCTTTATGCTTAAATTTCTGCTCTTTCTTTGACTTCTTAAGATAGAATGTTAGATTATTGATCTTTCCACTTTCATGACATGTACATTAAATGCTCTAAATTTCTCTCTAAGCATGACTTTTGCTGCATCCCACAAGTTTTGATTAATTGTTTATTCATTTTTACTTAGTTCAAGATATTTGTACTTTATCTCAGGACTTCTTTGATCCATATATGTTATGTATGACCCATATAGTACAGAAATGTATTTAATTCCCAAACGGGGGGACTTTCCAGCTACTTTTCTGTTACTTCATTTCTAGTTTAATTCCCCTGTGGTCTGACAGCACAATTTCTATGTTTCTTAATTTTTTGTTAAGGTGTATTTCCTGGCCCTGATGTGATCTGTCTTGGCAAATATTCTGTGTAAGCTTGAGAAGAATGCTTATTTTGTTCCCGTTCTTTCTCCAGTGCTCTTTTTCTCTTTATGTAGAGCCAGGCTTTTGTTCTAGATCATTTTCCTTCTTCCTCAAGAAATTCTTATAACATTTCTTGCAGGGCAGGTTGGCTGATGATGAATTCCCACAGTTTTTGTTTCTCTGAGAAAATCTTTGTATCTTTTTTTACCATTGAAGGATAATTTTGGTGCATATGGAATTTTAACTTCTTTCTTTTTAAGATTTTATTTTTAAGTAACCTCAACTTAAACTTATAAGTCTGAGATCAAGAGATCATGATCTAGTGACTGAGATAGCCAGGTGCTTCTTTGGAATTCTAATTTTTTTTTTTTTAATTTAACACTAAATAGTTCAATTCACTTTCTTCCTGCTTGAGCAAAGAGAAGTCTGCTGTAATTCTTATCCTTGTTCCTCTTTGAGAGTAAGAGGTTTTGTTTTTTCTTTTTTTCCTCCCTTCTGATTTCTTTCAAGACTTTGTCTTTGGTTTTCTGTAGTTTGAATATGATATGCCTAGATACAGATTGTCAGGATAACTGCTTATATTATGAGTTTCCTGCATGTGGTTTGGTGTCTCTCATTAATTTTGAAAATTCTTAGTCATCATTACATCAAATATTTTTCTGTTATGTTCTCTTTATCCCCCTGGTATTTCAGTTATGTATATGTTGCATATTTTGAAGTTGACCACAGTTTGTAGATACTCTATTATATGTATGTTTTTGTTGTGGTTTTTTTTAAATTCTTTTCCATTTCAGTTTGGTAAGTTCCACAGAACTACCTTTAAGCTCACTGATTCTTTGGCTGTGTCCAGTTTATAGATGAGCCCATCGAGAGCACTCTGTATCTTTGTTATGCTGTATTTTGATTTCTAGTATTTCCTTTTGATTCTTTCTTAGAGTTTTTATCTCTCTGTCTATATTATACATCTGTTCTTTCGTGTTATGTACTTTTTCCTTTAGAGCCATTAATATGTCCATCACAGTTATTTTAAATTCCCTATCTTATAAAACCACAATTTGTGTTATATTGGAATCTGGTTCTGGTGCTTGCCTTGTCTGTTCAGACTGTTTTTTTTTTTTTCTCCTCATTGATAATAAAGATCATTTTGCTCAGTTTCCACTTATATAGATATTTTTATGGTTCTGCACCGTGCAAAGTGAGGACTGCCTGTGTGCGTATGTGTATGTGTATGTATTCTAGTCAAGTAATGAAGTACTTAGTGTAGGAAATCCTGGGTTAAGGTTTTCACTTTGCTTTGATAGAGCAGATCACATAAAACCATCTGAATATGTATCTTTAAATAAGCTGTTATCTTTTAGTTTCTCTTTGATTTGGTTGTGGAGCTTTCTTTCCTCAGTCTCAGATTGTTATTGAGTAGAATTCCTTCCGTGAAATTTTCTTTCTTAACAGACCTTTTCTGTAATTGCATTATGAAGAACTGAGAAAATAGCAGAAATGCCCTAAACATCTTGAAACTGAATTTCAGTTGTTGTCCTGATTTTTTAGAAGCACATGATAATTTCCTGTTTTGTTTTTCCCTGCAGTTTTTCTTAATGACAGTAATAATTTTAGTAATAGTATCTAACACTGAGCATTCAGTCTGTGTCAGCCTCTTTGCAAAGAACTTCATATGTATTATGAGAGAATATGATGCTTTTCTCCTACCCAACAGATATAGCAACTTGAAATTTGAATATATTCAGAAGAAAAAAATCTTTTACACATCAATATTATTGATGTAAATTATATCTAGGACTTTTTCCCAGCTGAGGCAGGGAGCCGACAGAGTGTGTAGAAGATCTTTTTAAGACCCAGGCACTTTGGGTTCACTGCAGGACCACCTGGCTCTAATGACAGGAGACTTGCCCTTGGGAGAATGGACGCAGATTCTGGTCACTGAAAGCAAAAAGGAGATTTAAAATTTGATTTTATGTTGCATTTAGTTACAACATACTTGGTAACTTGGTTGTATGATATAAAAACTTACAAACGGCCCTAGTTAAGAAAAGGAACCAGCCTCCTGCTTGGAGATACTGGCAATGCATGATAATTATCCTCTCCAAAACCTCCCATAGAAAACTCAATGAGCTGTATTTACTTCTTTCTGGCATTATAAAAATTATGTATCCTTTTATGTGCAGAGACAGTTCCTTGGGGATGAAGAGTTATGCATGCTCATTAACAGAAGAATATGTACCACAGCAGGTATTGCATGCTAAACCCAAGACTTATGACCCTATTGTCCACATGAGTGGCAAGCATAACTTCTCCATTGTGGTGGTGAATGAGAGGATGAAGAGATAATGATGATAATGAAAGAAGATAATTTAAATGTTCTTACTCTTTACTTTGGTTGAATATTCAGATACATTTCTAATTACCCATGCTTCTTCAAAGGTTGGAATCCAAGTGTGATTAAAACATTACTCTTTTGCTTAATTTCCTATGTTTTGAAATGGAAGATAGGTTTGGAATTCTGTCTTAAAACTGCCAAAGCACTTTGCCCCTGGCTGTGAACCTTTAGTATTGGTTTTAAATCTTGTGGTTTAAAAAGATTGTTCCTGTTGGTCTTTCTAGACCAACCTTCCCTGATTCAGTTGGCAAGTATATTAGCATAGTCTTTGCTTAAAGATTTCTACTTGGTCAGCTGTTCCAGAGTCCTTTTCAGTTTAGAAGAGTGAAGTAGTGGGACAGATGCAGTCACTTTGATGTTAGAATCTTCACGATAACTATTCTTTTCAAGAATTCAGGTTCTTTGTCTTATTTACTACTATGTTCAATGTATATATTGTGTGAAGACCTAAGGCATGAGAATGATCATGAAAATTGGTTCGTTGGTGATATATACATTAAAAGATCTCAAGGGAACATAAAATAATTTGTGAAAAAAATAATTTAAGGAAAGCAATGGATGCTCACAATTATGTCATTATGAAATGTAGTCATCAAAGAAAAATGAATTATTACAAGTATTCTTCAAAAGAAATAAATGGCATGAAAATATAAAAAATTAAGTCACATAAATTACAAGAAACTTTGTAATAACCTATTTTATTAGATTGAGGTTTTTAGAAGCAGAGTTTAGGAGAAGGAGCCCCCACGGGAAACCTTAAGGGAAAAGGGAAAGCAAGACAGGGAAGGGAGGAAGCCAAGGAAGGGAGGAGGGATTCTCAGGCAGAATCTCCCAGATGTTGGGCTTCAGCCTAATCCTGCGGAAAAACTTGGTAATATGAATTATATTTATATGTACTGAGGCTCATACTCCCTCGCCACGCAGTCATAGGGTATGTGGGAAGGTCATAGACCCTCAAGCCCTTTTTGCTCTGCACTTGCAGCAAAGGAGCCTCAGCAGCATGGGTATTGTCTTCTGAAGAGTTGCAGGCCCGGCCATCATAAGCACTCGATTATCAATTCAAGGGGTTGGGGTGCATGCAGAAATGGCGAAAATGAAAGGGAGGGGGCTCAACATTGTCTGCTAAACAAATGATCCTAAGTTATATAAGAGTACTATGAAAAAAAATGTATAAAAATTCAATGAGGATAATTCAAATCCATATAGTTTCTCAGATTAGAGAAAAATCATCAGATAAGCCTTATTAAGAATCCTTGTTTGTTGCTTTGTTCTTAATCATATGAGAAACAAACCCTCCTGTTTATTGAGCATCTACTGTAGGTCACGAACTGTACCAAGCCCTGGAAGCACAGTAACTCTTTGATCCTCAGAGTAGTGAGTATGAGTGTTACTTCCCTTATTTGGGGAGGGCAGGGACTCTGCCAGATACTGTGTTATGCCAGAAATGATTGTTGAATGAGCAAATGAACGAATAGGCCATATTGAATAAAACACAGGCTGGTTATATATTTTTATTCCATTTATCTCATCAAAGTATAGCTAGTATGTAAGTGGTTCATTCAAGACACAAGTGTATGTCTGTCTGATTCTAAAGTCCCAGGTGTAATCTGTTCCTATATACTGCCTTTGCAGAAGAAAACCATTTTTAAATACTTTTAATCTCAATTTCCCAAATAATAATGAGCCCCTGGGGTTGTAGAGCATCACAGGGTTCACACAGCCTTTCATTCATTATCCCATTCAGTCTTCCTTCTACCAGGGGGGAGAGCACCCTCCTCCCAAGTCAGACAGCTGATGTTCAGAGAGAATAGGTAACTTACTGAAGGTCACAGAGCCAGAAAACAGAGGGGCTAACGTCAAAGCCAGCTCTCCCGACACTGAATCCAGTGCTCTTTCCAAAATAGGAAGTTGTTTTGATTATGTACTTTTTTTTTTTAATGTTGTAAGTTTCCCCATGGGATTCAAAGTATTTTGCAAAACTTGTATCATTACAAGATCATGAGTCAATACATATTTTCTAAACTGGTTTCTATGAAGCTGTACTGAAATGAAGGACTTTCTGATGACTCCCAAAGTGCATATTCAGTCTCTATAGTTTCTTAGATACATGTAGCTTTATGGGGATGGCCTATGGTTGATTTTAAATCACTTCTGAAACAATTTTGCTCATTTAAAGATGAAAAGCTTAGCAAATAAGGGAAACAATGACTTTTTTTTTTCTTTAAAGATCAGAGGACTGAAAGAAGGAGGTGTTTTTATGCTACAACTTGTTCCATAAGAGGGATATATTTTTCCTTTAGTTTCATCTCAAGAAGACAACACCTTAATTAAACTCCAGTGGGCCAGTTTAATTAAAAAATGTCAGTTAGATCCTCATAAGGGGACCAGATACCCATGAAACACACCGTCTGCTTCCTTTGTGATTACCCAGAAACTCTGACCCTGCGGTGGGCAGAGTGCGTGAATTTGCTGCCGAAGGCAGAGCGGGCCTTCGGTTGGGTCAGTGAGCCGGGTCTGGACACTATAAAGAAGGGATACCATGTAGCTCATTGGGACCCAGATTTCAGACATTTAGACACTTGTCTATCACTGCACCAAACTGAGAGATTGATAGCATATGTTCTTTTCTCATCACCAGGAAGATACAGAAGAAGGTAGCCAGTTTCCCACCCCTATTCTACTTCTTTCCCTTTCTCCTTGCTTTCCTCTCTGACAGATCCTCCTGTCAGCAAGGAATCCTCCCTCCTCCCCAATCCCTGGGGCAACAGTGTAGTGAGGGATTTCAGAATCACTGTGTCTTGAGGGCCTACTGTGGTCATCCCCTCTTCTCGAGTGCTTCACATGATTTCGTTGAATGCCCACTTTATTATTACCCCCTTTACACAGATGTGGGAAATGGAGGAGAGTTCTCTGCATCTTACTTTTTCTCAAGAATACATTATGGAAAAAATTTTTGGTCAATTGGTATAGCTCTAGAGCATTCTTTGAAAGATATGTGATATTCCACAGTATGAACAACTCATAATTTTTCTACTTCGGTTTCAGGTTTTTGTTTTGTTTTGGTTTTTGGTTTTTGTTTGGTTTTCTTTTTCCTTTTATCCTGCCCTAAGAAACAATTGTATTTTGATTACATATGACTTCATACTGATGCTCTTATTTCTATGGGATAGATTTCCAAGAGGTGAAGTTTTGGGATTGAAGAGTATAGGCATTTTTTATTTTAATAGTTGTCTCCAGATTGCTCAAACAGTTCCTGGGACATGTGGCTTGCCTTTTATCAAAATCCCATAAGACATACATAAGAATGGATACTTGCGTTCCCAAGTATTTGACTTTCACAAACCCTGACTGTCCCTTGTCAAATATGTTATAAAGGTTTTCAACTGGGGATTAGGTACAGACTGGAATCCACTGGATCAAGTTGAAAAAAAAAAAAAAAAGTGCCACAGTTAGTATGTTTACTTGGTTACACCCCTACTGAATTTCTGGGTTGGAACTCACAAAAGTTCTACAGATTTTACTTCCTGGGCGTTTGGTTAGCAAATCAATTTGGGCATTTATTTATAGAATCTCACTCTGTGAGGCATCATTATAGGACTATAGGATCGTAGGAATTTAGGGCTAGAACTGTTGTTACATTGACAGTTCCCCCATATACTGTAGAGAATCTCTGGGACTCACATCTTGATGGGATGGGCCTTTGGAGCATGCTACAATGTTATCTCACTTAGTGCTTTGTTGAAAGCCTATTTCCAAAATGTTTTTCAAAATGTTCAAGTTTTTAAAAAGAATGAGACATTTATTTAAATTTACTTTAAAGACCACTGATTCAGGGCTAATGATTGTATAGTTTATTAATCAAATGTATTTAGCAGGAAAAAAAGCCAGCTCCAATTCACTTACAATTGAGATTTTACTCTATTTTAACGTTATTTTAATGAGCTACAGATTTGAATGTGGGCTTTGTTCATCTGTTGCTTCCGCTCAATTGCAGCTTCACCCTAAGAAGACACAAGACAGATTGATCAGGCTCCCAGTCATTGTGAGGCTTAAATGAAGTGAACAGGGCCTTATGTTTCTAAACCAAATGAGAGGATTAAGGCAAAAAGAAAAAGAAAGCAAAAAAATTATTTTTAAAGCCCTCCCTCTCCCCCTCCCCAGAAAACACTATACTTCCTTTAAATCATCTGTTTGCTATTCTTGTAATTGCTACTACAGTATTCCAGTTTTCCTAGGAGAGCATCAGAAGATACCATAAAAATGAAAATCGCCAACATTCCAGACAATTTAGCATGGGTAGATGTAAGGCGAAAGCCACTGTCCCATCTCATTTTGAGACACACTACAATTTCAATGCAAAAGAAAAAACATTTTAGTTATATTAGATTTTCTTTAGTTGATAATGTCCTATGTCCACATTTTAAAAAGCTATTTACCATCTAATACTTGATTAAAAGCTAGTCTACATTTATAGGATTTATCTAAATAAAAATAAAATTTGTTCGAATTAAAAATGATTTTTGTGGAGAATATTTATACCCATATTTTCAACACTGGGTATGTTTTGGGGGAATTTTTCTGGTGGGCCCTCTCAGGTCTGACAAACACATACTGGCCAGGTTTGGGCTAATCTTGTTTTTAATTTGCAAAGGTGGCCTAGAGAGGCCATAGCTTCCAATGTGAAGTTTTCCATTGTATTTATACACTAGCTATGCTTTTTTAAGATGAAAAAGGAACCTCACATTCAGAAAGCAGAACTTATAGAGTGGCCTTAAAACTGTGGGAAACTTTATGACAGTTGTGGCCAACTGCATAAAACAAGAAATTAATCATAGTTTCTAAAATTCCATGATTTAACCTTCTGATAAGAAAGCATTATATTTTATTTCATTTTTAAATTATGCATAGTTTATATTTAACATGAGTTTCATAAGTTAACTTTTTAGGTAAGAACAGCTTTTTTTTTTTTTTTTAAAGAACAGATTCTAATTAACAATAATCATGTTTTTATGAACTAACATTCTTGGCAGAGTAATCCAGATTTTGAGGACTTATTTGAATAATATAATAAACAAAAACATTTGCAACAGATAATATAATATAAACATGAAGTATTATTTTGTGTATTAGATACACTCAGGGACAATTGTAAGTAATATGTATTTTTTTTAAAACTGCAGATTTTGTTAGGAGAGCTCACTGCTAAAAAATTCCTGTGGCTAATGTCTTGTATTATGAATATGAATCTTTTAATCATCCTTCACCTACATTTATATCCTGGTTTTGCTTAAAGTGAGATAGACCTATTTTAGTTTTCCCTGAGAACTTGTTGCTTATTTTAATTTGTTTATTTCATGCTGATAATAGGATAAATGTGGTAAGAACAAAAACAACATAAAGTAAAATATACAAACTAGGTATTTAAAAAAGGGTGGAGAAACACTGTATCTGTGTGATTCTGGCTGAGCAGAGTCACAGAATGCACTTAGAGCTTCCTGGCAGGACAGATGTTTATCTTATACTTCGGCTAGTTGTGTAACTTGGTGACTAACAGAGTTGTTGGTAATTTCAATGAAGATAAATTTTGTTTCATTGTTTGTTAGTTAAAATTAATGCTGAAGTTTTAATACATCTTCTGTTAAAAATAAAAACAACCACAGAACAAAAATTGGCAAGAAAGTTGAGATTGACTTTTTAGGCAAAGAACAAAGTAAGGGTCAAATGTCTTTCTATAATCTGTCATTTGTGATTGTGAGTGACTTTGTAATATTTTAGACTTTAATCTTCTGTTTTCCTTTTAATGATTTTTGTTTAAAGAAAAAATGCTTTGTTTATATACTTAATTTTGGTAAATTTTTGCATAAAGACAACCTATTTGGAAGTAATTTACAAATAGACTGAATTCAAAATATAATTAAGAGGCTTTAGCAAACTCCGTTGAAAAATTTTGCTGAAAAATTATGCATCACTTCTATTATACAGAGACCATTATGCTATCTATTAATTATGATGAAATTTAAAATACATCTACATATAGTTTTGTAATGATATAATTTAAAGGAATATTTTCATCATAAGAGATTTATCTTTGTTTGACTAATATATCTTTTACAATATGCATATGCCATATGTTTTGGCCTCAGACAAAGATGCATGAATTAAAATTATAGAGTGACATACAACCAGTCTTAAGGTGTTTAATTTCCTTTTGATGGCATGTGTGTACAACCATTGTATGGATGTTTTTGCATTGCTTTGAGCATTAACATTTTCTCTGAATAGTCTGTGTATCTAAGTAACCATGATTGTGGTTCATTTCATTTAATGGTCATTCATATAAAATTAAAGCTTTGAGAATATTATTATTTGCTTCAGGTAATACCAGTTATATTACTCTTTTATAGGATGGCTGGTATTTTCACATAACAGATTTTCTCAGTCCCTTGACTTCTTTTATTTTATTGTGTTGTTCCTTTCACTGAAATACATTCATAATAAGTTCAAGGTGAAGTTTTCAGGTTCAAAGCTGAAAGTCAGTTTTCATGTAAACAATTGGCAACAGTCATCTTTGACACCATCCTTTTATTCATTCATTCAGCTTTGCATTCTGTTATGTAAATGACTATACCTGTATGTTTTTAAAAATCATTAATTTCTAATGGACATATTAAAAAATCTATAGGTATTCAATGCTTTTCTGCAAATAAATGTAAAATGGGTGTATTGCACCTTGGATTAAAGGCCAGCAAGGCAGACAAAAGGGACACCACTGCAAATTAAACCATAAAAGTCTGAAGTATTATTAAGAGGTTCACAGATACTATGTTCCAATCAGGCTCAATAAGGGCTGAATTCCTATTATGTTTCTAAAGCCTCCAAAAAAAAAAAAAAAACAAAAAACATGGGAAGGGACCCAAAGTTAAAGTCATCAAATACAAAGCACTTAGGCCAAGAGCACATGAATGTATGACTGCGTAATGGTCCTTTCATCTTTGAAATAAAAACAGTCCAGTTCAATTGGAACCAAAGTTTCCCCCTTTGAGAAAGTTTATTTTAATGAGTTTCCATTTTATGCGTGGGCTGTTCTTTAATCCAGGCTGTTCCATTGAAGTCTTCCCCAATGAAGACGCAAGACAGATTGTCCTAGCTTGCGGCTATTGTTAGGGGTTGATGAAGTGTATGGGCCCTTATGGTTGATAACAGAAGTAGATGGTCAAAGCCAATAAATAAAACTTTAACTCTGATTGTTGGGTACTTTATGCTGAAAAGGTTTTCATTAGCATGGATCTTTGGTTTTGAAGGACTTGTGAACCCAAAGGCAGCTTGTAGCTCTGTAGCACAAACTAAGTCACTTAGAGGAGCAGCAATCTGTCCAAGCTGATCAACTCAGTTTGGATTTAAAAAATTCTAGACTTCTTGTTAGAAATCAGCACTGTTAATATCTTGACAGACAATGAACTTAACAGTATGTGAATCTGCTGCACTATTGATTTATCACAAAAGTGGTTTAAAGGGGTGCTTTGCTCCGTGGGGTCTTAATAATGTAAGTTTTTGAATGAACAATTTAGTATATTTTAAGTGGTTGATATTTGAGTGTTGGGGGGAGGAGGATATTTTACAAACAGTGTCAGTCACGGAACCATCTCAAGTGTCTCATATATGAATGAGTTGCTCATCCAAACGACAGTCATAAGCTCTAAGTTCTTATCCTTCTAAATACCATTTAATATTAATTTTTTTGACCAGTGGATATGTCAGTTGTGTGCCCATAACTGTCCTAAAACCAACCCAAACCATTTGCCATTAGTTGAAGTTCCTTAAACATTTTCCATAAGACCTTGAAACTATACAATACTGACTTAGCACTTACGAAGCACTCTATCCCATGACTGCTTAAATCATGATTATTGTAGCTCAACCGATGGAACCTTGAAGACATTGAAGTCATAAGCTCACCCATCATTGCCTTGCAATTGGAATGTCAGGCCATTGAGGACATCTCTCTCACATTCACCTTTCCCCTTATCCTATGGAAAATCCAGGTCTGATATTTTTGAGGCAGCGATGCCAATGGCAGTCCTTTGTCCACGTCTGCATCTGTCATTCTACAAGGAACCTTGTGTACCTAGAGTGGACCACTCTGCTCAGAGGAAGCACCATCAAACTGGACCCACCCCAAACAACTGCCCCTGACTAACCCCCAGACTTAGAGGTGAACATGACTGCATTATGGAAAAATAGAGGCAGAATCCTGGGATTGCAGCAGAATGGGATACTTTCTTCTCTATATTTTATAGTAAAGTATAAGAGTAAATAAAGTGACTGGCAAGGATAACAATGAGAGATGTCAGAGCCCATGAAGAAAAGAAAGAAGGTGGCTGAGGAGAGGGCAGTGGCAGTGTTGTTTGCTTACGTATATAAATTATCCAGTGAGTGTCCTTTTCCATCCACTTTCCCCTTTAAAGAATACAGCATGTAGTTTATAGCCATGCTCACAGTTCATGAATACCCACTCTCTCAGTAAGATCAGTTTTACAGACCCTTAACATATTTCAATGGTATCAGACTTTTTTTTATGTATCCTCAAAATTTTATAGCATTTTTCTCTTCCCAAAAACAGTATTAAAATGCCCACTGTTTTTATAAAAGTAACAAAGATATTAATTTCTATCAATTTTCCAGGTAGACATCTTAGAAAGCAACAAAGATGCTTCCAGAATTCTAGCCTATAATTCACTGGTTAGAGGCCTTGGAAGGCTTCACGGTCTCAGTTCTTTTACCAAAGTCCCCAACTCCTTTATTTGGTTGTTTAGTACCTTGGATTCTCAAACAGGGAGCATGGGCACCTTTATTCATACATAGGGAGAAAGGAGTCTTCATCTTTCTCTAAGACATCCCTTCTCTGCATCATTAGATTAAATATTTGTTTAGAAATATGATTAAATGTTGAGTTTATGCTGTTGATTTTTTTAACCTTTAAAAATATCTTCATCATTGTATATAGCTATTTATTCTGAGAGTAGAGTGATGGGGACATCAGTTTTCATACGGTATGTGACAGGGAACCAGGAAGGGGATGCTGTCGTGTCCAGATCTGTCCATCACTGGGAAATGACCTTAGACTTCCTGATCAGTTCTGACAAGTCACTGACAGTTTGCAGGGGAAGCACATATGTGACAAAGGACAAGCAGAGGCTACATGTGTCAGCAGGAATCCTGCAATTCTGAATAGGAGTCAAGTTGCTAACAATTCTGGTATTTGGATGCTCTTGGTTTTCTTTTTAAATATGGCTTCAGAAAATCACAAGTGCCCATTCTTCCAGATCGAGTTTTCCTGCTGATTTAGTCAATGGCCAAATGGCCACATTGATTTGGATGCTATCATGTTCTTGGTCTTTTTGCCAGTTTGTTTATAAATTTGCATACACTTACTGACTTAATTTTGTGTCCTGGGTGATAAGGGGTAAATTGATATTATTTATAAAGGCCACAATGGAATCAAGCTGTTTTAGAGTCATGTTTTGCATAAAAATGGACACTTCTCAATCAAGGGTAAGTCTTAAAGTGTCGATGTCTATCCCCTGCACAGATGGAACAGAGCTATATAGCATAGTGGATAAGAGCTTGGATGTCTAAGCCAGACTTCATGAATTTGAGACCTTAATCCACTTATGTTGAGCATACCACATGATATCTGTGGGAGTCATTTATCTTTATGTGTAAAATGGAGACGATGAGCTCCTACCTTGGAAGTTTTTGAAACAGGTTCTGGTATATAGTAGGTGCCATGTAAGTGTTTGCAATTATTAAATTATGTTGCTGAGCTTTTATATATCCAGTATGCAATTCCTGTCAGATAGAATCATGTAAAAAGGGAGGCTCCATGAGTATATAATTTTGATCAAATTTGCAAAAATTTGAGCCATTATTCTTTGAAAGTGTTCTTGTCTCCCCTTCTCTATTCTCTCCTTGTAGAATTCTAATCACTCCTACTGCTGAGACTTCTCTATATTGTCCCACAGGTGATTACAATTTTTATTTCTTTTGTCTTTTCTCTGTTTTTTCTTTTTTTTGGAGAGTTTCTATTGCCATATTTTCAGATTGACTGATCTTTTCTTCTATAGTATCTAATGTGATTTGTTTTTTATCTCATCTAGTGTCGTTATTTTATTTTTCATTTCTAAAATTTCCTTTTTTGGATCTCTCTTTTCTCTTTATTCAAGTTCCTGTTTTCTTTTTTGTTCTTGAAGAAATGGAATATGTTTATATTTACCATTTTTGTGTCCTGTCTGCTAATTTTATCCCCCTTCCCCTGTCTTTCATTTTTGGGGGCAGCTTTTATTGATTGTTGTTTTTTGTTTTTTGTTTTTTAGTTTTCCTGCTTCTTTGAATATGTGATAGTTTTTATTGCATACTGAACATTGAGGATTTTATTTTGGGGTGCTGAATTTGGTTGTATTTTTTCTAATAGGATCAGGCTTTGTTCTGGCATGCATGTAAGCTTCTTTGTATCTGCATAATTAATTCAAAGCTAGCTTTTAAACTTCATAAGGTTGGATCCTGAAGCAGATCATTTGACAGGTCTCATATGATATATTGTCAATTTTTGTTTGATGGTGCCACATATTAACTTATTAATCAGCATCTGTCCATTTATCCAACTAATGTTTTATTGAATTTCTCTGATATGGTAAAGATGAATAAGGAATCCTCAAGGAACTTACAGTTTAGGAGAGAAGATCATTGATATGCCCTAATAGAATTATATGCAAAGTGCTATTGAATCTGCTGGTATCTTACTTTTTCCTATGTGTATATATGATGTTCAACCAAAGTGCACTCTCTTATACTGAATTTTCTTTTCTCCTTGGTTATTCTATTTGGCCTCACAATGTTTAAGAAAATTTCAGTATTATAAAACTGTGTGTATATATATGGAGAAAAAAACATATCTCCTTTTATAAAAATTCAAACATTTATTCAACAAATATATCATGATTAGCTATAATGTGCCAGTTCACAGCTGGAGTGACAATCATGAACAAAACAAAGTCCTTTCAAAATGCAAATTCAAAGTACACAAATCAAGTAGTGATAATATATACCATATTATGAAATTATGGCTCTGTATTTATCTTACTGCTTTGAAAGTGACATGATGATTCTAGCATTGAGTTAATAGTAGAAAAATTGCCCTTGGGCAGGCCAGCTTGTTCCCTGTTCTGAGCTCCAGATTATAAATGCTGCTGAAAATGGCTAGTTCCAAAGAAGTGTTTTAAAAAAGGATTGCTGATGTATCTATACTTTTGTCTGTGGGAGTGCTATTTTTGTGGATACAAATTGGATTCCTTTTTTTAGAGTTTTAGGGTATGAATTTCAAGAAGATTCTTAATTGCAAAAGGAAAGCCAGGCTAGGAGCTACTACTACAAATGTTACTACTACTGTTATTGCTGCTGCTGCTGCTCACTATCATTTCCAGAATTGTCAACATCTGCCAGTGCACTGTGATTTCTTCACTTAATCCCTTTCATCCTCAAAAGAATCCTATGAGATGTAGGATATTCACAGTACAGAAGAAAAAAATGACGATGGCCATAGAATCATTTTTTAAAGCATTTATGAAAATGAGACATAGTCACTGTCCACCTTAAAAATAAAATAACCAGTTATTTTACGAGCAAAATGAGTTTTCTGGGAATAGCAGAGGAATTGCAATTCAGAACATGCAAGCAATGGCAAACCATATGCAGGTCTGAAAAGACAAAAAGAAGAGCAGCTGTTAATAGGTTTTAGGAAGAAATTGGGGAGGATTGTTTCAAATAGTTCATTGGAGAAGAACAAGAGTTCGAGGTTGTGGCATTTCCCATTGGCTGCAGGTGGTGGTTAGTGTGTTGTTTCTGGAGCAGGGAGGGATCTTTCTTCTTTTTCTTAAAAGCAGATGAAATTCCTGGGTGAAAAATGTCCTCTCTTGTCAAGATAATTCTTTTCTTCCTTCTTTCTGCTGGTTATGCAAGCAGCAGAGTGGTTATGTATGAGAGCTCCCCCTTCAGGGTGTCCTGACTCCACTTTTAATTTTTTTAAAAAGATTTTATTTATTTATTTGACAGACAGAGATCACAAGTAGGCAGAGAGGCAGACAGAGAGAGAGAGGAAGAGAAGCAGGCTCCCCGCTGAGCAGAGAGCCTGATGCGGGCTTGATCCCAGGACCCTGAGATCATGACCTGAGCAGAAGACAGAAGCTTTAACCCACTGAGCCACTGTTATTTAACAGTCATAAAGACAGAAGCCACTTTAAATCTGCATTATTGAAAGTACCATAATAAGACTATGAGAACATGCTACATTGCATATTGAAAATTTCAATTAGCATTATTGATTTGATGACTGAGTAGATGGCTTTCTGAGGAAGCGTTCTTTGGAAGATTCAGATCAAATTCTACGTTATTGTCTAGTAGGAAAGCATATTATAAGAATATTTGGGATTTAAAATAGCCTTCACAGGAGTCCCTGTTTAGTATCTCTGCCTTAGCAAATGGCAAATGTACCACTTAGCTAGGTTTCTGAAGAAGTAACTAAAAGTTGGGGGGGGGGGGCGCGACAAGATTAGAATGGTCAATGGAGATGCAAACAGAGATTGTTTTCTGCAGACCTCGACTTCCCTCTCTAAGGCAGAAGCTCCTTCCAGAGAGTGACAGAGGACAAGTCCAACACCAGGCAGATGATCTTCCCTTGGTAACACACCCTCTGGTAGCAAGCACCCCCATTTGTCCCTTCTTAGGGAGTGGAGATGGTGGGTTGCTCTGCAGTAACTGGACGCAGAGTGGTAGGGTTGCTGATCTGGAGAGACACCACCGGGTGTCCTTGGCATATGTGAAATCATTTATTTCCACTCAGCAGTGATGTGTATAAAACTAGAGAGCTGGTCTGCAGTGATTCTCCGAATAGGAGATGTTGTAGCTGATCTCTTTACATATCTGTGCCGAGATGACAGAAAATATTACCGATATTATTAGAGCTAAAGTTTCCTAGTACCTCTAGCAGTGTCTTTTTCTGGGGAATTAAACTCAAAAAGATTTGAAAATGGAGTTGTTTACTCTACCCCTCCACCCAGACCTACATCCCCTCTCCCTCTTCTGAAATTATGGAATGGAAACGGGCAGTCTTCAGTGTATTTATTGCTATATGTGCAGTTTGTTATGATGGGAGAGAAGGTATTTTGAAGCTGAGAAGTCATGTGACTTATTCTTTAAGATCTTGCTAAAGTTTTCCTGTTTTAGACTACAGCAAAGAAGTTATTTCCTTTCAAAGTTAGGTTGCTTGAATATTTTCTATAATTTTAAATATCAAGCTTAACTTAAAAGTAAAATATTTTATCTGTTTTTGTAAGGTGCTTTATGCTTCTATAGTTTATTTATATATATATGTAAATAAATATAAAATAAAAACATATTACCTATATTTTCCAAGTTGCTCTGTATTTACATATCCATCTGTAACTCAACCAGTGATAACCCATGCATGAAATTCATTGCATTCCTACTATGTGCCATGTACTGTGGACCTACAGTGATACAGGAAACAATTTTCTGAACCTTAATATGGAAAGTGTCCTGAGGTATAAAGTGCAGAATCAAAAATCCAAGATGGCTTCCAAGTGAGATTAGGGGAACTGGTAATGTAAGATTAGTTTAAAAGAGACAGTGCCTAACACAGTGCCTGGCATATAGGAACAGCGTACACAGAATTTGCTTGATGAATGAATGACGAATGAACAAATGAGAGAAAAGTGGCATTTGACGTTGCAAAATGAGTCAGCTGAACTTGAAACAATCCAGGGCAAAGGCAATCATGTGAGCAAAGAAAGAGAAAATTCAAGGCAAGTTTAGGGAATGGTAATCAATGTGGTCTAACTGGACTTTAGGAATGACTGATATATTTTAAAAGTCGGTTAGAGCCAGATAGTAGAGCCTCAGATACCAGTTCAAAGACTCTGGCGTTTATCTGTACTGTGGGAAACATTTAAAAGTTGCAGAAAGAAGTGGTGACCTGGCAGATCTGTGCCTTAAAAAGACTTGGCTGGAGACACTGTTTGCCCAGGAGGGATGGAGAGATTCGAGAATCACTGGATTCTGAGCAATTAGTTGGGTCTGAGACTAATGCGGTCAGTGAGATGGAATCTGCTGTGATTGTCTGCTGCTTGAACAACACCCTCAGAATGAACTGAGCCCCATTGTTGTTATCTGATAGCACTGTGTTTGATAAGGCCCACAGAAAAATGTCAACCAAATGCTGTGGCCTGGCACAATCGGTCATGAAATCTGACTTAAAATACATTTTTCCCAAATGGTGAAATATGAGGTGAAATAGCTCATGAAAAATAAAAACCAGCACAGTGAAACTAGCTCAGAAATCAAATCCTTTACTATTTATTGTGCTTACTTTTTAACAGTGTTAAGCGGTCCTGAGAGCGGTATTTTGTAAACTGAAATTTCCTTCCTTCTTTGAAAAGGCCACACATTGTTTATACCATTTATCCTTTTCTTGTGCTTATAACATAAATTATGGTTCCATGCAGAACAGCCATAAGCATTTTAATATCCTTAAGAATGACTTCATTCTTTGAAAAAATACACAAAATTATTAACATATTAACTAGTCCAGTTTTTTATGATTGACCTTTTAAGTTACAGAATTCTAATTTCTTAATAATTTTTACCATTATAGAAATATATTTACACATGCTCTGAGTCGTAGTAATAAAGGTATAACTTGAGGACACACACACACACACACACACCATTAGTTTGATAGAGAATTTGCCCTCTATCCCATTTACTCAGAAACAACTGACAAGTAAGACAAAAGACAGAGAGTTAGAAATAGAAATATCGAATTTATTCTTCTTCAAGCTGGTTGGAAAAATGAGGCTTGACGTGCGTAGCTACAAGGATTTGCTTAACTTTCTCTGTTTTGATTCTTCTTCCCAACCCATGTGATGGCCCACCTATGGAAATCATTGTGTCTTCAGAGCACACACACACTTTTACCAGGAGGATCACTGACCCCCTTGGTCTGGAGCTTATAGGGAAGAAGAAAAGAATCCCCCACCGCTTCTACTTTTCCAAGATTAGCTCCACCCATTGGAGTAACATGGACCAGTACCTGTCAGATCATTGTCACCCACAATTAAACAAGTTAGCACTCCTCCTTTGGCAAAGGAGGAGGTGACCACAGGATATTCAAGAGAGCAGTTGTGTTAAATAGGGGAAATTCCTCCACCTAGCTACACAAAAGTAGTGGAAGGGACATTGCTGTCTAATATACATACACATATACACACATTCACGAAACTCTTCAGGCTTTATTTGGAAGAAAAGTTTTTGGAAATATTTTTGACTAGGATTTACTCTGTGTGCTCTGATTTTAATAACTAACAGTTTTAGTGTTGAATATTTAATAGATCAGAATGCATATATTATTATATACTTATATACATCCAAGAATGAAAAATACATTTAGGACATATTTTTAAAAATATTTGATTTTTAATAAAGCATTAATTCAGGAAAGTAACAAGTTAAACTTCAAGTCATTAAAATATTAAATATGGAAATTATGGTATTGTTTTAGAAATCCTAGTTTAGCTTATGATGATCAATAATCACAAAATACTTTAACTGTCCTAAGCTTTGCTTACACATCTTGGTTTTTACTTCTTCTTTTATTATCTTTCCTGGAAGCTCTTCATTTTTTAATTTATTATATGGCTTCTCTCCCGTTACCTTCTAGAACCTCTTCATTAGTTAGAATCAAATGTTTAAATAGAAGGAAATAGTACACAGTGGATAAAGCAACAAACCAAAATGTCTGGACTGCGTAGTAGTCCTGATATTGGCATTAAACTTTAAAAAATATTTTATTCATACCTTTGTGGTTTTTCACAGGAGACTTTGCTGCTTAAGGATTTCATATCCAACAAAGTAGTGATAAATAAGTTTTACAAAATACAGGAGTACCTGGGTGGCTCAGTTGGTTTCAGCATCTGACATTAATTTCTGCTCAGGTCACGATCTCAAGGTCCTAAGATGGAGCCCCACATGGGGCTCTGTGTTCAGAGGGGAGCCTCTCTCTTCCTCTCTCTCTGCTCTGCCCCCTCTCTAAAACAATGAATAAATAAATCTTTTAAAAATAGGTTTTATAAATTGCAATTCATAGTGGGATGTTGGCTGTTGTAAGTGGAGGAAGGATATCTTGTTGAGTAGGGTGAACTAGTAGCCACAATGGGGGCAAAGTAGAGAGAAAATGGTATCGTTGTGCCACCAAACCCAGTAAATTTAAGAGAGTAAAGCTACGATTTCATTCAAATCTTTTATAATCCCATATGAAATATATAGATTAGATAAAATTAACACTTAAGAATCAATACTGAGTGTAGATAAGATTTATATTCTGTTGTCCAACATCTGCTACTTAATCCAAATGACTTGGTGTTGAGACAGACTAATGTACCCTCAGACAAGGAACAATTCCTTTGCCTCTTTCTGCCCATAACCGGTGCTCCCAGAGGCCATGGTATATACTTAGATATTTCAAAAGAAACAGCAGTGAACCTGAGGGGATTTGAATTATATAATTGGCCCATCTGACCCCACCATAGTTCCCATCTCTGTCCCCTCGCCACCTCCTTGCCCATTCTATGACAGTGTATATCATTTCCAGATGTACTTTGGGAATGAATTAGGAAAAATGGCTTCATTTCCTATGTGTATTTACCAATAAAATCTGCTTCAGAAGTCCAGAGTTTTATGATTAGTCAGAATAGGGAGAATTTTACATTTGATTTGGAATTTTTGGGAAAAGACAGGTTAGAGTCCAAGAAAATGGAAAAAAATTTAATACAGTGTTAATATTCTGGTGAAATGGTTTACTAGTATAGCTTGGGGATAACTGACTCTATCCAGTAGAGCCCTGCCAACTTAGTGACTCTTCATTTCAAATGGCAGTGAATTCCATTCCCAGTGATGAGCTTTTGATTGCCAGTCATGTCTGCAACTGAATCTATTGAGTTTTTAAATAGCTGTAGTCTGATTGGGCTTGCGGGGTCTCTGTTCACTCGAAAGAGAGAGAGAGGTTACTCTTTGGTACCAAATAAACCTGCTTGGTTTACACTTTTGCCTAGAAAAGAACTTTTACCTGGAGATGACACTGGAAAGCTGGTTGACTAGTTAGTTACCAGGGGAATGTGGCCTTGAATCAGAATAGATAATAGACTCTGGAATTTGGGAAATAATGTTGGCTTAGATATTCATTTTGTTGGCCTCTAGGGACCCTCAAAACTAAATGAAAATGAACTCCATTAAAGTATTATCTTCGTAGAACTCTCAGACTTTCATTTTCTCTCTTGCAGGCTTGTTTGGTACACACATATGTGGCAGAGCATATGCATTTTGAGTTATTCAGGTGTAGATTCTAAATGCATACTAATTTGTTATTGTTTAAAGCTGAATCATTCAGGGTTCCTAATACAAATTTTGATTCTGTGGGCTGCTGGATGGCATTAAGTAGATGAATTGCTCAATTCCATTTTTGATAGCAATTTAAATACCTTCTTTAAGAAAACATTTCTCGGATAACAATCTTTGTTCTCATTTCTAGAGGGCTTGCCATGTGCCAATGAGGCATTACTGTCACTGTCTACTTTAGAGATGCAATTCAAAGCGTAGGACACATGTATTGTGTGAATAGCTGAGACAGGTGCCACCCAGGTCTTCTTTGAAAGCCTATTTTTGGCAGTGATGCTGGACAGCCTCTCTTTCAAGCAGTATCATTGTTTATCAGGGTTATTTTAATATTTTTAATAGGGAATGAAATGGACCTAATTAAATCCAATTGATTAAGACTACTGGAGCTATTTTTTTTTTTAAGATTTTATTTATTTATTTGAGAGAGAGATAGAGAGAGCACAAGCAGGTGGAGAGGCAGAGCCAGAGAGAGAAGGGAGGAAGCAGGCTCCCCATGGAGCAGAGGGTCTAATGTGGGGCTTTATCCCAGGACCCTGGAGATCATGACCTGAGCCAAAGGCAGAGGCTTAACCACCTGAGCTACCCAGGGGCCTCCGGAGCTATTTTTTTTTTTTAATTAATTTTTTTTTTTTTTTTTTCATGGAGCACTGGGTGTGGTGCATAAACAATGAATCTTGGGACACTGAAAAAAAAAAAATAGAGCTGTTATTTTAGGGCAAAAACTTGTTTCCATTATCCTGAAGCAACCAAAAAAATTTCTCATTGTAACTTGCTTATCAGAAACCAAGTAAGTGAAGGAAACTTTCATGTTTGATAAACTTTTGACAACTATTTCTTTTCCATTAAAATTGGGATCCTGAAACCAAAGTTAGAAATATGAGAAGTTTGTGCTTAAATGCTAACAATTTCTCAATTAGTAAATGGGAAGAGTAATTGTTTTAAGAATTAGCTTAAGCACATAAAGGGTCAACTAAATCAAATGTTTTTCCTTTCTACATACTTGTTATTAGTCCATTTTACTTGAGTCTCAGTCAATTTTACCAGGAACTCTAAACTTCAGCTTCACTTTTGCATTCTAAAATTTCCTTGAGTGAGGGTCCCATTTATAGATAAATAGGGTGTTCATTTGTTTCAAAGACAATTGTACTGAATATATTTTCAGAGAATTGTCAACATAAGCTTGAAGTCTACAAGGATGTAATTAGAGAAGTTCTTAATACTGTTGTCTTTTTCTTAGCAAAGTATTTTCTAATAGATATTTAAGAAAAAGCAGTTCTTATGTAAATAAAAATTTAAGGTTGATTTTAGGCCTCCAGTGTTAACATAACCTGTTGGAGTTCAGAAGTCTTTTTTTTTTTTTTTAATATCTTATTTATTGGGGGAGGGGAGCAGGATGCTAGGGAAGGGAAGAGGACGAACTAGAACCCCCTTCTGAGCAGAGAGTCTGACATGGGGCTCGATTCCAGGACCCTGGGATCATGACCTGAGCCAAAGGCTTAACTTAACCAACTGAGCCACCTGGGTGCCCCTAGAATGCAGAAGTCTTAAATGTACAACACAATGTCAAATGCTCCAAATACCAAATTGCCATGTTTCTGAATTTTATTGTTCTTGCTGAATCACTGTATTATCTTGATACTTTCTAGCATTTTCAGTATAATTATTAAAACAGTTATAGTGGCTCTAAAGGAATGTAATTGGAAAAGAAAGATGGCCTGTACTGGATGAAATTCTTAATTAATCTTTCACTGTTAAATTGTTCAAAATTAATCAAGTATATTGCCTATAAGAAGGCAACTACACTTTATATACCTCAGTATTATCATCACCAAGCCATATATTAAAAGTTAATTTCTGATTTAAAAGTGTACTTTAACTGCAGAACCATCAATCCTAAATAATTCCATTACCAAAAAAAAATTATAACACCAAAGAACATGAGACACAGAGTAGTTTATGCTTATCGTTCTGAGATTTCTTTTTCGTGTGAGTTTTGCAACATCAAATTAGGATATACATTTTTATAAAATAACTAACTTGATTTGAAGAATACCATTCATTCATTCATTTCTTCAACACATATTCATTAGAGAAAGTGAGGTTTTGGGCATTGAGAATAATGACCATGAAATGCAATAGTAATTTCCTGGTATATTAGGAGAGAATAAACAACTTGAATTTTAATCACATTTGTAGATAAATATCCTTGGGGCTGTTTGAGAAAATTATGGAAAGGTAGTCTTCCCCCCAACTTGTTTTTTGAATTATGAAGATTATACTCTTCACTGGTTCTCAATGCTTTTACCACCTTAATACACCAGGGTGAAAGAGTCCCTTGGCTGTCTGCCCCATTCCTAGTTTGAGAATCACTGCTACGTGTGAGCATTCTTAATTATTGAGCAGGCCAGGGATGCCTGGGGGCTCAGTCAGTTAAGCATCGGACTCTTGGTTAGCTCAAGTTATAGTCTCAGGATTGTGAGATGGAGCCAAAGTGGAGCCCCACATCCTTCATCCTCCGGAACTGCGGTCAGCAGGGAGTCTGCTTATTCCCCTCCCTCCCGTTTTACCCCTTTTGACCTCACTCTTTCCCTCTGCCCCACCTGCCACCCCTGCCCTGCACTTGCTCAGGTGCTCGGTCTCTCTCTCTCTCTCTCTCTCTCTCTCTCTCGCTGTCTTCTTTCTCAAATAAATAAATAAAATCATTTTAAAAGTTATTGAGCAGACCACAGAGATAAATGCCCCAATAGATCCAATGCAAAGTCCTTATGGTCTTAAGGCTGACAGTAGAAATAGGTAAGTTTAGTGATATTTTTCCCATGAAAGTCAACTATTTGTTGATTTTAATCCATTAACTTTACCAGATATTCTTGGGTCCCACACACATAATCAACATAAAATAAATACATTATTTGGTTGGATATTTTGTTAAGGTGTGATCATAATCAGAGCCATTTTATGATAAACACGTAATAGATGCTCTTCAAAGCCAGAATAGCATGAAATACTAGATTTCATTACTGTATTTCAATACAAGAGTCAAGAGTCAAGTCGAAGGTGCTTTGATGCTAGAGTACTCTTGATCTTTTCCAAGGTGTCAACAGCTGCCACCGGGCTGACAAAGACTGTAAGAAGCTATTTCAAAGAAGTAAGATGTAAAAAAAAAAAAAGTGCTGTGTTGTTATCAATGAAGTAGGGCAATACCTTTTCCTGAGAATTTTGTCTGTGTCTTGCCTTGCCTCTTCTTTAAAATAGCAGTGCTTCTCTGAGAATTAACATGTTATTTCCCTAACAACTTAGTATGAGTCAGTTTGTTTGATGGCTCTCGTTATTAACTAGGAATATAGAAGGAAAAATGCAGGGAACAAAAGGATAACATTGAAGAAAAGCCTGAGCTATTTCTCTGGTTTGCTTAATCTCCTGTCAGGATTTCACTTATCACCTACAATATTAATTTTAGAAAACTAAGAAACCAGCAAGCAAAAAGTTAAAGAATGAAGGTGAGGTTCTTCTACAATTGTAGTCACTTGTGTGATTTTACATGTGACATTGGTTGATAATCAATTAAAATTCCTTCAAATGACTTCTTTTAAGAAGGCCGACTACTGTGTTATCAGTTCAAACTACCCCAGAGTTTCCAAGATACACATTTTTGCTATAAAAATAAGAAGACTAGATTAAAACAATCAAGCATGCCAATATGTTTTCCGAGTATTCATGTATTCTCTTCCCTTTCTGGATGACAGAGCTGTGGCTTTCTAACGCTTTGTCCTTAAGACAAGGGGTTTGTCCTGACGGCCTAGCGGCTACTCAGATTTTCCTGGTTTCCTTTGTATGGTCTTAAATATGATTTAGAGGTGTCATCAAATTGCATTTGCATTAAAGGAAAAAAAACAAACAAGCATGCAAGAGTTGGACAGTTTTATAAGAATAGTACAGTATCCCGGTGCAGAAGATTATTCTGTGCTTCTGTTACAGATTTGGGCAATTCATGCAAATCAAGATAATTTGTCTTAGAAATTAGAAGATATTTTTCTCCTTTAGAATAGGGGCTGTCTTTTATTTTGCTCCAAAATAGATTCTTACCTTACATGTTGGAACAGAATAGAAACATGTGAAAAGACAGAATTCCGTATTGTCAAAAGAAATGGGAGACAAAGCCCCCAATCTTTTACTAAGCCCCTTTCAGCCCATCTCCAACATGGTGACATTGGTACAGACAGGGTTTGTCACCCATAAATTTACAGCTTATTCCTGTCTCTTCATAAATTGACTAATTTTTTTGAAAGAAAAAAAATATATAGGTGTATAAAATACCCAGTTACAGGTTGTGTTCTATTTAGCCCTTGATTGAAACGTATTGCTCCTCAGTATCTTTTAGCTATGAAAATTATAATATGGAACAGAGATTAGAATGAAATTATCATGGCTAGAAGGCATTTACTCAGTGGTGGCAGCCACATAAACCTGGGTCCTGAGAATGATGATAATACATTAGGTTCTGCATGCCCGATATTATTGCCGTACATTATGTATGTTTCATTTATACTATTTCGCACACACCAGCAACGCTGACAGATAGGTAATTACTCTCTGCGCCAATGAACAGTTATCAGCACCACCGCTGTTTATTGCTGGAATGAAGTGCGTTTGTCAGTCAAGGTCACTTGTTTGTGTGTCCTCTTTAATAGTTCCTTCACAGTTGTTGAACTTTGCACGCCGTTCCTATTGCGGGGTTCCTGGAGGCTACTTCATTGCATCATGCATTTCTCATTGTTATCAAAGTCACTTGTATTTATCACTTTAATTGATAAACAACTAAGTTGCAGGAAGCAGAACTGAAGAAGTGGACGAGCATATTTTGCTAGTCAGCTGATCCCGCTAGGTATTCCGTAATGAATGCTCTGGAGAAGATGCTCTCAGCACGGACCCTCTTAGGTGGTGATACGGCGTTAGCTTGAGCTCGTGAGATTTCATTTCATAACGTTAACCTTAATTTCAGCCGCTGATGGGTACTGACACAATTTCATAACTACTACACACTTCACATTTGTACCCTCTTGAAGTATTTTTTTGTTGCTCATTTTTTGGGCTGAGCAAAGGTTGTTTTCATGTTCCGTATACTTATAGAATGGGCTAAATCCATTTGGTTTGACTTCAAACCAGTCGTGTTTATATTTTAGATATGTGCCATTAAGCCTCCCCTTCCCATAAAAAATGTTATCAGTCTAATGCTGGTTATCATCATCGCGTTAAAGTCTCGGTCTTGTTCCAAAATGAACATTGTATGGTGCATTTTTGTGAGTAAAAATAAATTCAGTGCCATTGTGTCTTATCCTATGCAGCCTGTAATTTCATCTGTTATAAAATAAGGAAAATGGTTGATCTTTTTATTTTTGTTTGTTAGCCACCGTGCTTTATTAGAAACTGGAATAGCCTCTAGGATATAATAATTTATCCAGTCAAGATAACTGGAGCTATTTCCTTAAGCCTGTGATCAGCTTGAGTTTGCGTGTTGGGAGATTTATATTGCCGTTGCTTATTACCAAAGAAACAGTTAAAAAGGATTTATGGTAGTGCACATTATGTGTGTGTCTGGAATTTTTGTGTATTTAACTTCTTTCCTTTCCTTACCTCTGTTTTTCCTCTCTTAACATGATTGTCAAATAGAGAGAATATCTATACCTACTATTAAATGCAAATTTTATTCAGGCATTTAAGCAGAATCACATTCATTCATTAAACTAAATGATTCTTTTATTTGAAAAAATATATCAGCGCATGGTAATATCACACCCTGTTTACAAGGGACTCTAGTTCTCTGTCAGTGTAAAAGTTTGCTATTTCATTATTAAAGGATTAAACTATGGCAAAAGGTGCCTGGTGACCGTGAATGTTTTAGTTAATTTGATTATAGCCATAAAAAAAGAATTTAATTCCATAGCAGCCACTGGGTTGTACGCCTGGCAGTGTGGTTCCAATGCATCACGGTTCTGATCCTGTCCTGGGAGGGACTAAAAATTGCCATTTGGGCGAGGCGTGGAGGAAGAGATGAGCAATTCGGTTCACTCGTGAACCCAGGTTAACACCATGCCTCGACGTTTTCAAAACGCTTCCTTTTCTTAGTTCTTAGTTACCAGAGTGTTACAAAGAAAGGGTTTTGATCTCATGTAGATAGCATAGCATTAATTACCCTGACACTAATTAAACTGCATCAAACAAATACCACCGTGTTCCTCAGGGGGACAACAGAAGGCAGTTTAAAATAATTACTGGAGCTTCATGCATGTGTGAAGTTTTCATTACTCTTAGGACACAAGCAAAAGAGATTTGATAGCATTAAAATAGCCACCCTTTAGTGATTGCAACAACAACAAAAAAAGTGACTAAATTTTCCTTAGAGCATATTGATGTCTAAACACTAGTGGCTTCAATCCTTGAGAATGGTAACTTTTCCTTAAGAATTGCAAGTCTGTGAAGCAGGAACAGGTGTTCCAGTTCACATTCTGGTATGATTATGTATTAGCTTATGTTTGTCAGACCATTTCATTAACCACCCACTGCTATCACATATACATATACTTTGTTCTTTCTGAACCATGAAATGAAATGCATATATCTTCACTAATGCTTGCTATCAATGTAAATGAGAAAAAGAGGCTTATTACCAATCATGGCTGCTGTGAAGCCCACACCTCTGTACACTTACAGGTAATAAACATCTTTTCGTAAGTAGGACACAAGATATATTGAGTCCTGCCCGTAATAAGAAATGGTGATCTTGTCCTACTTTTGTATTAATGGATGGTATTTCCCATACATATTTAGAACACAATGCAATGGTACCGTTTCAAAGGAAGCTTCTTCTCTCAGTACTGGAAGTGGTCATTATTTTTTGAGACCTTTTGTCATCCTGGAGGTAAGCAAACCTTCCTGGTCACCAAGAATGGTTTTGGGGTTTTTTATTTTTTGGCAATTGGACAAGTGCATGGAGTCAGTGGCTACTATCAGAGAGATTGTAGATGATCCCTGAAAGGGAGCTATTAAGAAAGGCTGATGTGAAAATCCGCTAAATCCTGGCTCAATGAAGTAGTGTAAGTGAACGACAGTATCATGGACAGTTACGGTGGTTGTAGAAGTTGCACGTTTGGTTCTTTCAGGCACGTGCGTGCCTGTGAGCATGGGTGTGCATATGTGTGCATGCGTGTATCCCTTCATGTGTGCACATGCGTGTGTGCATGTGCGTGTGTGTGTGTATGGTGGATTTTCCCTTCCTGTCTGCTCTGTATGTACACACACTGCATAGTCCATGGTCTTTACTGCACAAAGTCACTTATCCCATTTGTTTCAGTGACATATGAGCAGTGGGAATCAAGTTGCCTGGGTTCTAACATCAGGTGCTAGCCACCCTCTCTAAAAGGTACTGGGAATTAAAACGAGAGAGTGGTCATTTCCAGATTGATGCGACTCATATTTCATTCGGTGAGTGACTCTTTGAATGTGATTATGGAGTGTTTCTGTGTATGCAGTACCGCATATTATAAGCCATTTATTTTTTACTTCCTCCTGAAAGCAATAATTTAAGGAAATTATGCATTATGAGGGTTTTCCAGTGATTTTTAAAAAATTAAAATAATACCAGATATTTTAGGAAACCTGTTTAAGAAAATAACACTGAATTAGTGTTTTATAATTGTCACACTAAGCAAAAAATGGATCAAAACTGATTGTAGAAGAATAAAATTTAATCCAGTTGTAGAAATTTGATGGGTCCAAAAAATATGCAAAAAATATACTTTTGTTCCTTTATAAGCCAGATGGTTTGTCCTATTTTAAGCCCATAGTATCTTCATACATCTCTCTTGAATGTCATTGGTTTTAACTGGCAGACAGTGTCTACTATTAGAATTTTCCTTATTCCTGGATGATCTAAAGTATATTTTTGGAACATTTGGATGATCATACTGTACACCAAGAAATTTTTTTCATTACACTTAGCTCATACTCAAAAAAGTGTTTATATAATTAAAAAAAAAAACCTCTAAAAATGAACAGTTCTTCTGACATGATGTTGACAGAAGTCACTTTGATATAGTTTAGAGTCATGAATTTTCTATCTGTTCCATTTTTCCTGGGGCTCCATCAACTCAGACATCCTGATCTGTCATTTTCCAACTCTTTGTGAAGGCCTTGACAGATAGAGGTTTTGACAAGTGCTGGACATCAGCAGCAATGCAGAATAAGCAGTGTATATTTCTCCAGGTAAAGTGACAAAATGTCTAAAAGCGTCATAAGAACTGTGTAGTCTTCAATCATATCTAATATTGTAAAGTAAGCCTCTGTTTATGTTCTGTGTTTGAGCACTGGACAGTGGCTAAGATTTAAAATTATGTCGGAATCTAGGATCAGAGATCCCTTACCTTACTCACCAGTGTTTACAGTAGTAAGAACACTTTAGTCACTAAAAAAATTCTTTACATTCCCTTTGAGTGAATGTTGGGAATAATCATATAATGTGAAAGGAGCTGGAAAACGGTAACATGTCTATATATATATATATAGACATGGTGGCTGCGGCACTGATTTGAGTAATTCTGCTCAATTAAAAAATACTTTATCATCCTTCTCCCGAGTTGACAGTTCAGAGTTCAATTTAAGAGAACTTTCATTGAGCCCTAATTAGAACTATTGACAGGGCATTGACTTTTTAGACATGCCGGCATCTTTCTTCATTATGTCCTCTATTAATGGCTATGTAATAAATGTAAACATTGTCCCACATATCGAGTATGTTGTTCTTTTCATATAATTACTTTGTGTCCGCATTCGCTCAAGAAACAGCTGTTGAAAGTTGAGTGGGATGCAAAATGGCACAGCCTGAAGATGTTCTTGTTCACGCAGCTAACTCCTTTTTGATGTGATACCTACTGGCAGGGTTGTGTGGTGAATTCAACTTCTTTGACAGCCATCAGCACTACTGACCAGTGGTTTCAGGTTTTCTAGTGTTGGGAAAGAGTAAGAAAGGATTCCACAGTTTAGTATTTTTCCCCCTGCTGCTGGATCTAAAGCTTCTGCCAACAACCATCTAAATCAACACCATGCCAATGTGCTCTGCCGACCGAAGGTCACCCCAACATCTGGCCCCACTGTCTGCTGCTTTCAGGTTTGTCACTGGGCAGCATCTGCTTATGGATTCTTTCTCAACCTCTCTTTGATCTCTCTGACAGTAAAAAGAAGCTTCTATCACCCATCATGTGTGAGGATTTAGAAAAGAAAAAAAAATTCAAAAGCATGGAACATTGGAAAACTGGTGGGATTTTATCGGTTTTTCAGCTGTCTTTATTTTTTAAGTTGGCCATTTTGTTTGACACGGACACATGGAGTGAGGTGATTCTACTCTTGGTTTTCAAAAATGCTGTCACAGTCAACAAGTCTAATATGTGAAAACATACTAGTTTTCTAGTCTAAACGAGCCCTGTTTTGTCCCTCTTGGTCAGCCTTTGAAGAGTAAAAAGTCAGTCATGCAAGCTGGTTTTTGTTTTTGTATGCATTTGTTTTGTATTAAGTCTGAAGAATCAATGTTGATATCTATTGCCAGCTTTTCTGACATTTCTATCAGTGGTAAAGATTTCACACATTTTTAAAATCCACCATCTTGGGATGTAGAGGACAGTTTGGGGAATTCTATGTAATCTGTGGATAAGCATTGGCAGATGTGGTCCCTCTTCACCCATCTGAAAAGTGAAGCCCAACTGAGTGTCGTCCTCCAGGATAGGTAGCATGCTGTTTACGAAGGCGCGTATTCCTGGGCAAGGCACTAGAACATCTCTGTCCTCCTCTAGCTCAGTTCCTCTTTCAGTCCTTCAACCCTTCACCCTCTAGATGGGCTCTTCTGGAAATCTCCAGATCTCCCGTCTGGAGTTCAAGTTCAGCAAATATGTAATGAATGTTTACTCTGCATCTGGCGCTATCCTAGGTGCTGGGCCCAAGGAAGCAGACAAGACAGACACACTCCTTATTCTTTCATAGTCCACAGTTTGAATTGATAAGGGGGTCTTAGCATTTTCAAGACATGAAAAATGTTAGTGATTCAAAATGTGTTTGGCCTTCCCCAAGGATTGAAAATGCATTACTGTATTTTTAGGTCAATATAATTATGAGCGTTCACAGCTATGGCTATGACAAGACTTTAATTCTCATCCAGATCAAACTCCAAAACTTTCAGAAGGCGTTATAATGCATTCTTCTGCTCCTAACAAAGAATCTGCCACTCAGTACATATTTGTGGAGATAATGGATGATTTTCTTCTATTTTCATTCATTCTTCCAAAAGATAGGTGATTTCCTTCTGTTTCTTTCAGGAAACTAAAGCAATAAGTAAGATCCCCCCCCCCCTTTTTGTTCTGTGTGACGTCATGTTGGGTAACTAAAACAAGAATTTGTTTTTATAGCATTTACCACAATTTTCAAAGCACTTTTACTAATTTGGCCTCATTTTTTCTTCACAAAAATCACAGAAATTTATAAGAAACTCATAGTTAAGTTTCAAGTCCATGGCAACTAGGAAAGCATTAGAACTAGGAATCTGCATGTATTATTGTTATTACTAATTAGTAATTTCTCATTTCCATTGCATAAAAGGAATTCCCTAGGAGTTTGTTCTGTCAGCCAACAAATGCTTCTGAATGTCCTCAAATAATCCATACAATGTAAAAAGATACGTAGTATGTCTAAAGGTATGAGCGTTTTTCATGTAGGAATTATTCTAAATACAGTATAGTCACAAGTGTGTGCTAAGATGCAAGCTTAAGGGAAGAATGCAACTTGGGGACTATTTCTCCTCAGTCATCTTAGTCCAAAAGAGCCCGAGAGAGAGTCAGGGGAGTCAGATTCTCGCTTTCTCTTCTCCTAACCAAGTCAGGGACCTAGCACAAGTGATTTGGACTTTCTGGTTCTCTTGTTTGGTTTTTTGGTTTGTTTTTCATCTGTAAAACAAGGTTTCAGGATTAGATGGAAAAAATGATTTATATCCTTTTTTTTTTTTTTACTTTGCAGATTATAGAATTACCACATGTGTTGTCTCCTTTATCCAGAACTTGTAGTTGTAACATTTTAAAGAATCTGTCATTTCACCTTAAAGGATATATGTTTATTATGTTAAATAAAGCCTCATCACAGGCATCAGATTATAATGATTCTGTTTAATGACCTGATACCTGCTGTGGATATAATCTGTCTGTGGAAATACAGTCACCTAAATGGTAAGCACTAGTATTGGTAAAGAATAATCATGGTCCTATTAATAAACTTAATGAGTCTTCTTTGTTCTGAACATTTAATATTACAAATTGAGAAAATAAATGTCTGTCTAATCAATTATAAGAATTGTAACTAAATATATACCATGTACACTTTAATTTAAGAATAAAATCTGCATTTTGCACTTTCTTTATGTATAATTACCTCATGTGAAGTACTCTAAAAAGAAATTGTACTTCAAAGAAAATTATTTCTTTTTGAAAACAGCCAAATGACAAAAGATGACCCTTTTTTGTTAAACCTGTGAATTTATATATATATATATATATATAAAACTTTGGCCACTAGAGGGAGTCCGCATTGTCACGAAGCCCAAGAAACCTGGTTAACAGGAAACCCGGCTGTTTTAGAGTGTTGATAACACATCCATTGTCTGCCCACAAAATTATATGCATACAAAATATCATAGCAGTCCGACTTAATTTTATTGGGTCCATTTTCTAACCTCCCCCCCAAAAAAGGAATTTTCCATCATATTTTATTTCGTTATTTTAAAAAGGTACAACTTTCAAAACGTGGTGATTTAAAATGCTTCTTCCAAATGACAGATTTAATCTGAAAGGTGAGGATTAAAAAGCACATATTCATGGTAACCCGATCACTCATTTTCTTAAGTTAGTTTGAGTACTGGGGAAAGAAGTAATACGGAAATGAAAATCTACCCTTCCTCCCTCAGGTCCGGACAGCATAGGCAGCAGCTGTGCTGGCTTTTTTCATCCTGACCTGCTGATATACATCACCCCTAACCTGCAGGGACTTCCTTCTAGGGTGAGAGGGTAATTGTGTCTCATGTCCGGTCAGTCTTTAGCCCCTCTTCTGAGACCGCCAAACAAGTGGCTTCATGTGTGTATTTTCTCGGAGCCAGTTTATAAATGAGGAACTGAACGGAAACCACCTGCTCGGTTCACCTCAGCTACCTAAGAGGAGAGGGAGGGCGGGGACAGCCATTGCTTTTCCAGTGTGGCCAGTTTTAGTCAGCAGCACATCACGGAAGCGTTCTAGATTTTAAAGGTTCAGGTTTCCAACAGGGCCCTTTGGGTTTATGATCAAATATCATACCTTATACATGACTGACGTTTCATTTGATCCATTTCTGGGTTGTTTGCTTCCCATTACCCTGGTTTACAGAAGTTATTCAAAGATCACACCATAAGGGAGAATCGAAAATGTAGGCGGTCATTACAGACATAGACTCTGTTAACTTATGTTCTCAGAGTGAGATATAGGTATCCTTCATCTCTAAGAAATCATATATTCCTCCTACATGATACCTGACTCAGGAGGCCTGGTGGGGTCGGCTAGCACCCTGCGTCTGTCTATGTGTGGTCTACGGTGATAGACCAGTTCTTTTATTCCTTTTCCAATTTGTTGTGGATCAATACTTCTGGAAAATACAATAAAAATAAATGACTGGAAAAGTGAAATAAAAAGCATTTGAGATACTACCTTCTTTTTATGATTATATTCAACAGACATAAAACAGCTCTGTGAAATTGCTGTAAGAGTTTCTGAACCCTTGCTCTCCTCTGTGTCTGATGGTGGACAGCATGTGGTGGCAGTGGGCACGGGTGGGCTCCATGGGAGTCGCGGTGGCTCGGTGGTTTTCATACTTCTCACTGCAGCTCCACACCTGCCTGCCCATCCATTCAGGAATCAGGCACTGCCTCTCCAACTGCTGCAGAACGGGAACAGAACTCTCTTTTCCTCCCTCCGCTGGGGCAAGGGAGGAGCCGGGAAGGTCTCGCTTCTGAGCCCAGCCAGCCGAATGCAGGGTGGGGGTAAATAGAAAGGGAATCTGTGTGAAAAATTAAAAAGAAGGGTTGATGGCAGTGCCAACTTAATGAAAATAAGGTTTCAAATGTTTGACCCTGAGCATATAATTAAAAGTTTGTTGCAGATGATATTTTCTAATCACCTCACACTACAAAAGGTTCAAAATTAAATTATTTTTGTCTTATGAATTTGGGCCAGGAATGAAGCAATTAAAGGGGGTCTTCATGTTCATGAAATATTCAATAGGTAAAGAATCTGGACAGCTTAGTAAAATAATAGACTGAACACATTGCCTTATTTTTGTCTTTCTTTTTAGTTGCCCTTTTGAAATGGAGCTGATGGTAATTTTGTCTCCCAAGCCTCAATGCATATTGAGGATAGATTAACTTAACTAAACAAACACACTGGTCTGGGAATCAGGAGACCCAGTTATCATCTTGTCACTACTTACTGGCCATCTGGCCTGCACCAGATCACTTTAGACCTCAGTTTTCTCTTCTTAAGACGGGGAGACTATTACTTCGCTGTCTTGTGCACAGGATTACTAGGAAAACCAGGCTAATTAGTTAGTGGGCTTTGGAGATCATCAGGCATGTTATACACACCTGTATGTGTGCATATATGTGTATGTATACATGTATGTATATGCATGTGACAATACTCTTCATTTTTCTTAATCAACCATTTGTTTTCTTGAAAACTCTTGTATATAGCCAAAGTTTATTTTTAACCCATTCCATGTATATTTTATGGTCTGTTCTCATCCTACCCAGGTCTTCCCATGACTTTAAGCGTAAACTTTTTTTTTTAATTTTTGTTTTAAAAGGGAAGGGAAGGGGCACCTGGGTGGCTCAGTGGGTTAAAGCCTCTACCTTCAGCTCAGGTCATGATGCCAGGCTTCCGGGATCGAGTCCCGCATCGGGCTCTCTGCTCAGCAGGGAGCCTGTTTCCCCCTTCTCTCTGCCTGCCTCTCTGCCTACTTATGATCTCTCTCTCTGCCAAGTAAATAAACAAAAATGTTTAAAAAAATAAAAGATAAGGGAAAGAATCATGTAAATATTATCTCCAAGATTAGAGCCTCACTTGATCTGTGATGCTAAGCATTGCCGTGGTACTGAGCTTCCTGGACTGGATGGAAGGGTGTCTTGTGCACGTGCGCGCACGCACACACACACACACACACACACACACACACACACATGCACAAAACCCCAAGCCCTTGACACTCAGCTTTCTCTGGGCAGCCATAATCAGGCCTTGGATTTCTGCATGATAATACTTTATCACCCTTGTTATGCTTCACAAATGGTCATAATGGGGCTTCCTTTGGGAGAACAGTGATTGCCAATGAGAACACAAACAAGATCATTGCCCTGAGAGCAAAGAAGCAGGTGGTCTCAAGGCCATGATGCTTGGCCAAACCTAGTCCTAATGAGCCTCTTTGACCCCTGCAGAGACAGGTCTGAACAATCTAAATCTGAACATGAATTCTGGGGCACCTGGGTGGCTCAGTCGTTAAGCATCTGCCTTCAGCTCGGGTCATAATACTAGGGTCCTGGGACCAAGCCCCACATTGGGCTTCCTGCACAGCGAGAATCCTGCTTTTCCCTCTCTCACTCCCCTTGCTTCTGTTCCCTCTCTCACTGTGTCACTCTCTGTCAAATAAATAAATAAAATCTTTAATAATAAAACAAACAAACATGAAGTTCTGGAAATGGAAAATAGAAAAGTGCTTTTTCACGCTAGTAAACTGGAAGGGTCTACGTTAGCCTCTAGAACAGTTACTTATGACCCAAGAACAGATTGGAAGAATATGGAACTTCATCCATCCGTCTATTCAAATATCTGCTGAGCACCTGTCATGAACCAGGGCAGTGTCTGGTACCGGATAGACAGAGGCAATGAAAAAATAATCTGGGTCCTGCTCCTGAAAAACACATATTTTTGTAATATCAGATGTGGCAATGGCAAACAAGGAGACTTGTTTTCCTTTTCTGCTTTGAAGGTGTATGCAGTGTGATAAAGTCAGACAAAGTTGCAAGAGACCAGCTTGAGTTTATTTTCACCCTTACACAATTACAGCTGTGATTTGCTTGGGCCACTAATCCAGTTTTATTCTCTCTGTTCAGTCCACTAAAACATTCTGCAAAATGTCTTTGCCCAATTTCTATTGTTTATAAGGCTGAGCTAGCAATGTCAAGGGAAGCAGTTGACAGGCCTGAATGAGGTCCTGGGACCAAGCCCCACACTGGGACCAAGACCCCTCTCCAGGATGGGGGTCTCTGTTTTGCAGTCTAAAGGCCTGACTTTGTCAGTAATCAAAGATTAATCATCCTCTTGTGGGTTGATGTACACTTACCATGTAACAAGAGACATGAGCAAATGAGAATGCCCGTTTGTTAATTTACAATTGGGATGGACCGTTTCTGAGACACAAATGCTTGTATATTATAATCAGGACAACTCCTCACTGATATCCAGGTACTGAAGGTCTCATTGGTCTTCCAGAGGCTGCTTCCTGAAAACGGAATCAGAAACAATGGCAGATAGTCTTGGGGCTATTTGGGACAAGCACCCCCTGTCAGTGTGTTGTGTATTCATTTCCACAATTCTTTCTCTTTACTTCATCTGTAAATTCATTTTTTGATCATGTTTTGCCTACAGAGGACACTTGGTTAATGCTGGCTGATTGCAATTCTTTGAGAATGTAGAATCTAGAAATCTGCACTCTGTATATTCCAGGATAAACACATTTAAGTTATGTTAAAAAGCACAGCCCTTTGGGTGTTCCCAGTAACTCTTTGACAAGCCAGGTCAGTACTAAGAGTCATGAGTGGAGAAGGCACCGTGCTCTATGAGGGATGAGACAAGAGCCTTGCTCAGGCTCCTCCCCTTAGCACTAGAGTGGCCTAGCTCCTCAGCAGGTGGGGGAGGTTAGACTGAGTGAGCAGTAGGGATCTGTAATGTTCCAATGATCCGAGGCTGCTGGTGCTAGACACAGACTTGTTAGCTCCTTAGGCTACAGTGAAGTGGAAAGTACTTTGGCTGCCATTGCCATTTTGTTGAATGGACACCTACACCTACTACGTCTCAGGCACTTGGAAGTCAGTGGTGAACAGAGACAATACTATTGCATGAAGACTTGACAATGACTCTGGAGGCCATCCATGTCCCACCTCTAACCCTCATGATCACCCCATCCCCATCCCCGTTGCCCTCACAACCGTATGTTTGTATTGGTGCCTGCTTATACATGTGTTGGATATGCGTGCCAGTGGGATTCCTGTTTTCCTGGCAGTCTGTATCCTTCGACAGTGGACAGGGGTTAAAACAGGGAGAGTTGGATATCCATTTGGTTTCTCTTGTCTTTTATTTCAGAGCTTTTGAGAGAGCTGATGAGCCATTTTCTGCTGTGGTCACTAAGCCAACTTAATTTCACTAGACTTGATTACCTATTTAATGGTTGAATTTGTGTTGATAAATGGGGACATTTATAGTTTTTGGTAAAGAATACAATTTTGATAAATGTTTATGTCAATTTAGGCATTTTGAAGCTGTTTAGAAGCTGTGAATATTGATGTAGGATGTTTAAATTATACTTAAGCTATTTATATGACTTCTCTCACTTTCATTGTTAAACTGCCCCCCACCCCCAGCCCTAAGCAGCATTTACCCCAGGAGCTGCTGTATCCCAAAGCACTGAATTGTTATAAAACCAGCAGGGGGGATAGAGTGCTGAATTCTGGGCACTGTGACACACGTGCAATCCCTTCATACCATGAGTATTCGGTTCCATTTCTTACTGGAAGGCATAAAACTAATTGCTATGTGCATTTTTAAACCAGAAAAATGTCCTGGCAGAAAATGAATGCCTGGGGATATTTGTATCCACATCCCACAGCGGAGTGAGCAGGAGAAGTAGTTCCAGTGAAGGGAGAAGCATAAGTCTGCCTTGAAAAATCTCTTCAATTTCCAAAATTTATTTTACATATTCTCCTTCAAATAGAATAAGTTTCAAATATTTCTTCAACCACAGCTCAACAGATATATGTTATTGAAAATGCATGTTATCCCTTCAAACTTGAGAATGAATAATACATAAATTTTCTGTGTCTCTGTGTGTGTGTTTAACCAGCATTTTCTAAGCAGAAAAGGGGGTTGCAGGTTTCAAGGATCATAGAGCTACTTTCTTCAGTGTAGACTTACAAATAAGGGTAGCTCTCTATGCCTGAAAATGTACAACATCTGGGTTTGCTCATCAGTTTTTTATTTTAAAGATTTTACTTATTTATTTGACAGACAGAGATCACAAGTAGGAAGAGAAGCAGGCAGAGAGAGAGGAGGAAGCCGACTCCCTGCTGAGCAGAGAGCCCGATATGGGGCTCGATATAGGGCTTGATCCCAGGACTCTGGGATCATGACCCGAGCCGAAGGCAGAGGCTTTAACCCACCGAGCCACCCAGGTGGCCCATGCTCATCAGTTTTTAAATAGAACGTTTTATCATAAATATGGAAATGTGAATAGTTGGTTTTATTTTAAAGATTGTGTAGTGTTGGGATATTCTTTTCAGATTAGAAAAAAAAGAGTATTATATCAAGATGTATTTCTCCTTATTTATAAGGGGAAATATAGTAGGAGGTACACAGCTGCAATTTATTTGAGGCATTTTCCAAGAGTGGAGATGCCAGTTGAAACTCAGAATCAAATAACTTTTTGCTAGATTATTAGCCAGTGAGGGGTTGTGTATAATCAATACAGACAATGGGCATTTTAACATTCATTAGTTTGATTAATAAATAATAGTGCAGAAGAGGAAATGTATTATTGTTTTCATGATTTGGGGGATAATATTATCTCTAGATGTGTGTCTATAGATGTCAGCATATAAGATAGGTCCTCCCGGTTTCTGCCAATAAATTAGTGGCTCTGTGTGTGGGTGCACTGTGAGAAAATTCAATTGTTAATATACCCCTTCTCCTTTTTAAGGAAATCCTAGATGTAACATAGAATTTACCATTGGGGGGCGCCTGGGTGGCTCGGTGGGTTAAAGTGTCTGCCCTCGGCTCAGGTCATGATCCCAGGGTCCTGGGATCGAGCCCCGCATTGGGCTCTCTGCTCGGCGGGGAGCCTGCTTCCTCCTCTCTCTCTCTCTGTCTGCCTCTCTGCTTACTTGTGATCTCTATCAAATAAATAAATAAAGATAAAAATAAACTTAAAAAAAAGAATTTACCATTTGGTTATGGGTATTTTGAATTTATATTAAGTTTTTACTTCATTATTTAAATATCAGGCTTTGGTAGGACATTGTAAATATAACTTCTGTTTTAAAGTTTGATGTTCATATATATCTTAGAGAATTTATCTCAAAAAGTATGCATTATATTTTAAAGTAAATAAGAACATCTTTAAAGGTTAAAAAGAGTAAACAGCTAGTTTATAAAACCAGTTAAACACTAGGAAAGAAATGAAAGACTGCTAAACTTAATGAAAAACGTCTTAAGACTTCATTTTTATATCAAAAGTGTTTAAGTCCCAGTGTCTAGAAACACAGAAGCCCAGGAACTTGTACTTCTGTGAAAATTGAACTCATGAAAGCTTCCTGGGAGAGGTGCCTTTCAAAATGAAGTGTAAGCTCCTTGTAGGTATGTCTGTCTTTCATTCAGTGTGTCCTTTTCTCATTCAGTGTATCCTCTACGATTTTCAATGTCTAGCCTGTAGTCCGTATGTATTACCTATCTATTGATAGGTGAATTTTTTAAAAGTTGGGGGAGGAAAGAAAGAAGAAAGAAGAAAGAAGGGGCCGGGGAAATGGGAAGGCTTCACAGAAAGTGTTTTAAATGGCTTTGACCTATTCTCTGTAGCTAGTCCCCCACTCCCTCGCCCCAGTCTCTAAAGCTTTGCTAGGGGGAGATGACAGAGACAGAGGGGCTGCCACAGAAGTGTCACAGGCACCATGATCCAACTTGAATTTGGGGTTTCGTGTACAGACATCTGTCTTATCACCCATGGCTCTCACAGAGTCAGGAACTAGGTTTTATGCTGATGACAGGAGCAGACAGCAGAGGGAATAGTGGTTGAGTATTACTCTTGGGTACTAAATGTATTTGCCTGAACTGTGATACGGGATGAGAGAACTCTGCACACCCGGGGGATGGCTGGGGAGGGAAACATGACTGGCACGGTGTTACCTATGGTCCTTGAACAGCGTGTCTTGTCTCCCTTCCCAGCGCCTGAAGCAATTGTTAAGCCAAATGCCTCATACTGAAGAGAGTCTTCCAGATAACCTGAGGTAAATCCACTGGAGTGCGAGAAATATTTTATCTAGAGAAAAGACCTCTAATGAACGAGTGAGGCTTTTATATTTATTACTCCTTTCACAATGTTCGAAGCTGGTGGAGTTATTTTCCCAGCTGTACCAAGTAACACATACATGGAAAATGCTTATAGAAACTTTGAATTATCCAAGGAGTAATTTTTGAAAGAGGTTTACATTTCTTTTTTTTTTTAATTTATATTCTTGAGCATCTGTTGTATGCCACATACTTTCAGATGTTATTGAGTTTAGGTGGGGTTTTTTGCATTTATTTATTTTCTGGATTGATATATAATTGACACTGTAAAATTCACCTTATAAAAATGTACAATTAATCATCTTTAGTATATCAACGAGGCTATACAACCATCACCACCATCTAATTCTGGAACATTTTCGTTAGCCCCCAAAAATACCCCATTAGCAGTCGTTCCCCATTTCTCCCCCTCCTCATGCCTAGGTAATCAGTAACCTATTTTCTAGCTCTATGGGCTTGCCTGTTCTGGATATTTCATATAAGTTGAATCATACAACATGTGACATTTTGTGTCTGGCCTCTTTCACTGAGCAGAATGTTTTCAGGGTCCATCCGTGTTGTAGCGTGTCCTGAACTTCATTCCTTTTTATGGCTGAATAATATTCCGTCATGTAGCCATGTACCACACTTGTTTGTGCGAATGGATATTTAGATTTTGTCCACTTTTTGGTGATCAGGAATAATGTTGATATGAACATTTGTGTACAGGTTTTTGAATGGGTGTATATTTTCCTTTCTCTTGTGTACCTAGGAGTAGAATTGCCGGTCCGTATGATAGTTCTGTGTTTAACTTTTCATGGACTGTTTCTCTCAGTGGCTGTACCATTTTACAATTGTCAAGGTATATGTGAAGAGGCATCTCACCATGGTTTTGACTTTTCTCTGTTGCCAGAGATATCGGGTGTTTTTTTATGTGCTGATTGGTGGTTTGTGTATCCTCACAGATGGGAAAATGGAGAGGAGTAGTTTTGTTTAGTATTATTATGCATTTCTGAATGACTCAGGAAACAAAAATTAAGGCAGACTTTTTTTTTTTAAGATTTTATTTATCTATTTGACAGACAGAGATCACAAGTAGGCAGAGAGGCAGGTAGAGAGAGAGGGGGAAGCAGGCTCCCTGCTGAGCAGAGAGCCCTATGCGGGGCTCGATCCCAGGATGCTAGGATCATGACCTGAGCCAAAGGCAGAGACTTAACCCACTGAGCCACCCAGGTGCCCCAGAATTTCATTCTCTTCATCATCAAACATTTATTGATCACCTTCTGTGTACCCACTGGCAATTGCCTGGTAAGATGGTGTTCATACGTACTTTTGAATGGAATCATCTCTGAACTCGGAAGAAATTTTTGAGTGCTAATTATGAGACCACATATTTTTATTTTTATTTTTTTAAGATTTTATTTGTAAGTAATTTCTACACCCACCGTGATGCTCGAACTTACGACCCCAAGATTAAGAGTTGCATGCTCTTCTGACTGAGCCAGCCAGGTGCCCCAAGTTTACATATTTTTAAAAGTAAATCTCTTTATTATGTCTGATTTCTATAATAATTTATATTTTTGCATTATTTCTGCTGCTTAGAAAATCTATTAATTTATTTAATTATTAACAAGTCTGTATACAGTGATTAGTGTTTATATTAGACATTGTTGTTAGCATGTTAAAAATATCAACTCATTTACTCCTCACTACAACCAAAAGTAAATATTACTATCATCCCCATTTTACAGATGAAGAGGCTGAGGCAAAAAGAGATCAGGTAACTTGCTCAACATTACACAGCTAGTAAGGCAGTGTGGCTCTGGAGCTATACTCTGCTGTCCCTCTTAGGCTACATGGTCTCACTCATGTGGTATTTGGGATGAGGAATATATAGCCCAATCATGAATTTATTTAACAAATATTTGTTGAATACCTATCCTCTGCCAGCCACATTTTAGGCACTGGGGAATCACCAGTGAAGAATTTGAACAGAGCTCCTGTCCTTAAGGAGAGACTTGTCCAGCCCACAAGATAGACCATATCCTATAACCAGAAAGACCTATGAGGTGGTTTTTTGTTTGTTTGTTTTTTGTTTTTTTGTTTTTAAGTAACGCAAGGTAAGGGGAAGAGAGAGTGATGGGATGGTAGGAGGTGTAGTTAGGTAAAGAGTCAGGGGAAGCTTTTCTGAGTAAGTGGCATTTCAATAGCAAAGGGAATGAAGTGAACCACAAAGATGTCTAGAAGAGGAATAGCATTCCTCTTTCTGAAGAAACTAGAAGTGTAGAGGTCCTGAGATCAGAGCTTCATTGGCAAGCTCCAGGAACAGAAAGGAAGGTGTTTTTAAGTCATCTCTAGAATTGGTACTTGGAGGATAGGCTGTTGTGCGGGCAAGCATTAGAGCAGGGACAGGCTTTTTGCAACCATCCAGGGAAGGGGTGATGCTGGTCTACACTAGGATGGAACGCTACATGGATTTAGAGAATATTTTGATGTTAGGACCAAATGATTTGCTGATGTTATGTGAGGATTATAAGAAAAAGAGTCAAGAATTAAATCCAAATTTCCTTGATCTGAGCCACCGGGGTGCAGAGGCCTGCCATTTGTCAAGTTATGGAACACTGAGGAAGAGCTGAAATAGAAATGCGCAACTCGACTAATCGGTGTTGCTACCAATAAAAATGGCTGGTGCCTCTTGGTTAGTTCCCTACTTTAAATGGTTGGTGCCTTTTGGTTAGTTCCCTACTTTAAAAAATGTTTGCGTTGTCTTGCATTACAAATGCTTCACAACCTGGCTCATCCCACCTTTGCTCTAGCTACATCTTCCACAATCTGCCACCCCCAATCCCAGACAACTCTATTCTATTAATCTGGCAGCATTGAGCTACTTCTGCCATCCCCTCTACTTGGCCCATAATTTCTTTCCCTTTATTCCCTAATGGAGGTTTACCCATCCTTAAATGCACAGTTTAGGTAGTATGTTTGGTGGAGTACTCCAAGAAGGACTTTCCTGGGCTTTCCTCTTTTTTTTTTTTTTTTAAAGATTTTATTTATTTATTTGACAGACAGAGATCACAAGTAGGCAGAGAGGCAGGCTGAAAGAGAGAGAGGAAGAAGCAGGCTCCCTGCCGAGCAGAGAGCCAGATGTGGGAATCGATCCCAGGACCCTGGCATCATGACCTGAGCCGAAGACAGTGGCTTAACCCACTGAGCCACCCAGGCGTCCCGTGGGCTTTCCTCTTAATACCTGTATTATTCAGGGTTCTTCAGAGATACAGAACCATATATATATGCAACATATATGTGTGTCTGAGAGAGAGATTTTAAGGAATTGGCTCATGCAATTGAGGGACTGGCAAGTCTGAAATCTGTAGGGTTGTAAGAGTTAATGTTGCAATTTTGAGTCCAAAATCCATAGCACAGGCCAATAAGCAGGAAATGCAGATAGGGTTCTGTGGTCAATCTTGAGGCAAAATTGTTTCTCCCTCAGGAAACCTGTTTTTAGAGTCAACTCCTTCACCTGATTGGATGAGGCCCACCCGCATTGCAGAGGGTAATCTGCTTTACTTAAAGTCAATTTATGAAACGTTAATTGTATCCACAAATACCTTCACAACAAGCAAATGGGTACCTTTACCCAGCCAAGTTGGCACATAAAATTAACCATCAAAATTTTTTAGTAATTTGCTTAGACTATGCTTCTTTTTGGGCTATAACTCATCTCCCACAGTTACATATTGGATGGTTTTTCTATTCCAAATGCATATTAGTTAATCTATTACTGTGTAATAAGTTACCCTGTGACACCAACTTTAGCAGCTTAAAACAACGAACATTTATTATCTCACAGTTTCCAAGATTTGGGGGACAAGTGAGTAGCTTCCATAACTAGTTGTGGCTCATAGTCGACTACTTGTGATCAATATCAATGGGAGCTGTAGCCATCTCAGGATTTCACTAGGATTGAATGCCTTTGCATGCAGGCCTTTGCAAAACAGCAACTTGTTTCCCAGAAAAGTGGTCTGAAAAAGAGAGAACCCAGTACAGAAATCACAGTCTTTTATAACCTAATCTTGGAAGTGAAATAATTTCACTTCTGCTGAGTATCACAATGTCACAGGAACCCATCCAGTCCTGTGGGAGGGTGTGAATACCAGGAGGTAGAGATCGCTGGGGGCCATCTTGGAGGCTGTCTACCACAGAAGGAGCATCCCCCTCTTCTTAGCTTCTTCCCCCAGCTCACCAATTATGGTACATGGCACACAGAAGACACATATTCAGTGGATGTTTGTGGAATGAATAACTGACCAAAGGAGGAAACACACCCAGGGAATGTACAGTGGTGTTGAAATTATGATGGCATTTTCCACTAACAAATAATGGGCAAAAGGGAGGAGTAAGCATTCCTTTTCCTGTATTATTAGAAATGTTTGCATTGCTTTGTTACTGTCTACGCATTTGTGTCTACAAATATTCTAAAACTCACATTAAAGGTCAGAGTGACCCAGTCACCTTGCTTTTCTCTTAAACAGCAGAATTAATTTCCACTGGAAAAAAAAATTGGAATTTTTTTCTTGGGTGGTTGGATGTTGGGTGACATCTGGGTCAATAAGGGAGGTAGTTTTGAATGGACCCAGTTACAGATAGAGTGGATCTGGGTGATACTGGTTTCAGCAGTACAAAACTTAAAGTGACAGAAGCACATTGGGTTCTGAGATCCTTATGCAAAATGCGATCACAAAGATGCTTCAGAAAATCTTCCTTTATCTCAAAGATAACATAGCGTTGTTAAATGTCACTTCAAATTTTAACTTCAACTTTAAAAGCAAGGCAAAACTGAAAGCATGTAATGGTCAGGATCCTCTGGATCTTTTTATTGTCCTGTACTGAGCTTCGTCGGAACCGTATTTTTGGCTAAAATTTTAGAAATTTGTGTCACTGACAACTGTTACCGCCTTTCTTTATTTTGTTTCTAATTTTCTAAAGTCCTGTGAATTCCAAAGTCCTATGAATATTATTATGAATTCTTATAAATCATAGAAATTTTTATTTTTGAAATGAAACTGTGCCTCAGGGCTGCAGGACACATAAATTTTAGTTTCACGTTTGTAATTTAAATAAAGTAAAAACTTTGGGGCTTTTCTCCTCCAGCTGCAGACCTGAGTAGGGCAGAAACTGTCACTTTTCTCTCTGATAAGAAGAGTAGTTCAGCCTATCAGTGGGGAACAGCCATAAGGAACATATCAGGAAAACAAGAGTGTATTTGAAAGGAAGGGTGAACTGATTAGAAAGAACAGAATAGCGTGTACAATATTGCAAAGAAAAATGAAGGTGTGATGCCAGAAAGAGCTTAAAAGAAGAAAGTCACAGAATGGCTGGAAGGATGAAGAGCTGGTTTTCCCAACAAAGGATAATATCTACTATACCTCAAAAAAAAAAAAAAAAAAGAAAAAAAGAAGAAGAAGAAGAAGAAGAGGCAGCAAGAAAGAAAGGAGGGAAGGAAGGGAAAAAGAAAGGAAGAATGAATCAAGGGGGGATTTTCTTTTCTCTTTAAAGTAAAATAAAATAAAATAAACTTGTAAAATAAAATTAAAAAATCAGAAAGCAAGAAAAAAGTTGAAAAACTCATGACAATTTCTATTAAAAAGGATTTGAGCTATCTCTGCTGGCATTCACCCCATTGAACCTTTTGCCCAAAATGTCTTTATTTTTTTTTTTAATGAATCATATTTAACTGATAGCAACAAAAATATCTTCAAAAGCAGGGGAATCTTTTAAAGGTTGTTTTCATCTCCTTACTAAGAACACAAATCTCGGGGAAAGGCTCTTGCTTAGTTTGTGGGGCTTAGTCAAAGCCAAAGTCAAAGCCAACAGGTTCGGCATGTATTTATGGATTTAGGTCTTCCTTTTACAGAGGGCTTCCGCACTCACTGTCCACTGCTCCTCAGCCTTAGTCCCCTGCCAGTGGAGTAGTGAGGACACAAACACCTGTCTGTTGACTTCTGCAAGAAGCCCCTAAACTCTGTCAAAGTGGAGGCTGGGTTTGGCCACTGCTTAGTCTTCCAAGCTAACTGTTGAATGAATGCAAAGAAAGAGGCATTCTCTTCTGGTTGAAGGAATGATTGTGGAGAAAGAGGCATTCTCATTTGGCTATCTTATTGAAGTGGAATTCCAACAAAAAGATTGGGAAAATTTTCTAGGTCTATGAATCATCAACTCTGTACTTTTCCTGTCCCCTAGAAACTCAAAACATAGAAGGACTGTCATAGTGAAGCAACCAAATACATTCTTAGGAGTCTCCTCTGGCCCAGTTGCCATTTTGCTGTCTTTCTTTTCAGAAACCAGTTCCACAATCTCTACTTCTCTCTTTTTCCCTGATGGTAGATAGAAGATAGAGAGATAGATAGATATAGACACACACACACACACACACACACACACACACAATGATCTTGCATATATATGGCATTACTGTTTAACAAAAGCAGTTTCCTCAAGTTCTATAGGAGCTCTGATTTCTTGGGATAGGATGGGCTAATATAGTCCTCCTCATACATGGGTAGGATCCTTCTGAAACATTAGCTTTTTTTGCACACTGGGTAATCACTCTGTATTCTCTGCCTCAGAGCAGTATTTTCCTCCTAATTTTTCTGTGGACAAAATAATCACTAACTAGTTGTATAACCACATATTAACTGTATGCATTGTTTTGCTCTGCTCTGAATAATTTATACCCACTTGTTGGCTGTTCCCCCCCAAAAAAAGGGCTCGTCTTGACTCAGCTTAGGTGAGATGCCCACCCTGGACTAGTCAGCCGAAACCAGGACTGTGTCATCTCGCACATGGTGGCTCCCATGAGCTTGGGAAGGGGGTTGGGGGGAGCTTACTGAATCTGTGGGCATCCATTGCTACACAGAGCCAACATTTGGGTTGTAACTTATAAATTGATTTTGTTGTCACAGAAGGGATTTTTTTTGATCGGGATAAGGTACCTTCTTTCCTTCAATGACTTTTCTAGGGTTAAAGAATCAATTCTACATAAATCTAGCTAGACAAGTGACCATGGGAACCTTTTAAGGTCCTGCAGGTGAAAGACCAAGATCTGATTCTCAGGGGCTTAGGGCAAAGCAGCTGGCAGACTCCTAACCTTGGCGCAGGCAGGTAACAGGCTTCATGAAATGATAACTGCTCAAAAACAACATGTCCAAACTCTGCTTCTCGGCAAGCAGAAGTCAGCCCTGGGCTTCATGTGAGGGAGGTTCTGCTCGTAGTCCCGAGAATGATACGAAAGGCAAGGTCGGGCTGAAAAGACATTAAAAGCAAGACATACAGATCAGAGTGTTAGTCCTCAGAATTTAGCAAAGAGGGTGAAATTACATAAACGACAAGAACTTGGAACTAGTGTGCCACACCAGCGCAAAAATAGGTAGAAAGAAGGATAGAAACAGAATTAGCTGAAATTATTTTATGGCTTAGCTACAAGAAATTCTTCCGGGGTTCTTTTAAACCTTGGGAAGGAACCATGAAAAGCAATGAGCTAATTCTGACACCACAATAATAACAACAATAATAAGAGCAGCTAACATTATCAGACACTTTCTGCGTGCCAAAATGTATGCTAACTGCTCTGTAACAATGATCTCATTTGGCAGACCAGATTTTATATTTAGTTTATTTGAAAATGTAGACCCTGCGATACATTTCTGTGTAAAGAAATCAAAGAGTGTGGTTCCTTCTTATGCATTCCTTTCAGCACATAACCTTTGGGAATATTTTGATGAATCCTTAATTTTCTGACATGCAATGATTTTAGATTAGATTTTTAATGTGATGGTGATAGAGGTTTTACGGCTTGTCCTCCTCAGTTGCTTGAGAACGTTCTGGTGAGCTGCTAGTCCCGTACTTGTATGTAATTGTCGTTTCTCTGGCAATTGGCTAATATAATCATCAGGAAATCATTGCTTTTTTAGCCTTTAAAAAATGTGCTATTTACCTCATTTCTATGGCTTTTCTGTAAGAACTTTTAGTTCCTAGTTAGGTATTATTTAAACATAATTATTACTCTCTGACAGCTTATGTTCCAGCATATCATTTTGGTCAGCTTTAAAAGGTTTAATTTTTTTTTTTTTTTTTTTTTTTTTTGCTTAGGATTTTTGATTGTCCAGAGAGCACACGAGACTGTTTTGTTCCGAATTTTAATGGCCAGTTAGGGTAGCAAGCGCCACTTTTTGTTTTGAATATATTTTGCCATGAGTGTATATTTTTTTTCCTGTAACTCAAAATATTGTATGTGCATTAGGCTTATAACAAGCTTAATTCAAATCGTACATGTAAATATATTTTGTCTAGTGGGCTTTTCTGTTAACATTCCTGAGTTTTTGTTTTAGCATCATAATGTGCTGCCTTTTACATTAGAACAAAAGCCCCCAAATGTCGGTTCATCAGCTGACAATACCAGTTTTGTCTCTTAATTAGAAAAGAGAATAAAGCTGTTTAGGGGTGTCAATAAAATGACAGATGCATCATTAGCAGACGGCTATGGTGGATCAGTTCTGTGCAAATACTTGGAATGGAATTAATAGGAATTTCTGCTAGCATATTTAAATCACAAGCTGGGGGAAGAAAGCAGTGTTTTAATGCAGTGAAGTAGTAAAAGAAAACTGGAGTGAACGGCCATTTAAGACTGAATGAAGAGTGTAAGGGAAATCAAGTTGCAATAGACAATAAATTACTGAGAATTTTATATATTATTAATATATCACAAATGAGCCATTATGGGTATTGTATGATTAATTCATTTAATAAATATTTATTGAGGGTCTACTACATGCCAGGTGGTAGATTTAATGAGAGAGTACAAGCCCCGAGTCCAAACCCAATGTGACTGTCCCTTGTAATTAGTAGGACAAAATTTCAGTTCAACCATAAATCTCTGAAGAGGGTCTTTGGAGTTTTTGCATTTGATGGTCTCCTACTGCGTAAAACCCCGGCCACTCAGTGTGATTCAGAAGAGAATTCCATTTAGTTCCTATTTCCCCGAATGGTTGGCAAGGTTGCTTTAGCAAGTAGGGACAGGTGCATATGGGTGTGTCCTGAGCAATGTGTTAAATCATGTCATTTGTGCCTGGGTGGCTCAGTGGGTTAAGCATTTGCCTTAGGCTCAGGTCGTGATCTCAGGGTCCTGGGATCAAGCCCCGCATCAGGCTCTCTGCTTAACAGGGAGCCTGCTTACCCCTCTCTCTCTCTGCCTGCCTCTCTGCCTAGTTGTGATCTCTCTCTGTCAAATGAATAAATAAAATCTTAAAAAAAAAAAAAAGAAGCACTTTACTCCCAAGACTTAGCACTGTGCTTATTCAATTGTTATATTCCCAGTACTTAAAATAGTGCCTCCAAAGAGTAGGCAACAGTACATATTTATTGATATATTTATTATTTATTAATATATTTAATTTTTTATAATATATTTATAATTTATAATTTATTAATATATATTTACTAATAAATGATTGAGAAAAGAATCCATGTAAAACTGAAGGCAAGCAGTAGACTAACTGGATCAATTTGAAGAAAGATGGGAATTATGCTGTAACACTTCATCTTGTTTGCTATTCAGGGCTTTTTTCCTCTGCCAACACCATCTCTGTGATTGTCCCAGAGGGCTGGAAATGAAACGTACAGTCCCTGCCCTCCGGGAGCTCCCAGTTGAGCCTTTCTTTTGGAGAGATTCTGATCAAACTAGAGATCCTCCTTATGATGTATCACCCATGAAGTAGAATACGAAATCTCACAGACTTCTAAGGGTCGGCCTTGGAGCTGTGTAAAAATCCCACTTCTTGGTAAATTTCTGCAGGAAAAATGTATCCACCCTTAGTCAGGTCCTACATACATACTGTTGTGGGTGACCCTCAGATCATGCCTAGAAATTTCAAATGAGTCCTCTCAGGAGCTGCCTGCCATGCTCTCACTTCTCGCCTCACACTCCCCATTTCAACCACTTTTGTTCCAGCGTTGTACCTAGTGTGTTGAACGCCCAGAAGGGATTTTTAACACTCCTTTCTCTGTATGACAGTATCATTTCATGATACATGATAAAGAATCAGGAACTAGTCTTTTCTTAATATTTTAGTCTTTACATTAATAAAGAAATTTAACTTAATGGGTATTGCTCAAAATCAGTAAGATACGTCATGTGTGAACTCAAATTTGCATTTTGCAAACAAAAATACTCATCTTGCAGTTTGTATTGTTTTATTATTTAAGATTTTAAGCATAAATAAAAATTCCAGAGAGTGGGACGCCTGGGTGGCTTAGCTGGTTAAGCATCTGCCTTTGGCTTAGCTCAGGTCATGATCGTGGTGTCTTGGGATGTCGACCCCCCACCCCCACCCAGCTGCTGCTGTGTGTGCACATGCTTTCTCTCTCTCTCTCTCAAATAAATAAATAAAAACCTTTAAAAAATTCCAGAGGGTTACATAGAATGACAGAATTGTGACTGGTTCTCTTTCTTCATCATTACAATCATTGTACTATTATATTTATTTAGAATCTACTATTTAAGTAAAGGACTATGTGGAACCACCAAGGTTAGGAAATAATGAATTATAGTCAAAGTGAGTTTATATACTTTCAGCAGTTAAGAACTGTACTCTTGAATCTATTTTTTTTTTTTAAGATTGTATATTGGCATCTTGGGTGCCTCAGTGGATTAAAGCCTCTGCCTTCAGCTCAGGTCATGATCCCAGGGTCCTGGGGATGGAGCCCCACTTCGGGCTCTCTGCTCAGCAGAAAGCCTGCTTCCCCCTCTCTCTCTGCCTGCCTCTCTGCCTACTTGTGATCACTGTCTATCAAATAAATAAATATTATATTTTTAAAAAAAAGATTGTATTTATTTATTTGACGCAGAGGGAGAGAGAAAGGGAGCCCAAGCAAGGGGAGAGGGAGAGGGAAAACCAGGCTTCCCGCTGAGCAGAGAGCCCAATGAGGGGCTCAATCCTAGGACCCTGGGATCATAAGCTAAGCTGAAGGCAGACACTTAATGACTGAGCCACTCAGGCACCCCAAGAATTGTACTCTTGAAATAAATGCATGTAGCTGAGTCTGAGAGTATCAGGAGAGACAGCTGTATAACTGGTAGTTCTTCTAGTTTAATTTTCTTGCAGAATATTGTGTTCATAAAAGGAGATGTAAGAAAACGGCTAGTTTGTGTAAAGCCCAACAATTGCTTAGACCTTAGATCAATAAAAGGAGTACTTTATCACTAATATTGTTTAGAAGTGTTGGCACATAGTTGTAATAAAAAGCAGACCCACTTTTAATAGTTTCATCATTATTTTTCATTTCTCCATGGAATGACCACCTTATTTCCTATGCCCTGAGTGGACAGCTCCCACCATTCTGCCCTTGGTCTGCCATTGTAATTGATTATCTCCTCCACCTGTGGACCAAGGTTTACCTGAATCTAAACCTAGAGTTCTCCTCAAGCAGACCCTAGGAGTACTTGGTGGCCCTCACTCATGCTTCTGTCTAGATCCTGATCTGTGTGGGACCACTTGATTGCTCCCTGAGTATGAATCTCTGTCGTTACTCTACCCTGGTACAATTCCTTGACCTAATTGGCCTTATAGACTTATAAACTTGTCTTCCTGGACCTGTTATTCTTACCTGCTCCTCTTTGCCTTTAACAACAGTCATCTTCTTTTCTTGTGTTGCTAATCAGTTCACCTCCACCCTTTGCCTTTGTCCACATTTTGTCCCTGGTACACCTGCCTCCCTGGCTTGTTTGCTGGTCCAACTTCATCACTTTACAACCTATTACCTTGGTTTTGGTGGTCAGCGCTTAAGGAATAGCAAATTGAAAAGTCAGAGTATGGTTGTATAGATTTCTTCCAGGTCTGCAGGTAAAGATGGGACACGGTATTGCTCTGACCAGAAGAAAGCATTGGCAAATGCCAACTGAATGAGGCAAAGGACAATGAAAGAGCTGCCCGCCTGCTGTCTCCTGTGGCCCGTGTTCACTGTTTCACTAAAGTCATCCAATAGAGGTTGTTCAGGGTTTCCCTGGTTTTTCAAGTCTTTTATCACTCTTGCATATTTTTCACAGTGGCACCACAAGGATTTTTAAAATAATATCCTACCCCTGATGAAAAACCTTTAATGACTTTACCTTTCCAGTCTGATGTTTCTAGCTGGTTTCCAAACACCAGAGTGCCCCTCTTTACCCAAAACTTCACCCTCTGCCGACCCCCAACCAGTTCCTGCCCCTATGCTTGGTTTATGTGGATTCCATCTCATTCCCTACTCCATCTGCTAAAATTTTGCTTAACCTCCAAGGCACCAGTGCCCTGTGACTCCACCTCCACCCCCTTCCTACCTTGCGCGAGCCCCTGCTGTCTTCTCCCTGCCCTGTGGCCCATCCGTGGACACCTCTGTAGAGCTATTACTACATCGTTGGATTTTTTGTAAGCTTCCTCTTTGGGCTTCATATCCAGAGTCCCAGGAGAGGGACTGTGTTTTGTTCATTGTATATATGTTCAGTGTCTGGCACTATTATTGGTGATATAACGTAGATGCCTTAATTTTTTAAAAATGATTAAAGAATGAAAGTGATAAAAAAAAATGCTATAGTGATTTGGCGAAATACTGTTCTTACTTACTTGTTTAGAGCTATGTTTGTCCCAGAGTTTGGAGTGAATATGGAGATAACGTGGTCCAAACTGCCAAGTTTAAAGGGATCAAAAAGAATACAGACAAGGGTCACCTGGATGGCTTAGTCATTAAGCATCTGCCTTCAGCTCAGGCCATGATTCCAGGGTCCTGGGATCAAGTCCCACATCGTGTTCCCTCTTCAGTGGAGAGTCCGATTCTCCCTCTGTCCCTCCCCCTCCCTCTCCCCCTGATCCTGCGCTTGCTCTCTCTCTCCCCCCTCCCCCCTCAAATAAATAAAAACAATCTTTTAAATCAAAAAGAATACAGACAAGCAGCCCTGTGAAACTCAGAGGACTGAAACTATCACTGTTACACAGAATAGCATCTAATAGCTGCTGTTCATGGTTAAGAACTCCAGTCATACAAAAAAAAATACCTTTAAATTATGATCATTGTGTAATGATATCCATGTCACGACAATAAATGATGTCGTAAAATTTATAAGTTCTGCTATCCTGAACGTTTTCTCATAGTTACAGCTATACAAAGCTGACTCATCAGAAATACTCCATTCCTCTAGGATCCAAAACAAAGGTACTGCTTTATTTTCACCAATAGCATTTCAGGCATATGTCGATTTCAATTGGTAGTGGGTCTACTCAGAGCTCAGCAACTACGAAAGATTCTTCCATTTACTACACAGCAGTACATACATTGACTTGCTTAGTTTCTGCAAAGAAGGAAACACTCAGTTCACTTTATCTTTGCTTTTTTTTTTTTTTCCATATAATAAACACAAGGTAAGGAAAAGAAGCTGGAACATCGATGCCATCACTTATTACCACTGATTTTTTAAAAGTTATAATTACTTACTCATTCACACAGTCATTATTTCAACAAACATGTATCGAACACTTGCCATATGTCAGACACCTTGCCAGGCTCCAGACAAGCCAGATCCAACGAGGTCTAGGGTATCTGGTGTTGACGGACAAGGAAGTCTCCTCATAGGATGCCATGGTCTGTGTCTATGGCAAAGAGGGGCCCTCTCTGCTTGGGGAAAATAGGCTCTTTTGAAAATGGAAACACGAAAGCACACAAGAGAAAGATGGAAATGAATTTAAAATATCTGTCTCTGTGTGCATTATAGCTATAGTCAGTACTCAGCTGTTAAATCCAGCAAAAATTCCATTGCTTTAATTAATTTCTTTGTGCTGATTCTTCCTGGTAAGCCTTAATTTTAACAAAGTTAATTAGGTTGAAGATTAAAAATCCCATTAGTGTCGATCATTCACTTCTTGGCTCTGTCAACAAGGTGCTAAAACCTTGCTCAGTTCCGGAGGGGCAGAGGAGGGAAGGGGCAAAAAGCACAGAAGCCAGCCATTTGGCATTCTTCAAGACCAGATATTTCATGATGCTTTTTTAAGGATTTAAATGGATATCTGATACCAGTATCATTTTAAAAGCATATTTTTGTACTTTTCCAAGCATCGCTTATCTGAAATTCTTTAGACCTGTGCCTGTTTATTTTCTGAGTGGTCTATGGCAATTGTGTGTTTGCTGAGAAACTCTGTCCCATCCCATACCCAGAACAACTCTGATCTAATTTGCGGGTTTGCAGGGCACAGATTTTTAATCAAGGACCTGTTTCTGCTGTCACCTTGTCTGTCCGTTTATTATGGTTAATGACTCAATGGCAGCTAATATCTCACCCAGAGCAGGAAAAAAACAAACAATTAATAAACTCATGAATTACGTACAAGTCATACTTCTGTTCAAAATTCTGGTTTGTTTGAGTTTTACTTTCTGCTTTGGCTCCCATATCCGACTTACAATAGCAAGAACTGCAGAAATTTAAACACACACTGTTAACATTCACTCCCAGGTGGTGGCTAAAATGCAAAGGTAGCAACCACACAGGTTGAAGGGGGACCAGGACCAGAGCAAGGGAGCACAAGCTGCAGGCCTGAATATATTATCTCATTCACAGTGGAAAGTTACTAGTGAGAAGGAACCCAGAGAGGGTGGAGGAGGTGGGAAGCCATCCAAATTTAGATAGGGACAGGGCAAGGGCATTCTACTTCCTGAACAGAGTTGAAGGCCATGGAAAATCTAATCTAAGGAGAAGATTTGAGCAACAAAGTAAACATTATCGAGAATATTATTCTCCAACCATATTCACCTAAAAATGAGGGACAATCTGAGCAAGGAAGAGCCCATAAAATTTATCTGGGACATGAGAGCCTGGAAAGGTTGGGTAAGCTCCAAAAGACTAGAGCAAATGGGAGGACAGGTGGGTCGCTTGAACTTTCAGGGTGTGTGTGTGTGTGTTTGGGTCAAAGGTCAAAAGGGGTGTGTAGTGATGCATAGAAGGTTCTGCACATAGTGCATCTTCAGAAGTATTGTGTTCACACTGGAAAGCAGAACATCTGTCCTTGAGCTGCAGCCCATAAATCCCTACCACTGGCATCATTATTATGAAGCCAGCTCAAGTCTGTGTGAATAGGTGTGACCATGACAGCCCCATGCATGTAATGCAAGAACACAGAGTTTCATTTACAAGTGGTCTCTTGCTATAATATCATTGAAAACTAAGGCCTAGAGCAAGCTCTGGAGAGAAGGTTTCCTGTCAAAAACGTACTGATTGACTTGGGTTGCTTCCACCTAGAGAAGAGAAGTAACTATTTCTGGTGAAGCAAGGTGGGATTTCTTCAGGGGAAATGTGTTTCCCTTTGGGCTTCAGGTTTATCATTTAAATAATGAAGATGAGAAACTGAGTTATTTCTGTGGTCCATTTTAATTCCAAAAATCTGAGTCTTGGCTCCATGAGTGTTTTTTAATCTCTGCTTATCATTCCCTTTCCCCTCTTCTTTGCTGAAAAAAATTGTAAATCTTTCACCTATGAACCGCCCCCCCCCAAAAAAAACCATAGCCTGCTACTGAGGAAATGCTGTTCATGTCTGTTGGGCAGAGTATTCTGTCTGTTTTTCAGAGCTTAGGTGTTAATTAAGTCTTTAGCACCGCCTCTTATCTCTTCACACACTCCCTGTTCCGGTCAACCTCTACTGCCTTTGAGAGTCTGCTTGAAAATGTTCCAACACACCTTCTCTGCTCAGAGCATCAGCCTTTGCTCATGCATTTCACATCACAGCTCAAAACACAAAGGGGAGAAGTCTTACTGACATCTTGCAAAGGGACAGACAGCACCGTCCTAGCTCACTCAGTTAAACCCTCTTAGTAGGTGGAATCATTGTCTTAAGACATGGTTTCTCCCCTAGAAACTTTTTGAACATTTAAAGAAGCCAGCACCTAATCTTGAGATATATATATATATATATTTTTTTCTCCTCTTAGCATATTCTTATGTGCCAAGAACATAATCTTCAAGTCTGCATTCCTTGAGAAGCAGATTTGGGTCTTGCTGTCCCTTGTGAAATGGCTGTCTGTCCACATCTCCTCTAATTAATATGAGGTACAGCTCTGGGATGATAAAAACATCTCTTGGATTTAGGTTTGAAGGAATCTCAACTTTCTCTCTGTCTGCCCCTCTCCCCTTATACACACACGCGCGCGCGCACACACACACACACACACCATTCAATAAAAATATAATTAAAAAAAAGATAGTAAATGTGATGTGTTAGATAGTAGGCATCATGAACAAGAAGGATGGAATATGGGATCTTTTCTCCCTGATAAATAACCCATCAAGTCTTGTGGGTCTAGGGTGAATGCGTATTGGCATGCTTTGAAGGAGAGGAGGAGGAGAATGCGGTAAGAAGAGACAGAAGAGGTTCTGCTTTGTACTTTGTCTACCAACTGTGTTATATCTATATTGTTTTCAAATTAGTGCAGGTAAAAGCCACTGCATACCCAGAATGACTTAATCAGTCACCTCCATTCATTAATCAAGTCAGAAACAAGAGCTTCTGGCTCCGCGTTGATGTAATTTCAGCTTGGAGGAAAGACTTTCTTCTCATTAAGGTCTTAAACTTGGCTTGTTCCTTAGTTACCTAAAATTAGAATGGCCAATCTTCCATAAGTACATATTATTAATCTGCTCATTATTATTCAAAATAATTTATTGAGTGCATACTATGTAAATCACTTTATACAAGCTCTGTGAAAGGAACAAAAAAAGTAATGAGAATATCAACTCCTGTTTCAGTTTAAATGTCACTGCTTCAGGGAAGCCTTCCCAGGCTATGGGGTCCAAATGCAGCATTTCAGCCACTTGTAATCATACCTGTCTTGCTTTATTTTTTCTGCAGTTTTGTCACTCACTCTTTTTCTTCCAATTAGTGATGTGTTTAAGTGGTTATTAGTTTTCCCCAAGAAGGATGTAAGTTCTATGATAACAGAATTTTGAATTTTGTTCAGTTCTTGTATTAATCTTCTCCAGAGAAACAGAACCAGTAGGGTATATATGTATAGGTATATGTATGGGTATATGTATGTGTGTGTGTGTGTGTGTGTATGTATATGTAGACAATAGATACAAATAGATGCAATGTATTTATGATACTTACATAGGTGTGTATATATGTTATATTTTAAGGAATGGGCTCACAGGATTACAGGATGTGTCAAGTCTAAAATCAATGGGGCAAGATGGCGGGCTGTACACTTTCAGTCAGAAGCTGATACCATAGTCTTGAGGCAGAGTTTGTACTTTCTCAGGGAATACTCAGTTTTGCTTTTTAGAACTTTCAACTGACTGGATAAGGCCAACTCCCATTGTTGGTGGTAATCTCCTTTACTTAAAGTCAACTGACTATAGACATTCACCACATCTACAAAATATGTCCGTACCAACACCTAGATTAGTGTTTGATTCAGTAACTTGGTAAAGTTAACACATAAGACTAAGCATCACACCTCTATATCTCTAGAGTTTAGTACAGTGCCTGGCACACGGTGGGTAGTCAATAATATCCATTGACTACCTACTAATTAATTCATTGTATACGCTTTACAAGATATCCTTTAAGATACAGCCCTGCCCTCCTGTACTTATGATCTAAATGGGAAGATACATCCCACACAAGGAAATTAAGCCACTGGAACCAGGCAGTGTGTGATTCAGAGCTAACATGAGTGATACTAAAACCAATTAAAAAAAAAAAAAAGATTAGGCATTGAGAGAAGGGAAGATCCTTGTTAGCAGGAGGAATGTGAAAAGGACTGTTTGGGGGTCTGGTAGTCCATGTCAGGTTGTTATTTCATTACCATTTTTCACTGTGTGACAATAACTAACAACCCAGTGGGGTGGCTTTCTCTTTGCCCTCTCTGAGTCTGTAGCTGTTTTCAATTCATCTCTGCAGGTGAGAATGACAATGAACTGTTTTCTTGAGGGGACGTGCCTCTGTGGTTTGGTTCCTGTAGAATGAGTGGCCCTTCTGTCTCTTTTGAACTATCATCCTCTTGGATCTTGTGGGTCAGCTCTTAATTGGGTGGGTGAGGTGACTCATTCAAGCTATTTTGTACTTAGTGACTTCAGTGTTATACTTTACTAACTGTAATAAATGTCATTTTGTTAATTAGTTTGGGAATCTTTTTAACTTGAGGAAAATAGCAGAAACTATTTTATGTATTCAGATCATCTTCTATAAAAGTTATCCTTCTTAAAAAGCTAGAAGATTGCATGTTATTCCACTTAGGTATGGTATTAAAAGGTAAATCTAAACATTTAAGTGGAAATGAATAGGGAAGCTGGTATAAGATGAAGTGTGTTCATCCCTTTGCCTCTATTGCTGGCTGCTTCTGACTTCCAAGTGAGGGGATATGTGATGCGTGTACAAGATAAGAGGACCTCTGGGGTTATAAAGAAGCCATGTGGTACAGGGCAAGAGACCCAAGGTTCTCTGGGCTCTGGCACTGGGGTGTGACCTTTGGCAAATCACATCGTCAGTGTGGGGACAAATTCAAAATGGAAGCGTAATAGTCTTTAAACATTTTTAAGCCCTGAAACATTATTCACACAAAACCTTACATTTTTTTAAAAGATTTATTTGATTTGAGAGAGGGAGAGAGAGAGATAGCATGAGTGGGAGGGGCAGAGGAAGAGGGAGACAGTATCTCAAGCAGACTCCACACTGAGCATGGAGCAGGCTTGGCCCGGGGCTTGATCTCACAAACCTGAGCCGAAACCAAGAGTCAGGTGCTTAACCGACTGTACCACCCAGGCACCCCACAAAATCTTACAATTTAATTTTAATTTGTGAAACAGAGAAAGCCAATGCTGGAAGTCAGAGTTGGAAGGGAGGTGTCTGGGTGTATGCGTGTGTTTGTGTGTATATGTATGTGTGTGTGTGACTGTGTGTATGTGTGTGTGTGTGTGTGTGTGTGTGTTAGTGATTGAAGCCCACCAGCTGCAACCTTCATTCCCTGTCCCCCAAGGGACTCTAGAAACTCCCTAAGGCTTCAGAGTATAGTTTGCAAGCCATAAATTCAATGAAATGGAATGTTGCCTTTGCCTGCTTTAAAATTCTATGAAAAAAAAAATGTGAATGACATAATTCATAAACAAGTTTTTATAAAGATGTAGGTTTTTTAAAATTATAATTATGTAAGAAATAGGAGGACATATCTTGCCACACAATATTGAATTGATACAGGAATATCTAGAGTAACCATGTGAAAAGCCCCTTCACTTGGCTTCTCTTTCCTGCCTCCAGCCTTGCCCACCCCAGGCTCTGTTGGGAGTTTGGTTTGAAGCCTCCCAGATCTTTATTTTTGCATTTATTTTATTACTCCATGAGGGAAGGAGGCATTTACATAAGTTGGATCGTATTAGACTTATTATTCTATAATTTACCTCTTTCACTCAACAGCATGTCTTAGAAGTTGTTCAGTATCTGTAATGTATACCTCATTCTTTCTAACCTGTGTAGGAGAGTCCCCACTGACCCCATGCTATCAACAGCCCTGGAAATTATCAATCCTTTAAATATTTCCTATCAGAAGAGCAAGCTTGAAATCTTCCTATTGCTTTATTTTCTCTGATTGCTCATTCATTTGAGCATTATATATTGGCAAGTTAGGTTTTCCGTATCTGTGGTGTTGAAGGTTGTGCATAAGGTCTAAAAAAAGATGTTAACCATGGAATCTGTTTAACAGAGATTTTGACTGTTACGCTTTATGTCTCTCAAAAGAAATTGAGGCCCTACAACCTGTAAAGCAGTTTTCTTCTGGGATTCAAACATATTTTCATGGACCCAGAGTCATTAGTGGCCTTGGATAGAGAACATTCTATTAATTAGAAGAAACTCATTGTTCTCATGATGAAATTAAATTGAATTAATAGATGCAATAATTACCATCCCCACCTTGATTTAAAATGCTAGGTCCAGCAATTTTAAAGTCCCAGTAATCTCTTTTCAACTCTTTTTGGCTCAGTTTACTTATCAGTTTAATAGACATTTTTAAAATAGAGATTTAATCTATATTTTTTCTCCTTTAAAGGCAAAACTAAGTATCAAGCTCCAACTTCTTATTTCATATACTAGTATATCAAGTAGTTGCCAAACCAATCCATCATAAGGGGGCACAGATCTCCTAAGTAAGTGCCAGTAAAAAGGAATAGATTTAGTAAGATTAATAATCATTTTAATTTATAGGACTCTCTCTTCCAAAGATACTTGGAAGCTTTGTAAACATTTGAACCAAAGTGTACTTTAAACCACTGGGAAACAGATATGTAAACTTGCTTAAAAAAATAAAATATGAGCCTCTTATAGTGGTCCTTCATATTCAGGGATGACACATTCATATTATATAGTTATCAGTTCAACAAGTTTTTACTGCATTTTATTTGTTCTCCCCGAAGCCTTATTTTTGATAGATGATGCCTAAGATATACTGGGAGCGTCCTTTCAATATCGTGTGACTGATGAAAGGCAAAACAAAACAATTTATCAAATCACACTGCATACATCCCTATAAATTTGGAGAGTGATGAATCTGGAGACCCATAGAACTTGGCATGTCATGTATTCATCAAAGGTAAAGCCCCAAACATCTCAAATGCTCTGGTGACAGGAAGGCTGATCTCACTTGGGAGGAAAAAAGAAAGTAATTACTCTCTGAAACTGTTCCTATACTGTAAGAATTCTTTGGTAGATTGAGAGGTTATGCAGTTTGAGTTCAGAGATGTACAGAGCATTCGATAGGAATATTTGAACAGGAGATGATATCATCATATTCTTTTCTTATTTAGCACAGTTAAGTGGGTTTACAAAAACAGTCAAAAACACCTACTGGGTGCTCTGTCTAGTATTTATAGCTGCTGATAAAATTCCAAATAAAACACTTCCTTCAGTTTTCCCCCGTTCTACTCCAAGGAACCAGAAGACAATTATTTCACCCATCACAGATATTTTGCAAATATAGATAAAAAATATATTGACCTAACTTTATTCTCTAATGGCAAGGGCCCCACCTGATACTTAATTAGATGTGAGTCTCATCTCTTGTAACTTGGTGAGTAGACTAATGAATTTTTGCAGTGTGCTTTAGTATAAAAGGATCAGATAATAATTTTCTATGTCTGCTTCAAGAGCTCAGGATTTTTAAATCACCAAGTCCTGAAACACAAACAGTATTTCTTGGAAGCATCAGGAAAGTGATGGCTTTTTAGGATGCTCTGTGTTGATGTTCCAAAAGTAATCTTCTCCAGCTCTTGGCCTGGCCCTCTTGTGCCAGGATGCTTTGACGAACCACACACTTTACTGTTACAAGGAGCTTAATATGTCAGCCCCTGAGGGAATGTGTAGTTCTGCCCAGTTTCAAATTACTTAGTTATTATGAGACCCTCACTTCAAAAGCCTTTGTTTGTTTGTTGTTTCTTTGTTTGTTGTTTGTTTCAAGACTTTAATTCCACCAGCACAACTTAACACATAGTAATAGGGTTCCTCTTTACAGTGGGGGGTTTCTCCTTCTATTTTCCCCAGTCATTCAGAGCTTTTTGCAGCCACGTTGAGAATAAATAGCTACATTTAATTAAAGAGAATATCTTCCAAATTTACCATAAGTTTTACTTTGGTGGATAGCCCCTGATCCCGTGAGGACCCTGGCTTCTGTAATATCCTCATAACTTCAAAGTTGTTTGAGTGATGACAATAAAGGCAGTTGAGTGGAAATACCCTCTTATAGGATTGTAAACACATTAGAAGTAGAACAGATGAACATTTCAGGGTAGAGACGTTTTCACCTGAAATCCCAGGTTAAGTAACAATACTAGCTTAAGAGGTGCCTGGGTGATAAACAGTCCGTTAAGCATCTTCCCTCGGCTCAGGTCATGATTCCAGGTCCTGGGATCGAGCCTTGCATCCTGCTTCTTGCTCAGCGGGGAGCCCACTTTTCTTCTCTACCTGCTGCTCTGCCTACTTGTGCTCCTTCTGTGTCAAATAAATAAAATCTTAAAAAAAAAAAAAAACCAGCTTAACACAACTTTTTAAAATAGCCAACAGTGTTTGTTATTTTGTAGTGTGTGCACTTTTTTTAAGGCAGATAATTAGTCTAACAAACTAACTAATCATGATGTTAAGTAACAGGAATCATCAACACTGTTGGAAGGGGAAAAATCCAAACAAATAGTTGGGTACTAGACTATTTTTCTCTTCAGTTCGATTCAGTTTTTCCCTTTTGGTAAAATCTTCTCATTCTCCTTTACCACAACAGCTGTAAGTTAGTGTCATCAAAACTAACCGTTCTGCAGAACACAAAACACACTCTCCTGTGTGGTCATTTAAAATTTTTCTCTTTCCATTTCCTCTTTTGAATTATATCCTTTAAAATGCATTTGTGATAACAAGAAAATGTAGGGTCGCCTGGCGGTGTAGAGTATATTTGCTTATTCCAAGCCCAGTTAAATTTAATGATGCAAACCCAAAACAATGTTTTAAAAAATAGTAGGCATGTACATGTGTGTTTGGGTGTATGTATGATTATATTATACAAGCCTGTTTCTTTTTCATAAAAGCTGATGCCCTAAAAACAGTCTCTTTAATTATAGAGGTATAGAAAGAATAGTTATATCAGGTATAAAAAGAATAGTTTAAAAAAAACAACAACAGTTAATACAGGTTACTTTGGGTTTTACCTCTGAAGAGAAGTAATGGAAAGGACTTTTGATACCCAAGGTGTTGCTTGGTAATCATCATAATTATTTTCTAAATTGAGTCCTATGTTCTAGGTGCCGTTCTTCAAATTCATTATCTCTTACTTAACCTAACAAGCACCTTACCCTTGGAGGGGATGGAGGGTGTAGTTCCTTTTTACAGATGACTAAGGTGGAGTTTCAGGAAGCTGGGTAGGAGCATCTCTAGGGGAAATCTGGGGTTCACGCCAGGGCCAGGTGACTCAAGCATTGGAGTTCTTTGCCCCTGTCTCTCACTGCCTTGAGTTTCCACTGATGACTCTCAAGGACCGATTTAGTTACTGACTGAAGACAACCTGCAAGTTCCCACGAGAGCTGGACCTCCTCATCACCCAAATTCCTCTTGTCTGGTCCATCCTCCCCCTCAGGTGCTCCAGCCGCATGTCATTAGTCCTGCCACTAGTCCCATCTTTTTTCCACCCCAGGGCAGAGGTTCACTTCCTCCTCACCCCAGCAGGACACTCGCCCCCAGCCCACCCTACTCACTTTCACATCTAGCCCTAGATGCCACCTGCCCTCTCCCTGCCACAGTTACAGCGTTTGTTCCGCTGACTCCCTTTCACAGGATCCTGTTCCTTTCTTTCCCCTAAGTCATAATTATATAATTGTAATTTATTTAAGTCATTTAATTTCTTTTCCCTCAGTAGACTGCAAACTCTGTAAGGGGACTTTGACTCACCTTTGCATCCATGACAAGGACAGTGCCTGTCATGTGCGTGAGACTTACATATTTGTTCAACCCATGTACTCACCGGCTCTGACTTTTTAACTAGAGTAACTCATTTAAAGGACCATTTAGAGTAACTTCTGTGCCTTTAACTGGTTACAGACCAAATATGTCTTGATGATTGGAAATTTGGGAAACTCAGAAAAGCACAAAGAAGAAAATGAAAATTAATCATAGTCCCAATAACCAGAAATAATCAGTTCATTTAACATTGTGGTATATATCCTTCAGGTCTTTTTTTTTTCTTTTTCTTTTCAAGTTAACTTAAATTCCAGTTAATTAACATACAGGGTAATATTAGTTTCAGCTGTAGAATTTAGTGATTCGTCACTTAATACAACACCCAGTGCTCATCATAGCAAGTGCTCTCCTTAATCCCCATCACCCATTTAACCCTCACCCACCTCCCTTCCAGTAACCCTGTTTGTTCTCTATAGTTAAGAATCTGTTTTCTAGTTTGCCTCTCTCTTCTCCCCCATGTTCATCCGTTTTGTTTCTTAAAGTCTACATGTGAATAAAATCATATAGTATTTGTCTCTTTCTGACGGACTTATTTTGCTTAGTAGAATATACAATAGCTCCATCCATGTTATCGCAAATGGCAAAATCTCATTCCTTTTTTTATGGCTGAGAAATAATGCACTGCATCTGTATTTACCACATCTTCTTTGTCAGTTCATCAGTCGATGGACATTTGGGCTCTTTCCATAGTTTGGCCACTGTTGATAATGCTGATGTTTATACATCAGGGTGCATGTACCCCTTCGAATCAATATTTTTGTGCCCTTCTCGTACATACCTAGTACTGCAGTTGCTGGGTCATAGGGTAGTTCCATTTTTAACTTTTCAAGAACACTTCATCCTGCTTTCCGGAGTGGCTGCACCAGTTTGCATTCCCACCAGCAGTGCAAAAGTGTTCCCCTGTCTTCCCATCCTTGCCAACACCTGTTGTTTCCTGTGTAGTTGATTTCAGCCATTCTGACAGGTACGAGGTGATATCTCATCAGATATTTTTTCTATTAGCAGTACAAAGTAAAACAAAGCATTTATTTGAAGAAAGAATGCCTCGAATTTTCAAATACTTAAAATGTATCTTCTATTTGTTAGTGAGAGCCAATATTTTAGGACTGGGCAGTCATTTAAAAAATTGAAGAAATTGTGTTTATTTTTTAAGTTTCTGTGAACGTTGTTGACATTCTCTTTTCTTAGTATGTCTTCCTCCAGCATTTCTGCCTTTTGGTGTAAAGTGTCCCCTCCTTCTTGAAGACTTTCCAGATCACTAGGGAAGAACAGGACCCTGATCTCTAAAACTTGAGATTACTTGATACTCCATGTTTAATCTGCCCAAAAGTCATCTTATTTTATCCCCTCTTAACAATGAACTCTTAGGGGAGGGCAAAAGTCATAGCTTTTCAACTAGCTATTGTACACAGAGCCTGCCACAGTACCTATAACACAGTATGCCTTCCATAAATGTCTGCTGAATTAATAAATATTAATATGTGTCCCACTGACAGTAATGGACTAGCATAATTTTCATATATGACACATAGAAAATAATATCTAAGTTACCAGGGTTCAATTCACTGGCTAGCCGTGGTGATCCGGGTTCCTTTTTTTTATGATGATGCCAACGTGATTGGCAGAGACAAAGTTTAATTCCATGCATAATCAAGCCAAATTGCAGTTGGCTTGTGTTCCTTTGGACAAACTAATTATGCCATTGTTCTGTCGGTATTTCAACTCGATATTCTGTCTCAGTGTTTCTCATGCTTCAGTGCCTTTAAGACAGACAAGAATTTATAGATCAAGGGCAGGTGCAACCAAGGTAACTCCCTCATGGAGATTACTGCTCAGCTCACAGCCTTGTCCTCATTAAAGTCTCAAACATTTGCACATGTACCCCGTAAGTCTGCACTCATCAAGTGAAGGGCCATGAAACTTGGAGGAAAAGGCATCAACTTAATTGAGTAACAATTCTGGGGTGTGGTTTTCAGGTAGCATTCAACCTGCAGGCTGAGAGCCCATGTCCAGGAGTGTTTTGGCCCAGCCCCTCTCAAATGCCAGTTTCTCTGCTGTGAAATATGGGACAAAGTCCTTATTTCTCCATGGCTTGGTTTCTCTCTGGTTAAAAAAAAAAGTAATGATAAAATCTGCTTCAGAGGGTGATTGTGAAGATTAAATTAGATAATCCGTTCAAAGCATTTAGCATGGTGTCTGATATAAACAGGTTCTAGAATATAGTTACTACTATTGAGCGAGAAGCAGTAAGTGTGTGTTTGTGTGTGTGTGTGCGTGCGCCCGTGCGCGCACATGCACCTAAAAAAAGGCGATGCAACATGGAGGCTTAAGTGGGTAGAAGAATAAATGAAACAAGATGGGATTGGGAGGGAGACAAACCATAAGTGACTCTTAATCTCACAACAAACTGAGGGTTGCCGGGGGGAGGGGGTTTGGGAGAAGGGGGTGGGATTATGGACATTGGGGAGGGTATGTGATTTGGTGAGTGCTGTGAAGTGTGTAAACCTGGTGATTCACAGACCTGTACCCCTGGGGATAAAAAGATATGTTTATAAAAAATAAAAAATTAAAAAAAAAAAAAGGCGAAGTCTTATTGGCTGGATTATTCAAATTGCAAATAAATCAGATTTTAGCCCCGCCCCCTCCTCCACCATATACAAAGTTTAATTCCATGCACACTCACACTCCACAGCTGACCTTAGGCAGGGACAGGGTATGTGATCTGAGACCCAGGAATGAGAAATAGTGCAAGCAGCCTTTTCCCTTCCCTGACCTGGATGGATCCTGGAACTGCCCAACTGCAGTCTGTATTTTTAGCCCTTCTGGAGCGGTCAGTGTGTCTGACCAGGGAGAGCAGTGGCAGGGACAGTGTTGCTGGGAACCAGGGAGCATCGGACACCTTAGGAGGAAAGCCTCGGTTTCGGGAGGCAAGGCAGGAGGGAAGCATAGCGCTGCCAGTCAGAGTGGACAAAAATTCTTGGTCCTCGGGATCTAGGGATGAAGCTCAGCTCAACCTGGTGTCTTGTAGTGAAAAAAATCACTGAAAAGGAAACGTATAGAACTTAGCAGAGAAAGGATGAAGAACATGATTGTCCCTGCCCCTTTGGTCTATGAGACACGCCTCGGTGTTGTGCATAGCGTAGATGCCAGTTAACTCCGGACCACTAGGAGAGCTGGAGAACCGAGGATGAGAGGGTTCGCTCTTGGAATGACCTGACACAGAGTTTCCTTTATATTTGGAACTTTCAGGAATTAGGAGGGCTCCTTGGCTATTTAACGCATCTTTTTTTTTTTTTTTTAAGATTTTATTTATTTGACAGACAGAGATCACAAGTAGGCAGAGAGGCAAGCAGAGAGAGAGGAGGAAGCAGGCTCACCCCTGAGCAGATAGCCCGATGCTGGGCTCGATCCCAGGACTCTGGGATCATAACCCGAGCTGAAGGCAGAGGCTTTAACCCACTGAGCCACCCAGGTGCCCCTTTAATGCATCTTTTAAAACGTGGTTATTTAGATCAAGGAGGCCCTTTCCACAAAAGGAGAAGGCAAGCGAATCATGGCTAACCATATTTCAGGAGCTTTGAAGTCTGACTCAGAAATGACTGCTGTTGATTTAGCTCCTGCACGTGTCTGAGTGTAGCTCCCGTTTATTTAGTCATTCATTCATACAGCCATTTTTTTTTCTTACTATTTAAGTGTCAAGCACTGTGCTGAAAGCTGGGAAAACAAAGATAAATATCAGACACATCAGTAGGCATTCAGAAATAATTAGTTGCACAAAATGAATCAATATATGATTCTCTGTCAGTGTCTATTGTAAATAAACACAACAAAATAAGGTCACATCCTCCTCACAACTATTTACAAAGTATCATTTAAAATAATCATCTTCCAACAAGGAGAGGGAAAATTTTTAAAAAAAGAAAAAGACCCAGAAGAAGCTGAGTCTTAAATGATATCTAAGAAGCTTGCCAGATGAATGAGAAAAATAAAGAAATTCTGGATATAGGAAAGAGAATGTTTCAGAAATTGCCTGTGTTCCAAAATTGCTTGAGTATAGGAGTAGAGTGGCAGGGAGAAGAAGGAAAAGGGGCCGATGGAGTGATCTGGTTGGTAGAGGTTAGGCCTTAAGAAAGGCATAGTGGCAGAGGGAGACTACAGAGCATCCTTAAATCTCATTTATGTCAATTAATAATTGCTTTGTGACTTTGGAGACCACCCCAAGATTTCATTTCTTCATCTACTACAATGAAAAGCACAAGTCTCTTGCAAAGTTGAGATAAGGATCTGTAGCCGTTGGGACAGGTAGAAAGTACTCAGTATGTGATTATGATCATTTTTGTTTAAATCCCATACTAAAGAATTTGCGCTTCATTTGTTGGTTCAGAAGAGCCAAGATTTCAACTGGTGAAGTGGCACTGTTTGCATTCATTTTCTGGGTGAACAGGAAGAATAGAATTGACTTTGAGAAGTTGCTCAGCCTCTGAGTTTTTGCACCTGTAGAATGGACAGCAGTAGAATGTACCTTTTCACCTTATTGTAAAGATTAAATAAGATCATAAACATCATTTAGCACTGTGCCTACCCAACAAGAATCTGTCAGTATGTGTTAGTTGTTGTTCTTCCTCTCTTGATAGGGGTGAATTGAAAGCAAGGAGACCAGCCATCTGGGAGGTGATTGTTAGAGTCTCGATGGAAAGCAGGATAGGACCATGCCTTGTGAGATGGGCTGCAGAGCCAGATGTTCATTTAAGAATGAGAATCAACAAGCCTACAATTTGTTGAATGTGAAGGGTAATCTCACTGTTGGTATGCTTTCCCTCACAACATGCTTTTTTCTCTAAAGAATAAAAACATCTATAAATTACATTTATTTTTCTAAAGTATGCATTTCATATTAAAGGCATACATTTCCCAAACAGTGAGGTCCCCATTCCCTGAATGTCCCTACTAATGAACCACTGCAGTTGAGTGTTGCAGCTTAAAGGAAGAGGTTGCTTTGAGTTCAACAAAATTGGAACCAGTACGGGAGACCACAGTTGGATTTAACAAATCAACAGAAGTCCAGCAGAAGCTGTGACTTCCAATCTGTACCAGATCTGGCCCCTTTACCCTGCACACAAATTTAAATATATTAAAAGGATTATTAACAACATTGAACAGTTTAACAGAAATCAGCCTAAGCAATGAAACCATCTGGATATAGCTAGGATCAACTACTCTGGCTCCACTGTAATAGAAAAATAATTTAAATCGTCTCTAGCTCTCAAAAAGAAAGGACACAAAGTAAAAACTGGCCTCCTTTTGAACAAATGGCAATAAGTCATATCAGAGTTCTTGAGCGGGCAGAAACTATATCTCAAGAACATCAGCATGGCCTTAATGGAAGACTTGGCTGTTGTCTTTCAACATTTACAAAGTCCCTTTTAATTCTTGGAAGAACTTTAATCTAGAACAAACCTGCAACATTTGATCGAATCCCTCATGTTTAGGAAGGGCCACCCTCATACTACTCAGACTCACAAGAATACGTGTGAATTTCATTCTCTATTTTTGCCAGTAGGAGTTCCCATGAAGGCTTTGCCCTTCAAATGTACATAAGATCTTGCATATTGCTGTGGAGGTCACCAGGTTTCATTCTTATTTACGTTGAAGAGCTGCAAATCATCATAAATCCTCTTTCACATCCGTAGTATTCCAAAGAGTTTCTCCTTCATTTTCTGAAAATTTTAAAGTGTTTTTTCAACCTCTCAAAGATGAGCTTTGTGAGTTTTCTCATTTTATTTTCCAGATTAAACTCCTCCCTCATAGCAGCTCAAAGAACTAAAATGATAGTCTAGATTCTGGAGTATTGCTCTGTTAAGTGTAAGGGTCCACTCCTTGGTTCCTGAGTCCTTCCAATTAGCCTGGTATGATACTCACAGCCTCTTAAGTGGAGGACTCCTGGTAATCCTTGACTCCTGGGAGTTATGTCTTTATGTTCCCCTCCTCTTGAATGTGGCCTGGACTTAGTGGCTTGCTTCTAATAAATAGAATATAGTAGAAATAAGGGGATGCCACTTCTAGCATTTGGCTACAAAAAGATTAGCTTCCACTTGAGGCACTCATTCATTCACTCTTGCTCTATTGGGTCACTCCTTCTGGGGAAGCCAGCACCTGTGGCACAAACCATCCTAAGAAGGGGCCCACATAGCAAGGGACAACGGCCTGCAATGGCACTGTCCCAGGAAGTCTTCAAGTGAGACCACAGCCCCAGCCAACACTTGCGTACAATTTCATCAGAGACTTTGAGTCAGAGGCACGATAAACTTGGCCTTGATTCTAGACTCACAGAAATGGTGAAATAATAAATGTTTATTATTTTAAGCCTCTCAGTTTGGGGGCAATTTGTTACAGAGCAATGTAGGGCATTGGGGGCAAAATGTTACAGCATGAATACAAAGGCTAAGACTCTAGATTCTGGAAACATAATATATGCATGAAAATCTTGCCTGCATCATGCATTAACAAGTGGCCGTGGGGTAGTTATTTAATTTTTGTAAGCCTCGGTTTTCTGATCAATAGAAAGGCTATTCTAATAATAACACCTTGTTCATAAGGATGGTTATTTGGGCGTTAGTTGAGATAATGTACAGAAGTGCTTGACAGAGCACCTGATTCATAGAAAGAACTCATTGAATGTTGTTTTATGTTTATTATTAGATTTAATGATTATCACTTTTAGATACCGATTTTTGCTCAGGGCCCTGTCCTTTATCTTCCCATGATCTGGGAAGGTTCTCTTATATTCTCTGGGTGGTTCTCTTATATTCTAGGTGGTTCTCTGGGTGGTTCTCTTATATTCTAGGACATTACTTCCCACTTAGGTACTTGTTACTACCAAGCCTCTGCATCTCCTACAAACTCATGGTGTACATTTATTTCCTGTTGAGTAATTCTACCAAACTGTCCCACTCACAGGTATTTCAGCTGAGAATTTCATCTACTTTCCCTCCCTTCCTCATACCAGCTGTGGCTGCTCTATTCTTATACTTGGGAGGAGTCATGATCTAAGACCCTTGTTCTGAGAATAAATAGCCAAGATTGTGACAATCCTTGAAAACAATTATTGCAAGCACATGGTACTCAATGTACAGAGATATTCATCATAATGTGCTAAAAATTAGGGACTAAGTGTCCATCAATAGAAGATCAATTCAATTATGCTCATGAGTAATAATAATTAACATTTATTTAGTTCTTGCTATGTGGTAAGCCCAGTGCTAAGAACATTATATATATCATGTCAATTAAATCACTGCAACCCTGTTAATATTCATTCAGTGGGATTCACACAGCCCATTTTAAAGGATGCTATAGGTATAGATTTACTCCAATAGAAAGATATGAAATATTATAAAATGAGGAAATAAAATTATGAAAGATACATATAATAGCACAATTTTAAAACACATCTATGCATAGATGTGAACATATATAATAAATAACTTTCCATTACAGGCACTTTTCACAGTTTCAATATGCATAAATTTTCAGTTACCACCATCTAGTGAAGTAATGCCAATCCCCCAACAGTGCAGTTCGAACGTTGCTTGCTATAGGATATTCCTGTGAAGAACAAAATACAGAGTTCATTTCTAGTTCTTTGATCATGGTCGGTGACAGTCACCCATGATCAGTTACTACGCATCTGCTATTCAGTTCACACAGTGAATAGTTGTGTTGTCACCTTGTCCACAAGGGAAAACTTGGATTCTTGAAAGAGAATTGACCAAGAAAAGTGAAAGTGCAGCAAAGAGACAAAAAGTGATAAAGCTTCAAGTGTGACATGAATATAATGTGAATGGACATGGAGAAGAAAGGTCTGACCCTGGGAATGTCAGCACCGCCACCATCCAGAGGCTCCACGTGGCAGCAGAGGGACTTCGTGGAGGGGACTTACCAGCATAAAGGAGGAAAAGGGTTGTGATGAACAGATGATCTCCCAGGCGAAGGAACCACTGCAAATAATCTACTTCACGTGAAAGGAACTCTCAGGGGTATTCCAAAACTGAAAGTCCAGAGGATCTAATGTTTAGAGCTGAGCCAGAGGGAGAAAGGAATGTGACAATGGTCCAGGGCATAGAAAAGATGCTTACACCATATCCAAGGAATGCGATGAAAAGAAGAAAGCAACTGCTGGTCAAATGACTCTTTCTTTAAAAGGAAATTACTTTTCAGTGTTCTTAATGTTTTTTTTTAATTTTATTTAAATTCAATTAGCCAACGTATAGTACATTATTTTTGGTGTCATGTTCAATGATTTGTTAGTTGTGTATAACACCCAATGCTCATCACATCATGTGCCCTCCTTATGGCAGTGCACTAAATAAGTATTGCTTTTACCATGTTTTTTTCATATTCCTGTGCATTTGTGGCCAAGAATAAGAGAGATTATAATGCTTTGACAAAAACTTGTAAGGATCTTAATTTTCCCTAATAGTGAAGATCACTTTACACAGTTTCATCTTACATAGTTTTATGGTCGTGGGCTACTGTGAAGAGCAAGCTATGTATATATTAGTAAAAAGGAAAGTTCTTAAAATATACACTAAGATGCTAATGATACTGGTTTTGGAATGGTTGGATTAGAGGTGACTTCTAGTTACCTCCGTTTTGTAATGGCTCTATAATGAGTATAGATTTCTAAAACCTAATAGAATTATTTAGGCAACTCTCCTTTAACATACATTTTGAGCCCCTATTTATTAAGGAATTTGGCAGGTCCTGGACATACAAAGAAGAAAAAGACATGGTCCTTCCCTAAAGAAGGTGATGGAGTAGCGCAGGTGTCTATCACATCACATAGAATTTTCAGTGCATACCGAGTGTAATAGAGGCATCAAAAAAATAGTCTGAACACCAAAGAGAGAGCCCTGAAGTCTTACAGAAGCTGGAGAGGGTTTCAGGCTTTTAACCCTCAAATATTAAAGTTTTACTCTCAAGGAAAAATGGATGCTAATTGGCCACAGCATTTTGTACTGGACATTACTAAAACCCATAGCCCACTTTCTAGAGAACCCATTTTTAGTTATAGGACTCACAAGTGAAAAAAGCAAAATAACAATGTAGGGTAAAAGTCCACTGAATCTCCTGCCAAAAATTATTCAGATACTTGTTTTATCTGCTTCCTTCAGTCATTGAAGCGCAACCAAAAGGCATCTCATATTGATCTGGTTTTGTTTTTGCTCTACACGCTGCTTTTCATAAAAGCCAGACCTTTGTAATCAAAACTTTGAATAGCAAGGAGCACTGAAGCCATTTGGTCTGTTCAGGCCCCTGAGATGGGACGTTCACAGATGCTCTACACCGCTACGATGCAGCATCGCTGTTTGTGGTTTGCCTTCAATTTTGAGAATTCTCAAATTAAAGTTTAATGTGTTCATGGTGGCTTAAAATTCAGTGGTTTCCTTCATCTCAGTGCAGTTGGGAGATCACCTTATTATAAAACTGACATGTTAGGAATACTTCCTAACATCAATAAATGGAATTCAGAAACAAAAAAACCTGAGTACTATGTGAAAAACTTGTGTAATTAGGCTCTTCTTCTTTTTTTTTTCCCTCTGGTATCTTCAATGAATTTTTTTTGCTTAAAATGATTTTGTCCTTTATTTTGTGACCTCCTTTAGGACACTTCTTCCTACCTCATATATTGAGCTATGATGGTGAATGAGAAGCCTCACTGGTGTCCTGGCACATGAGACCTAGCTGTATTTCTGGGAGGGGGGCGGGTGGCTATTCCCAAAGTGCAGTAAGCCTACCAAAGTCAGGAGGCAATTGTGAGTGTGACATCAACATTGAATCTTTGTGTGAAAAAGTTAACCCTTTGTAGTTTGCTTTAAACCTTGTGAAGTTAAGAACCAAGTATCCTCTGCCTGGCTAATCTTCTTTTTAGACCAAGAACAGATTCTGAGCTTGGAGCTTTCAGCAGACTGGACTATCTAGCTAGAACTTAATAGCAATGTTCTGTTTTTCTGTGTGGTGGTCATTTATTTATCTAAAAGAAATGAGTGCATTTAAAGAAGGATATAAAGCAAATAATATGAGTAGGTGTTTCATGGATATGGCTAAAAAATTGCCAATAGTTTTTGAAGAACTAACATTTGGAATATCAGTAACTTGGAAAAATTGTAAACTGGGTATCAAGAGGCTAATTTTCGGTCTTTGTAATTTTAGGATAGTTGCAAGTCATAGCATATCTGTATCTCAATATTCTCAGCAGTTAATTTTCAGGCCAAGTTATTTGTGATTCAATAATAGCTATCACTGATAAAACCTTTCTTTTGAACTTGAGTTTTCTTAAATATTATACATACTCCATTAAATCTTCACAACCACCCAATGAGGGAGGAGGTATTTTTAGCCCTATTTTGCAGATAATGGAGCCAAGTTACAGAGAGATTTTGCTTCAAGAGTATCCACTGAGTGGCTGGAAACCAGGAGTCAAATCCAGACAGGCTCCAGATCTTGTGCTCTTAGCCACCAAGATTACCAACCTAGGTTCTCTGGAAGCATTGCAGTATTTGTTTGGAATTCCAGAGTCTCGTACGTTCATCCACTTCCCCCAGATCATCTTTCAACCATATCGTCTTTTTTTTTTTTTTAAGATTTTATTTATTTATTTGAGAGAGAGACAGTGAGAGAGAGCATGAGAGACGAGAAGGTCAGAGGGAGAAGCAGACTCCCCATGGAGCTGGGAGCCTGATGCGGGACTCGATCTCGGCACTCCGGGACCGTGACCTGAGCTGAAGGCAGTTGCCCAACCAACTGAGCCACCCAGGCACCCCATATCGTCTTATTTTATGGGAATAACACCAGGCTTAATCAGAGCCTTATGGGTCAAGCAGTGCAGCAGAGAATCCTAGAAGAAAAAGATCTCTCAATCTGTGGCGCTAAATGGAAATGAGAGCCACATCTTCCTAGTCCCGTGGGAGGGGAGAGAAACCATTTCAGAAGAACTGGGTAGCTTCAGAACATTAAAGAACCATTGCAAACCCTCTTAAGTAGTGTTTACAGAGTACCTTGTGGATGGTCTCGGGTATTTTTCTTTATCTCCGCCACTTTCCACCACCTCAAATCCACCTTTATATTTTTATAGTCTATGAAATCAGAATCTGCAATTACCTTGTATGCCCCTGTTGCAAACTGTAAAGCTTCCTCAGGTCCTTGACTTCCTCTGGGCCTAACCCCATAGTGCTCTATAGAGGAAACCCCCCTCTATTCTTTCTTAAAGATTTTGTTTATTTATTCATAAGAGACAGAGAGGCATGAGAGACACACAGAGAGAAAGAAGCAGAGACGGAAAAGCAGGCTTCTTGCAGAGCAGGGACTCTACACGGGACTCAATCCCAGGATACTGGGATCACAACCTGAGCCGAAGGCAGACGTTTAACAGACTGAGCCACCAAGGCACCCAATGCTCTGTTTGAACTTGGATGAAAAGCCCAGTGAAGGCCAAACAGAACATTTTCTGTGGCTCTTAGTTTACATTTTGAAGTATAAGTTTCTCAGAAGATCCAAATTAAAAAATAAACTTCAAAGCTGTTATAATTGCAAGTTGAAAAAATCTTTGCCAGGCTATGGTAGAAAATGATTTTACCTGTGGTATGAAGAATTAAGGATTTCTTTGTATGAGTTATCTACAGCTTTGTTTCTTGTTATTTTCAGAATAGTAAATATAGTAATATATTTACTAAGTAGTAAGTATATTTTATTTATAATAATACATCTAGTTATACCTATTTGCTTCATTATATTAGGAACAAATATACAGTTTGCACAGTTTGAGAAAACTTACCTATATTGAATAGCCAAAATATTTCTTCCTTCTGGGAGTGGTAGTATTAGAAGCTTCTGTTGACTTCTCTCCTGGTTTACTTTGAAATTAAATGCACTGTAATTTTATTTTAAATATATGTACAGATTTTAAAGCATGCAAGCGTGGAAGGCTATTGCTAATGCTTATTGGCATCAAGGTATCATTCATATCATATTTTTAAATCTCAGAACACATTGGAAGGTTGACAGTGGATGGCTTTGGAGCATGGAATCTACCAATCACTTGGACTCTACCATATCTCATTCAGCAGAAATTGCAATTTACATTTTGGAGAGTTAATTTTGAGAAAAGCTGTCCAGTATTTTCTAGATCAAGCATAGATGAAGTATTGTAACACCTCTCACTCAACTGCTTTTAACATTACCTTCTTGTGATATGGTTGTTATTATATCACAAGAAAAATAATTATTACAGAATTGCCAGGGACTAGCAAAGGCTAAAACAAAATAAGATGAATTATTAAGTATTCTAAGTTCCTACTTCACAGAAATACAGAGATAGGAATGAGAGAGGGGCCATTGAAACACCGCTTAGCAAGCACAGAAGTTAAATAATGTGTTAATGATATGTGTTGAGAAAAAATGTGAGTACATCAAGATTGTGAATACATTCTGGGAGTTGCATGTTTATTTTGGGATTTGAGCATAATTTTACATGACCAGGACAGGTACACTCAGCAAATATCATTGTATTTCTACTGTGTAAGTATTCCTTTGGTGAGGATATATGGACACCAGATATACAGGAAAGAGAACCAGATGTATGAACAAGGGTATTAAATTCAACAGACAGTAATGATGAAGAACAATGAATTATGGAAGCTTCTGAAAATCTGAAATCAAACTAAGAAGTGAGCTACAGATAGAATCTGTAATCCATAGTCACCCCATCATCACAGTCATTACAGACATCACCGTCATCACAATATTACAGTGTTTCTTAGTTATCTTTTATATGTAGCTAATATCTACCTCCATCAACACTGAGTTCTTGCAGGGAAGATCCTGTGTCTCTTATCCTTCTTTGTGCTCTTGTCATGCAGAGTAGTGTCTCGCACAAATTGAGTACAGGGTAATTGTTTGAATTAACCCATTGATTGATCCATTAATGGATGACCCAACTAACTGGGATTGGTACAAGTAGCCAAAATTTATTTGAAATTATTGGCATCTAAAAGGAGCCATATGATCAGATAAGAGACATTTCCAGGACCTCCTGTGGTGGAGGTCAAATTAAGGTGGCAGAGTTTCAGGAACAGAAGTGTCCCTATTAATATAAAACAAATATATGTCCAAATGATTTATATAAAATTTGATAATTAAATGTATGTTGCAGGAATTAATTTTAAAATGGTGACTCCAGGGTCAAGTACTATTGGATTCAAACTTGGGGGAAAAAAAAGATTATAGGAAGACACATTTAAGGATCATTCAACAAGGCAGACAATGGGTATAAAGTAGGATAATGGGTTGTGACCCAATAGTGGGACTTGAAATGAATTTAGTGGATTCCAGAAAACATTTAAAGATATAAATAGAAGAGAAAATAACAAAGTACATCACACATAATAAGTATTGTTTTCTGACTTTATAGATCTACATATCCATATATGTATATGTGTATATGCATATCATAGTGTACATGTTGGCTCAAAAGTCTTTGTAAAACATTGGTCTAAGATAAGGGGAGCATATATCAACTTTTTATGATGCAGCGTGAGAGCTGCAAGCTACCATGAAGTCCATTAATAAGAACATTTTTTTTTTTTAGCTGTTGTTTTATATTTGGCTAGGTTACACTACAGTGACAAATAGCTTAGTGGCTTACAACTGAAAGATATTTCTTGTTCAATCTTTATATTCATCATGAGTCTTGGTCTTCATTCCATGTTCCAAATCTAAGGAGAATCTTGGTGTGAGATATTTTTAATCCTCTATCAGTAGAATGAGAACATAGTGGAACCATATGATGGCTCATAAAGCTTCTCACTGGGAAGTGGCATGTGTCTCTTCTCACTGGGAAGTGGCATGTGTCTTCACTGGCCAAGGAAAGTCACATGCCTAAGCCTGGCATCAATAAGGCATCAATGAACAGTGCTCCTACAGGAAGGAACACTGGGTATTTTGAACACTACTGCAATTTATCATAGGCCTTAAGCCATTTCCTTAAAAATTTATGTTGAAGGGATATCATGTCCTCCTATTCGTTTTTTGCTGGGGTTAACTGGGGTTTTGGTAAGGATTAATTTGCCTAAATCCTTTTGGGTAAATGCTGCTGGTTCTAATCACTAAAAACTTTAATGCCACAAATCCTTTAGTCTCTGTCACTTTGTTACAAACAGTGGAGCCCTCTGAGTTGATGGCATTGAAGACAAAAACTTTCTGAGATTCACATGTCTTCATCTTTTCTTATGCTTCAGATGCCTAATGTTTGGCCTCGTATTATGCTTGGATCAATTGGAGGTGATTTTAAAAAGCAGGCTTTAAACTAGACTAAGATTCAATTTAAGAAGTTTCTAGAGATACCTCTCAGAATGTGGAGCTGCAGAATAGGTACAGATAGATGATAGAATTTGAAACCCTTTAGCTACCAAACTCTGACTGGTACCAAGTGGCTCATTTTGTTTCCAGAGAATTAATGTTGTTTCCAAAAATTAGCTCTCATATGGCTCATTCAGGTAACCAGTATTGAATATGGAAATTAGATTTTTGTTCATACAAGTTTATTACATTATAGTTTATGAATCATAGTGGCTATGTGCCAGACTCCCTTTCAAGCTAAGCAAGCTCTTCGCTATGTTTTTCCAGCTGAGTCTTTTATTTGAAGTGTTTCTTCATCTTGGCTCATTTAGCCACAAACAGAAGTTGCCCTTTGGGAGATAACATCTTACGTTTATTTACTTTATAGGATTATCACCTCTGGGATCATTGCAAGTGCAGAACGTATCAGAAAAGAGAAAAATCTGATTTCAGAAAGTCAGGACTCCCTGAACCCTGACATGTGCCTATCTTCTTTGGATAGTGTGGTAAAGAGAAAAATAAATCATTGGTTTGGGAATCAGGAAACCTGGACTCTGATCTTTTTTTGTTGGTTTGTTGCTTTGTGACTGGGAAAGTTACCTTACTTCTCTGATTCTATTTTCTTATTTGTAAAACACTTGATGAGTCTCCCCAGACTCTTCCAGTTTCAAGACCCTGTTCTACTTAGGGAATTTTAGAGAAGTCATATAAATGGCTCAATCAAATCACTAAAGGAGATTTTGGCATGGTACATTTTATTTACAGACTTGTCTGATAATTGAAATTTTAAAAAAAAGATTTCATTTATTTATTTGAGAAAAAGAATGAGCATGAGTGAGGGGTCAGGGTAGGGGTAAGAGGGAAATAGAGAAGCAGACTCCCTGCTGAGCAGAGAGCTTGATGTGGGGCCTGACTTGAGACTCCGTCCCAGAAGTCTGGGATCATAACCTGAGCTGAAGACAGATGCTTAACCTGCTGAGCCACCCAGGCAACCCAATAATTGAAATATTTAATTAATCATAGAAAATACCCCATTTTTTTCCAGTAGGCTCATTGAGATATTTACATATCATGAAATTCATTCACTTTGATGAGTTTAGTAAATTGATACAGTTGTACAACAATCAATAAAATCCAGTTTAGAATACTTCCATCATCCAAAAAGTTTCCTTATGGCTGTTTACATTTAATTTCTGCTCCTACCCTCAATCCCAAGGGAGAACTTATTTGCCTTCTGCCTCTATTTCTGTCTTTTCTGGAAATTTCATATAACTAAAATTATGTGCCTGGCTTCTTTCTCTTAGTATAATGCTTTTGAGGTTTATCAATATTATTGCATACATCAGTGCCTGTTCCTTTTTTATTGCTGAATAATATTCAATTCAATATTCAATTATTTAGATATACCACCTTTTGTTTATCTGCCCACTAATTCATAGACATGTGAATTGTTTCTAACTTTTGACTATTATGATTAATGCACATGTGAACATTCACATACAAGTCTGTGTGGACATAGTTTTTATTTCTTTTGGGTAAAGAGATACCTAGAATTGGAGTCACTGGGTTGTACTGTTAGTGTGCATTTAACTTTAAAAGAAATTGCTTGCCTCTTTTCCAACGTGATTGTACTATTTCACATTCCCAGCAACAGTGTTTGAGAGTTACAATTTCTCCTCATCTTTGCCAACACTGTCATTCTTTTTGATTTTTGCCATTTTAGCAAGGGAGAAGTAGTATCTCGTTTTAGTTTTTAATTTGCATTTCCCTAAAGAGTAGTGATGTTAAGCATCTTTTCATGTGCTTATTGGCCATTTGTATAACTTCTTTGGTGAAAAATTTATTCATATTTCTTGCTCATTTTTTATTGGATTGTTTGCTCATTAAAGAATTAGAAGACTTCCGGGCACCTGGGTGGCTCAGTGGGTTAGGCCTCTGCCTTCAGCTCAGGTCATGGTCTCAGGGTCCTGGGATCAAGCCCCACATCCGGCTCTCTGCTTAGCAGGGAGCCTGCTTCCCATTCTCTCTTTGCCTACTGCTCTGCCTACTTGTGATCTTCTCTCTCTGTGTCAAACAAATAAATAAAATCTTAAAAAAAAAAAAGAATTATAAGACTTCTTAATATTATTATTTGTCCCTAAATTTTAAGGAACCCATTAGTGTGTGTGTGTGTGTATGCATTTATGTACTTATATAAAATAATGTGTATATATACATACTTGTATACTTACATAAAATCCTTTGGAAATAACAGAATGGAATTTTTAATTCTAGGAAAGAAGCAGAATAAATTTTAAATGGTCATTAACAATTATTAATTGACTCTTTTGAGTAGTTACCTATAAGCTGTCAAGATGGTAGAATGGTTATTTACCAATCAAATGGTGTCTTATGTTTTTTTAGTTTGTGCCCTATTTATAGAGGAGAGAAAAAAACACCTCTTCTAGATGCCTGAATCTTGTCAAAATTCACATATTTCTTAGGAGAGATGAAGAGGATCTGAGGAACTAGAAGGAGAGAGATATGAGTCCTTGCTTTTTTAATGTTTTTTTACTCTACTGAGAATTAAGACATCTGCCATATGAAGGGTAGTCTATGGAAAGAATTAATGTTATACTGACATTGGCATCACTTTATTTAAGTCACAATTCAAAATATACCGTGCACGCACACACACACATTCACTTCTCCCATGAGAAAAAAGAATATATCTGTACTTCAGTTTCCTCTGTCAGTTCTCCTTAATCCCTCTAGCCTTAAAACAAGATAATATCACTTGTAAGAGTGTTGGATTAATTTTAGGAACAGTGAAATAAATAAAATCCCTTACTCCTCTCTGCAATTTTAACCGACAAACTTGTCTAACTGTAGAACCCATCATCTGTCCCTCTTTTCTGACCTCTAATTCCAGACTTTCATATTGTGATATCTTCCAACTCTTCTCACTACTATAAATAGAAATGACCTCTAAAGTTTGTATCTACAAACATGACTGCAAGTGACTTTGGCAGTAATCTCCAAAAAACTGTAACTAAGACAAATTCAAAATTGGTTAATGTTAACTCTTCACAGGAAATGAATTTACATATATTTTTATATTATGTTCTATCCCCGGAGTCCCAAAGCAAAATTAAAATTCATGAAAAGTTACAGCCTCATCCATTTAACTAGCAAGGATGGGTAGCTCATTAAAATGACAAGGTCTCCTTCCAATCACAACATGGTAAACTCCATCAGCCGCACCAATAGGCATAGCCTTGCTCTGAGATCTGAAAGCAAGCTAAGGATCATGAGACACTGAGGAAAGCTTCCATCATAAAAGAGAGAAGGCATAACAACAACAACAAAACAAACAGAAAAAAAAGAGAATTGGAGGAAACAGACAATTTGGGGAGAGAAAAAAATTCCTCTTAATTATACTTATTAGTCTGAGAGGGATAGGGGAAGAAATTGTATTCATAAAACAAGAATGGAATTTAATTTGTATAATGTATAATCAGAAAGCACAAGAGAACTCTGGGAAATCAGAAATCTAAGAGTAAAAATAAAATAATCTGTGAAAGGGATTAAGTCAAGAAAGTCTTTCATTAAATGGAGCAAAAGTAAAATTGATGGAAAATAGGAGAGGAGCTATATGAAAATTGAAGGACCATATGTTTGACCATATTGAGAGAGATTTTAGAGCGTCCTGAAAGTGATTGATACGAATTAGTGATGGATACACAGAAAACAAGGCAAAGAAAAACAAAGCAACTGAGTACTACTTTAATAATGACTTGGTATAAATACTGAGAATTGATTTCACAAAACAGTGGGAGGGTGCACATAAGAGAGGGTAGCATGAGCAATGGATGCTGCAAGCATTATATTTAAAATAAGCAAGAAGTAATCTTTAATTCTAGAATTTGCAAACCTTAGTGATTTTTGTGTATGAATATGATGCTGGGTCTTCTGTGTTCCATGTTGTATTATTAATGATGACAGATTTCCTGAGGTAGTCATACACTCCTTTTGTGCAGTGACCTAAAATCCTAAGCCAAAGTTAGGAACTAGTCTTTGGAAATGAGTAGTATTTTTCCTTTTGAAAGCTCTCTAATTCATGACAAAATCAAAATCTTGCCCTTCTCTGTGCCATGTGCTGTGTTACATATACAGAGATTCTGTTAGCTTTTGCTATGCTAATAGCTGACTCATCGTAAAATATGGTTATGCATTTTTGCATTCTGAAGCAGGTGTAGCATATGGTCCTCAGGCTTTTTATTAGCTTCCCACCTCAGCAAACTGGAGTACCTTTATGTTGCCTTTCCTATGGCCCTAATAAGGCATGCTTGGTTATTTGAATGTTGGTCTTCGGAATTTGGAACTTTTGTTTCTTCATTGGCTTTGGTTGTTGAAATGTCACTTGATAACTTGACTGTGCATTTATGTGGGCAGTGATCTCTGTATTATCATTACCAAAGCTTTCTGGTTTAGCCCTCTCATATAATTCAGTTTCCGCAAAACTGTGGTTTCTAATTTTTGATTAAACATTTCAAAATCAAACAATTTAATCAAATGTAAGAAATGATGAGTTAATGGAATTGATATCTCTTCCATGAAGTCCAATCAAATCCCATCTGTAAAATAAATTAGCAACTGATCATCTCAGAAATTACAAATTCAGTTGCATGGTTTTCTATTTGAATTAAGGAGTTGAAATAACTTTCAATTATGAATCGATTTCCCTCTTTCAGAATTGTCTAGGCTGTTTAAACATTCTTGACTGGCTTTCTTTTAAAATACAGTGCTCTTCTGAGCCACTTTTCATTCTTTAAGATCATTTGCCCAGAGAATACAGAGCCTGAGAAGTTAGTTACTTTGAAGGGTAGATGGATCTGGTACCCCACCCCCTGACCAGCAAATCATATATTGGAGCCCTAAACTAATACATAAATTAGGCAAATAAAGGAAGTACACAAGCCAGTGAAAAATACCTTAAAAAGTTGGTACTCAATCAAAAACTTTTAGGAAAGAGAAGTTAGAAGAGAGCCATGATTAGATTTGTGTTTTAGGTGATCTCAGGAAGTGATGTGGAGATCAATAATTATGCTAATAATAGGGCATCTGGGTGGCTCAGTGGGTTAAGCCACTGCCTTCGGCTCAGGTCATGATCTCAGGGTCCTGTGATTGAGTCCCACATCAGGCTCTCTGATCAGCGGGGAGCCTGCTTCCCTCTCTCTCTCTCTGCCTACTTGTGATCTCTCTCTGTCAAATAAATAATAAATAGAATCTTTTTAAAAATGCTAATAATAATATAATAATAACAGTTATTAAGGTTCTGAGTGCTTCCTACATACAAGTTATTGCCTTCAGTTCTTTACATGCTTCCACTTATTTTTACATGAAGAAAGTACAACAATATATCCATTTTGCAGGTGAGAAACCAGAGGCACAGATAGATTAAGTAAGTTAGCCAAAGTCATCAAACTGGTGGTAGCTAGTAGCCTGAGCCACGCAGTGTGGCAAGATCAGTCAGGAAGCTATTGTAGTGGTGCCCATGAGAATGGATGAGGGCTTGAACTATGCTCTGCTAAACCCAAGCTCAGGTTCATAAAGAAATACCTTCGAGGGGCACCTGGGTGGCTCAGTGGGTTGAGCCTCTGCCTTTGGCTCTGGTCATGATCTTAGGATCCTGGGATCGAGCCCCACATCGGGCTCTGCTCCAAGGGGAGCCTGCTTTCTCCTCTCTGCCTGCCTCCCTGCCTGCTTGTGATCTCTGTCTGTCAGGTGAATGGATAAAATCTTTAAAAAAAGAAAAGAAAAGAAAAGAAATATCTTCGAGTGTGCAGTCATTGTGGGGTGTTTGAGACTCAGTTAAGTTTTAACTGATAGTTGTTGTTGTTGTTGTTTTTAAATATGTCTTGTCATTATTTCACTGGTGCCAACTGGGGCATTCCTTCCAGATTAAAAAAAAAAAAAAAAAACTCAATCATAGACTTCTCTGAGTGAAATCCTACATGGATATGGTTTGACCTCTTATCCAAAGAGGCCCTTACAAATCACTCACTTGATCAAGGCATTAGTATAAATCTGCTAATGGAATTGAGTTTACACGGCACATTCCACAGACAAAGCTTTGTTCGGATCGGTCAATCACATAGATGAACTGACAGCTAAAGGTTCAGCTGAAATATGGCTTGAAAAGCTACTCTCAGGGTGTGAAGATATAGCCATGTTCATATTGGTTTTGCTATGATTCCATGTCAATAATGGAGAAATTTGTGAACATTCAGCATTGCTTGCTTTTACATTGCCATTACGTTTAATGCTTTGATCAAAAGTGCTTGAACAGTGATATCTTTGCTACCAGGAAATTAAATCAAGTTATAAGTCAATTGCCATCCTGATACAGCCAAAAACATTTCAAGAGTAAAGGCTTTATTTATGAACTGCAAAGTTAACAGAACTTTCTAGAGTGGTACAAAAGTTACCAAAGAGCAGAGGGTTGGATCACTGAAAAGTGGCATTTTTATCTAGGGATTTCTTATTTATTCTCTATGAGGCAGAGGTTGTATGAACACCAGATGCCAATCACACAGCACCCGTGGATTTACAGGATTATAAAACTGGGGGAAAGTGAAGGTTAAGCACAGGATACAATAGAGATTACTTACAGTAATGAATTATATAATTTTTCTAGACAGGGTTGGGTTAATGTTCGTCCTAGAAAGAGATTACAGTAGTTCTGATTCTTGCAGTAAACAAATATTAAGCAGATCATTTATGTTCGACATGCGAATCAAGAGTCCTAAAGAATATACACTTTATCCTATACAAGGAGAAAAAATTAACCGACTCCCTAAATGGAGACACGAGATGCCCTGGCGTTTTGTGAGGAGATAGGGGCAGTGTGCTCTGGGTCGCAGAGTTTGTTTGTCTGAGTGCAAGCTTGAAGAGATGATCAGGGAACCCAGTTGTCACAGTCCACTAGTTGCAACCCTATCTGTAAAGAGAACTCCTCCCTTTCCTGGCTGTCACAGGAATCAACTCTCCCTGCCTCATTAGTATGTCACCTGGCCCCTGGTGCAAGTAACAGGGTATCCCAGGTGGCACTGCATGTCCATATTTTGTGCAGTTACAGAGTCTGACCCCAGTGTCTGCTCTGTATTTTGAAGTGTGGGTAAGGAGGGTGTTGCTTGTCCTTATGGTGGATCTCAGGCTGTTTCTCTACTCACTCAATTAGGAATGTACAGCTCATTTTTAGAATCAGTCTTTGATTCATTTGTGGATGTACTTTTTTGCCATCAACTACTTTTTTTTTTTAATGCTGATTTTTCTTCTATTTATTTTTAGGGAGGTATCCTTTTTTTTTTAATAAACATATATTTTTATCCCCAGGGGTACAGGTCTGTGAATCACCAGG
>NC_081559.1:130463292-130647590 GCF_022355385.1 Mustela nigripes | reverse complement strand
TCCAAAAAATAGAAATGGAAGGAAAACTTCCAAACTCATTTTATGAGGCCAGCATCACCTTGATCCCAAAAACCAGACAAGGATCCCACCCAAAAAGAGAGCTATAGACCAATATCCTTGATGAACACAGATGCGAAAATACTCAACAAAATACTAGCCAATAGGATTCAACAGTACATTAAAAAGATTATTCACCACGACCAAGTGGGATTTATTCCAGGGCATCAACTACTTTTTTGAAGACAGTACCTTCTGTATGGGGCTTTTATTTGAACATGAAAATAGCATTTTTTTTTCATTTAAAAAACATTTTTTATGAAACTTTTTTAAATGAAAAAAAGTGGTTTTTTTTTATTTAAAAAACAATATACTGAGAATAGTATATTGATCTGATCATGAGAAAACTGAGAGACGTTCTACAAAATAAATGACAAATAGTCTTCAAAAGAAGTGTGTTTGTGCCGTGCAAATTAGAAGATACCAGTTACCAAACCCCCTTAATCTTACCTCCAAGAATAATGACTATTGACATCTTAAGGCATACCAGACATTTCTCTCTGTGTTTATATTACCTCCCATATATTTTTTTAGGAAGACAGTATTATGCTATTGTGCCTATGGTTACTTAACTGCTTTATTCACTTAAAGATACACTGTGAACAAAGCTCTGTGAAAACTAAGTATTGACTGACACTGTGAGTGCCATATGGTGGCCTATGGTGTCTCTGTCTGTGGAAAAGGACTCAAGACAGACAACCTCACAGCCTTGCATCAGGTCATTGCTTCTATCCAACATCTTCACATTGGGAAGCCAGTGGGCACCATTAACTCAGTCCACCAGGGTCTTTTTACTCAAGGAGTGACTCCATGTAGGTTTTAGTTACTCATCTTCAAGAACCACGTTCATCCGTGGAATTTTCATGATCTGCTCTAACATATCTCTTGGTTAGATTGAGGGTAAGAAATGTCTTGAGCAGGTTTTCACACTATGGACAAGTAGAAGTGAATATGGTATATTTTGCTCAGTACTGTTTTCCCTGATCCTTTAAGCTGTCCATCAAAAGGCAGGGATCTGCTGACCAGAGTATATAAGGTGACTCTTAGGCTCCATACATCTACCGTGAATTGTACTTCTGTCCCTGAAAAGAGTTTCAAGGCATAACAAAACAACCACATAAGGTACAACTTATTGCCAGAGAGGAACTCATTACTATAGCCAAAGTTTGCCACCTTGATGTTGATGTTCATGTCAATTTCCAATAGTTGATTTTCTGTGTTTAGGTCTATAGAAAATACCCTTTTGGTGGTAATACTGAGCAGCAGCCACTCTCTGGCAGAATTTTCCTGGTGCCTCTTTCTCTTTTCTGCCGTGATGATCCTCTAGGTAATTGACTAGCTCTTCCCCACTAACATACTCCATGACAGGGTAGACTTTTCCTGTCTCCATCACTTCAAATAACTTCACAATTGTTTTGGTGACCCAAGGCCTTCATTATTTGGAATTTATAGGGTAGTTAATGGTATGAACTCCTTAATGGTTGTCATGACCTTCGCTTTCCCAATCAAGATGTGTTGGGCCAATCTCACCTTGGCAAATATATCCTTGCCAATGGTAGTTGCCAATAGGGTCTCTTCCTTTGCAGAGATGGCCAAGAGGCCTGGCAGCCTGTTGTACTCACTCAGGAGGCAGTATGTCCCAACATCAGCTTGAAACTGGGAAAAGCTAAAGAGAAACTTGATCCAGTTTTCTTCAAAAGAAAATCACTTTCAAGGCCAACTTGAAAAACAGATCTTTATGATGGAATTTACATAGTGCCAGACAAAAATAAAGGCAAACAAAACATTAGCAAACTAAATTTTTTAAATGCACAATAAAAGAATAAAGAAAAGTATTAACAACAGTTTCTTTTATTACTAAATTTTTTCACTTTTTCTTTAAAATGAAAAAAAATAATACACAAAATAGACTAAAAACCCTACACTGCCATGGAAGAAACGAACTTTGGTCAAATCCCAGGTCACTGAGCTAGAAGGTACAAAATCCTTAGCCCTGCCAAGGTCTTAAATAGATGCCTGGGATTCGTTAACAATGGCTCCTTATGAGATCATAGGAAGCAATGAGCCTATTGTGACTGGGGATAATCCACAGCAATTTTCTTACTTTTTGGATTCCAGAACCCTGTACCCTTTGTTAAAATTTTTATTTAAATTACAGTTAGTTAACATATGGTGTAATATTGTTTCAGGTGTACACTACAGTGATTTGACACTTCCATATATCACCCAATGCTCATCAAGACAAGGGTACTCTTTAATCCCCATCTCCTATTTCACCCCCCCCCCCCCCCCTGCCCTCTGGTAACCATCAGTTTGGAACTCTTTACTATTAAAAAAGACTTCGTTGCTATCAGTTTACACACTGCCTAATACTGATACCTTAGAATTTCCCATCTTTTTTTTTTAATGTCCTTAATTTTTAAAAGATGGAAACTTCATATCAGTTTCCTGCTTAAAATTTATTATTATAGGTGTAGGTATGCCTTATTTTATAGAGCAGTTTGAGGTTTACAGAAAATTAAAATTGTAGAGTTCCCATATACCCCCTCCCCATCCACCTACCCCTGTAGTTTGCATAAATATTAATATCAGTATAGTGTATTTGTTACAGCTGAGCCAACATTAATGTATTAATACTAACTGAAGTCTTAGTTTTTACATCAGAGATAATTTTTGTGTTGTACATTATGTGGGTTTTGACAAATGTATAGTGACATAGATTCATCATTATAGTATCATACAAAATAGTTTCACTGTCCTAAAATTCCCATGTGCTACACCTATTCATCCCTCTCTCACCCAACCCCTGGCAACTACTGATCTTTTAATAATTTCCATAGTTTTGGATTTTCCAGAATGCCATATAGTTGTAATTATACAGTGTGTAGCCTTTTCAGATTGGCTTCTTTCACTTTGCAATATGTGGTTAAGGTTCTTCGATGTCTTTTTGTGGCATGACAGTGCATTTCTTTTTATCACTGAATAATATTGTACCAACCAGATTTACCACAGTTTGTTTATCCATTTGCCAATTGAAGGGTATCTTGATTGTTCCTAAGTTTTGGCAATTCTGAATAAAGTTACTATAAACATTTGTGTGCAGGTTTTTGTGTGGACACAAGTTTTCAACTCATTTGGGTAAACACCAAGGATCACAGTTGCTGGGTCATATGGTAAGAGTATGTTTAGTTTTATAAGAAACTGCCAAACTGTCTTCCAAAGTAGCTGTACCATTTTGCTGAGAGTTTCTGTTGTTCCATATTTTTGTCAGCATTTGGGGAAGTCAGTATTTTGAGTTTGGCCATTCCCATAGGTGTGTTGTGGTAGCTCATTGTTGTTTTAATTTGTGATTCTCTGAGAATATGTGTTGTGGGGTATTTTTTCATATGTATATTTGCCATCTGTATGTATACCATGGTTAGGTGTCTGTTCAGATCTTTTGCCCATTTTTAATTGTTATTTTTTTTATTGTTGAGTTTTAAGCACTCTTTTTATATGTTGGTTATTAGTCCTTTATCAGGTGTGTGCATTACAAAGATTTCTCTCCCAGTCTGAAGCATTATTATTATTATTATTATTCTCTTAACAGTGTATTTTGCAGAACATAATTTTTAAATTTTAATTTTTTTCTTTCTTGGGTTGTGCTTTTGAATTTGTATCTAAATTTCATTGTGTCATTGCCAGCCCCAAGGTCATCTAGATTTTTCTTATGTTATCTGCTAGGAGTTTTATAGTTTGGCATTTTACAATTAGGTCTCTGATCTATTTTGAGTTAATTGTTGTGAAAGGTATAAGAATTATGTCTATATTTGTATTTTTGCAAGAGGATGCCCAGTTGTTCCACCACCATTTGTTGAAAAGGCTCTTCTTTCTCTATTGAATTACTTTGCTCCTTTGTCAAAGATCATTTGACTGTATTTGGTCTACTTTGGACATTCTCTTCTGTTCCACTGACCTATTTGTCTATTCCTTCACCAGTACCACACTGTCTTGTTTACTGTTGCTATAAAGTATTGAAATTGAGTATTGTCAGTCTTCCCACTTTATTCTTCTCCTTCAGTATCATATTGGCTATTCTGGGCCCATTCCCTTCCCATATATGCTTTCGAATTAGTTTGTCAGTGTCCACAGAATAACTTTCTGGAGTTCTGAACAGGATGGCATTGAATCTATAAAATGAGTTGAGAAGAACTGACATTCTGACAATATTGCATGGGATATCTCTCATTAATTTAAATTTTATTTTATTTCTTTCATCACAGCTTTATAACTTTTCTTAGCCGATTTTGTACGTATTTTATATACCAAAGTATTTCATTTTTATGGGTGCCAATCTAAGTGGTCTTGTCTTTTTAAATTTCAAATTCCACTTACTCATTGCTGGAAAATAGGAAAGCAATTTACTTTTGTGTATTAGCCTTGTATTTTGCTACCTTGCTGTAATTGCTTTTGGAGTTGCAGAACGGTTTTTTGTTGTTGTTGTTGAACTTTGAAGTTTCCTGTATAGACAATCATGTCATCTGCAACAAGAACAGTTTTAGTTCTTCTCAATCCGTGTACATTTTATTCCCTTTTCTTGTCTTATTGCATTAACTAAGACTTACAGTATAATGTTGAATAGGAGTGGTGAGAGGGGCATCTTTGCCTTGTTTCAGATCTTAGCAGGAAAGTAGTTTTTCACAATCAAGTATGATGTTAGCATTAAAATTTTTTGTAGATGTTTTTTATCCAGTTGAGGAAGCTTCCTCCAATCCTAGTTTGCTCAGAGTTTTATCATAAATAGGTGTTAGATTTTGTCAAATGATATTTCTGTATCTATTGATATGATGAGATGATTTTTCTTCTTTATCCCTTTGAGGTAATGGATTGAAGTAATTACATTAATCGATTTTTGAATGTTGAAGCAGACTTACATACCAAGAATAAATTTCACTTTCTTCTAATGTATAATTCTTTCTATACACTGTTGAGTTCAAGTTAGTGTTATTTTTTTTTTGAGGGTTTTCACATCTGTGCTACATTTATTGATCTATAATTTTCCTTTTTGTCTTTAGTATTTAGTAACCTAATACTATAGTATTAGGTTAATGCTGGCCTCATAGAATGAGTTAGGAAATGTTTTCTCTGATTCTATTTTCTGGAAGAGATTAGAATGAATTGGTGATATTTCTTCCTCAAATGTTTGATAAAATTCACCAATGAGATCTAGAGTTGGTATATTTCAGTTCCTCTTCATTATTTGCTTCCAGATAAATTTGGACCATATTTGACATTTTTCATAATGTCAAGGTGTGTCCAACTATTTGTATGGAAGAAATTACAAGTGGTGATAGTTGTTTATGCATAGAACTGGGTTTAATCATTGAGAAACTTCATAAGCTCTAATTTGTATAACTTACAAGATATGTCCTTCTAGCATCTTAAATAGTAAAGAGGATATTTGAGAAAGTGCGTACTGTTAGAGTGGCATTGAGAGGAATATAGGCCACAATTTTTGTTTTCTGTTTCTGAGGTGTTTTTTTGTTTTTGTTTTTCTTTGTTTTTTAGTTACCCACCATTGCTTCAGAACCTGTTCTTTTCTTTTCTTTTCAAAGATTTTATTTATTTATTTGACAGGGAGAGATCACAAGTAGGCAGAGAGGCAGAGAGAGGGGAAGGGAAGCAGGCCTTCTGCTGAGCAGAGAGCCCGATATGGGACTCGATCCCAGGACCCTGAGATCATGACCTGAGCCGAAGGCAGCGGCTTAACCCACTGAGCCACCCAGGCACCCAGAACCTGTTCTTTTTAAGTCTGGGACTTGATCATCCCCAATAAACATTAGGTATCCCATTCTCTCACACAGTAGTGGGTAGTAGAAATTTCATTTTCAAAGTCACAGAGCATGAGAGAGACAAGTAACAGTATTTGCATTGTGCCAAGAGGTCTTTCTGAATCATTATGGTGATGTCTTTCCTCTCTAAATAGTTTTTACAAATATACTGATGAAGACAGATTTCTATGGCCTGTATAAGTTGAACTAACACTATGTTTTTTTTTTTCCTGTAAATACACACTTGTGACATTGTGTTTCATAGTTTTAAGCTCCTTGCTGCCAAAATGAACACAGCTGTAAGAAATGATGATCCCCTCATCTTTGTAGCTTTAAAACGGCTTCCTAATGTGTTTCCCTAACTCTGAACATTAGCTTAATATTCCCCTGGATTTCTAAGTTCCATCCCCCCCCCCCATGGAAATCCATGAAGAATACAGCTTTTGACCAAATGACAGAGCATAGAGAATAAAATTAGTTGCATTAAATTATGATATGACAAAAAGCCTTTCAAAATCTTTGCCACAATGCAACATCCAAGCAACATTAGATAAATGGGGTAAAAATAGCCCAAGGAAGAGAATATTTTGAAAGGAAATTTTGTGAACCAAGATCACTTGGAAATTTTGAAAGCCATTGATTGAGAGCCTGCATGCTATGGCAATTTCTGACTTTGAGATCCTACCCTATTATCATATATATTATCTTTTGTTTAATCTTTGGATATAGAATTAATGTTACTATATTTTTTGGTACAGTTTTATCTTTCTCAAAAAAGCAGGTCTCCATTGGTAAAGCTGGCATTTAAGAAAATAATAGGGAAGGGGAAGAAGCAGAAGATACACATTTTTATATGATATTTCTTGTCTCCCTATTTCTAAGTACATATATTTGAATAACAACACACATTTTGTGTTGTTATATAATTACAAAATTAGGCTAATTTTGTAAATTAGTATAAAAATCAACTGTCTTCTAAAAACAGAAAGGAGAGTTTTGATACCTATTTCTTTTGTCTCTAACATACCTTGGCTTTATTTTGTGTTTTCCCCCGAAAGATCTGTTGTTTATTTTTTTTAAGTTTAATTCTATCATGTTGGGTTGTGGGAAAATAAAAGCTTTTGATAGGGTTAATCTAACCACATAAAAGTCCATGTTGAGTATGACCATAATCTTGATCTTTGATTAGGTCTTGAGCTAGTAATATCTTGTGATTAATCAAGATGGGTTGTACTGCCTATAGTGTAAGTCATCTTCACAGATGGGATAGAGAATCATCAGAATTCTCTTGAATATTTGATTTAATCCCTTCTAGGATAAAATGGCTTTGGATTTTTTTTTCCTTTAAATCAGATTGAGCTCACCAAATAAATGAAGAAGAAATTTTGAAGTCCAATTTTGCTAAGATTATAAGTAAAAAAAGAAACTTTTAAAAATCACAGTATTTCAGTGTTTCATTGAACATGTTTCATATGTTGTCTTGTAAAATTTAACAAATATTCCTATTCTTTGTAGTTTGAATAAAAAACTGTACGCAATAATACAACAAGAAATACTTCATGGAAATAATGTTCAGGTTTTTATTGTTCTCCACAGAAGAAAAGATTTTTCAAAATCATTAACTGCTCCTCTTCTAATTATATCATTCTAGTCTAAAGTGACATCTGATAATAAGGAGCTTTACTTTGGCAAGTAAACTACCTGACATCTAGCACTCAGCAAGAGCTCTCATACATGAAATGTTTACTGAGTGTAGCTGTCATTTCAGCCAGCCATTTGGGTCTTATAAGACAAAATTTCTCAAAAATGTTGTTAACCAGAAGCTGTGAATTGAATTGTCTACCCCATAGTCACACATACTGGTGGGGCTCAATAAATTCATGTCTATGATTATATAATGATCATTAAATAAAATATTGAAAAAGTTGTGTAATTCATCCATTCACTTCTAGGCTGGAAAAATAACCCATATGTGTTAAAATAAAGATTTAATTTTTTCTTGTTTATTTATTTTTCTTATAGGAGACCTGGTGAGCCTCCATTAATAAAAGGCTGGCTTCCTTATCTTGGAGAGGCCCTGAAATTACAAAAGGATCCTTTAGGTTTCATGAAAACTCTTCAAAAGCAACATGGTGACACTTTCACTGTTCTCCTTGGAGGTAAACAACACCTCTATAAGTACCTTCTATAAATCACAAGTTCTCAATTGTTCCTTAAGTTGTTACATTTCTTTGTTTCTTTCTTTTATCCTTTCTTTTTTTCTTTCTTGAAGATTGATTGATTGATTGATTTGACAGAGGGAGAGACAGCAAGAGAGGAAATACAAGCATGGGGTGGGAGAGGGAGAAGCAGGCTTCCCGCTGAGCAGGGAGCCCAATGTGGAACTCAATCCCAGGACTCCAGGATCATTACCTGAGCTGAAGGCAGATGCTTAGCAACTGAGCCACCCAGGCACCCCAAGTTCTTACATTTCTATGTACGCAAAATACGGAATATTTATGTTATTGTTTTGTATGTAGACTAATATAAAAGAAAACAATGTTTTTGAATACACTGATTTTCACAGTAGAAGATGAATTATAAAATCTTGAGGGTATCTAGGGAACCCTACTCTCCTGCCATCACCTGTGATTTTGGTTTGGTTTGACTTGGTCTGATTTTAAGAATGATTAAAAGAAAAAAAAAAAACTAGAATGTATTAACAGACTTCATATTGTAGAGCAGTTTGGGGTTTAAAGAAAATTGATCAGATCTGAGATTTCTCATATATCTTGTTTCCCTTGATCAGAATTTTCCTTATTATATCCCGTACTCTATTGCAGTGGATGAGCCAGTGTTGATACATTATTAAAAGTCTTTGGGGGTGTAGGTGCCTCAGTGGGTTAAGCCTCTGCCTTCAGCTCAGATCATGATCTCAGGGTCCCGGGATGGAGCCCTGCATCGGGCTCTCTACTCAATGGGGAGCCTGCTTCCCTTCCTCTCTCTCTGCCTGCCTCTCTGCCTACTTGTGATGTCTCTTTTTCTCTCTCTGTCAAATAAACAAATAAAATCTTTAAAAAAAAAAAAAGTCTTCGACTTACATTAGGGTCCATTCTTCGTGTTGTATTGTTCTTTGAGTTTTGACAAATGTGTGTCATGGATCCATCATGCGATGGATATTGTTCACTATCATAGAGAATAGTTTAACTGCCCTAAAAATCATCTGTGTTGCACATATTCATGCCATTTCCCCCCAACATGAACCCCTAGCAACCACTGCTGTAGAAGGTATTTTTAATTTTAAAAATTTTCTTATGCTTTTAACTTCAATAAGATGCTTACAAAAGAAAAAATAAAACTGCAGCAAGATCACTAAACCTTCCAACATCGTAGGGCTGAAAGGAAAATCTGGAATGTTCTTCACTTTAAAGCCCATGTTGCTCAGCTGTATCAGCTATCTATTGTTGCATAACACACCTCCCCAAACCTAATGCCTTAAAGCACCCAGTCTTGCCTGAGTCACTTACACATGATGTTTCATTCTCAAGATGTCCTTACATGGCAGCTAGTGTTTTGGGTGGGTGAGAGAAAAGTTGCAAAGTCCCCTGAGGCCTAAGCTGAGCTCTTACAAAACCTCTCTTACACCATGTTTTCTTAGTCAGAGCCACCACAGTCCTGCCCCAACTCAAGGGTAGGGAAATACACTCCACCACTTACTGAGAATGTTGGAGAGTCTTATTGATTGCAAAGGAGCCCATGTGGAGAGATACAAAGAATTTACTGTGACCATCATTATCTGCACTTCGTTGCCTTCTGACTTCTGGCTGAGCATGTGGGTCCAAGGGCAGGAAAGGTTGTGTTCCAGGTCCCCGTCTCTCACTGGGCTTAGGCAAAATAGTTCACTCTCCTTCCTTTCCTTCTCAAGAAAAATGAAGGCATCAGGTATGATCTCACCCAGACCTTCACATATCTACTGGATATCTCTGTGTCTCACAACTATCTTCACTACCTCTTCTCTAATTTCAAAGAATGTTTAAGAAAATCTATTACCTGTCCACATAACCTTTAATTCCTGCCTCCACAGGGCTGGTATTCATTATTAATTCCTCCCACACATATGTCTTTGCTTTTTTTCTTTCTCTTGGTCCTTACCCATAGCTTAAAACCATGTTTTTCGTATATTTTCCATCTAGTTACCTTTCATTTCTTTTTTTTTTCTCTTTTGCATACCGATTTTTCAAGAGATTTTCCTACATTTACTGCCTATACTTCCTTATCTCCTAGACACCTCCTACCTGGAACCAGCTGTCTGCCTTGCTGAGGCCATTAATGGACCTTCACCTGACTAGAACTCTCTACTTGGTTTGACAACGCAGATCCCTCATTCCTCCTTAAAACACCCTATTCCTTCATTCTATTGACCCTGCACCTTCTGGGTCTTTCACTGACTCTGAGAATTCCTTATCTAGGTCATCTTTACTTATGCCCCTTTCTTTGCTCAACTATCTTCCTCTAACTAGCCTTGGAATTTAATGTTTTATTCCTAAAGAATTTAGGGAATATCTTCTCACTGTAATTACTTTGTTGAGTATCAGAACCAACCTTTAGTATATAGTGCAACTTCATTTCAGCACCGCCATTTTAATGTAATGGAGAGAAAAAACAGTGGTCCAACTGGATAACATTGTCATCACAGCTGAGTTTTCTCATGAACAGGCAGTATCCCTTTCCTCATGATTTACTCCTTTGCCTGGCAAGTCTCTCCCAACACTCTGATTTCAGAAAAATTGAAATGGAAAAAAAAGTCATAGATCTTAGAGCAATCATAGTATAATCTCCACAAGGCTCGCCAAGATCTGGGCTCCTCCTATCTCTCCAGCCTCATCTCTTGCTACTGCCTGCCTCAGTGCACTATTAATGCACCAAATTGTTTGAAATTTCCTCCTCACACACCATGTCCTTTTGTGCCTGTGTTTCCTCTTGCTGTTTTTTTTTTCTGCCTGAGTGCTGTTCTTCTCTTTGGGAGTCATCCTGAAAAAGTGACTGACATGGATTCGTCTTTGGAGACCATAGTCACATATCATGTCCTCCCAAAAGCTTCACTGACCATCTTTTCTAGAACCCTGGTTATGTTTGACTCCTCTTCTCCAAGCTCCCATTACTCTCAGTATCACTCTATCATGGCATTAAATAAATTGTGAATGTATTGCTAATTCATATGTCTATTTCCCTTCATTATTCTTTAGTTCCTCTATTGCCAACATTCGGACCAGAGGTCAGCACTGATGGCTTCACAATAAATATTTGATGAGGATATTCCCAATACCTTAGAACTGATGAAATACTTGCTATAATACAAATAAAGGCCATAGCTGGGGCTTTTATTGTAAGTGAGCTTTTGGCTTCATAGTAACAAAATTCTATTCTTCACTTTAAAAAAAGAGTAAGTCACTCTTACTTAAGAAAATTAAACTTTATGTTCTAATGAATAGATACAATAAATTAGCAAATTTTGCAGTTTTGCCTTTTAATACATTATACAAAAATAATCTAAGCTGATTAAGCAGAAACTTGTGGTGAGTTGAAAAATTTTATTCACTGCTCAAAAAATAATCAATTTCTGCTGATACTTGATCTCTTAACCTTAGACACTAAGAAGCTTGTTGAATTTCTGATGTCTAAATAATTTGACCATGACCATGTTTTTTAACTCAACAGTACACCAGCACAGGTTGAATATGTACTACCACTTCCCTTTGGCTTCTTACTAGAGTTTGAGTCGATTCCTGTCAAGATATCTATTAATATATGTGCTCCTAATGATCAGTTTGCAAAATAGCGCCTTTGGAAAATGGGAAATGAGGGACCAGAATCTTCCAACCTTGTCTCGTAATGTGATTTCCGTTAGTGTATGTTCTTGCATGATGAGCAAATGATTGTCATCGCCAAAAGTCTCAAGGGACACGGATGTCATCTTAATAAAGAAATTAAAAGATACATCTTTTCATGAGAAACCACGTAAATTCCTGACCTGTCGCAGAAAATAGTTCTCTAATTGGTTTTGTGTGGTGGTGCAGCAGAGTCATTTTCCCTAGATGTCACACCAGCGAAGCACCACTGTACATCATTGTCAACAACTAGTGAAATCTCCCTAATAAGAGGGGGAGTATGTAATGTGGTCATCCTCATAAAATAAAAAGTTGGTTCATATTCCGCTTTCCAATGAATGTTTTCAGCTTGACCTTCTACTTCTAAAAAATTCTATTGAAGAGCAAACCAAGCATGGAAAGTGAAAGCTTATAATTATGGAAATTCTCTTTAAAAATCCAAATTTATCTCGTATTTGCTGACAAGGCATTTCTAAATCTAAATACTCAAATAGTTGTTCTGAATTCCCATGGGTGTTGCCTCAGTATGGCACCAAATATCTGAGATGAAAACATCAAAATTCAATTTATAGTGATCCAGATGTCAAACTTTTGTATATAAGACATCAGGATGAATGATTTAGGGTTTTTTGCATTTACTGATGGACTTTGCATCATGTATCTCCACTTTCCTAAAAGAAGTAATTTGGAAAGAAGTAAAAAGCCTGCTGAGTTAATAAAAGATCATATGTGGGTTATATAGGAATGCTAGAATTAATATCTTAGGACCCAGTCATCTCGGAAAAGGCAAGAGGATAAAATTATTGGCAAAGAAGATACAAAAAATTTTGACCCCATTTCAAATTTCCTGCTCAAAAAGATGATTATATATGTTAGGTGTTATATATAATACTACATATTATATATATTTACATTTTTTTGCAGAAGTGAGCCCCATTTTGACATTTCTATTTTAGACAAATGCAAACTCTGAAATTCTTTAAATCAATATTTCATATCAACTACTGACAGCATTCTTTTCTCTTTTGAAAACATGGCAGTGGATATTGTTTCTACCTTGTGATCTTGGTAAACTAGGCAACTTGCCTATCGACACTTGGTATTCATTTACATAAAATCACACTGGAGCAAAAGTTAATTTCGCTCCAAGAATACATGGCCTTCAGAATAACTTTTCAGATTTCCTTTGTTAAGAAATTTAAATTCATTTTATGAATGTATATGTGTTTTCCTAACTGTCTGATTAAAGATTACAAAGAAACTCTGGTTTTGCATCTCACATTAGCAGATGGTGGACAGATGGTTTAAATTAATATTAATTTTGGAAAACTTAGCTTAAATTGTTTATACTGAAGATTAAAAGTTGGAAAGCCAACTAACATCTCCAGGGTTATTAGTACTTCCAAACCCACTTGAAAAGTAAAATCCAGAAAATCAAAACGTCTACTTTTAAAGCAATCCACATCTTAGAAAGATAGTTAATAAAACACAATGCCTTGCTATTGAAGAAATTAAAATAAAAATGAGAAAGAGAAATTGGAGATCCTGGAGTATAAAGAGCCTTGAAGAGTGAGAATTTTATCTACAAATTAATTGATTTTAACTAATCAGTAATGATTTTTGAAAAGAACCTATATGCAATAACTGCTCATTTAAAAAAAAAAAACTATTAATAATTGGCTGCTAACTGGAGCCAGTTTTCCACATTTAGCTTTTGTTTCTTTTAGTTGAAATGAATCTCATAGTTCTTCCCATATACTTATCCCAGAGGGAGAGAGAGAAAGGAATGTATGTGTATTTGTAACAAACTGTAGACAAAAACTCTCATGTGCACACAGCCTTTTACTTCAGTAGGCCAATGGCCAGTAGCTCATGCTGTCTTGGCTGAATATAATTTTATCTTTCTGCTTAGATTTTAATGAATGTAGAAAATTAGTAGGAAAAACTCAAAATATTCCCTAAAAATTGTGTTTTACAAACTGAACCTTTTATACATTCCCTGAATTTTAGTGGCTAATTTAAAATAACCCTAAAGATATTTAGCAAAATCTTCTCATTTGGTGAAAGGAGGAAAGTATGAATCACCACCTGTGAAAATACATAGCTTTGCCTAAAATTATACCTTTTGCAAAATGAGAGAATTCACTCTTTTTTTTTTTTCAATTATTTGTCAGGCAGATGCTGGCAATTTTATTTAATTAAGATGCTATGGTAAAGCAGGTGTCATAAAATATGCTCCAATCCAGTTGAGTCCTTTTTGCTCTCCCTGAGGGGAAAAAATCCAGTTTACTTTATACTTGAGGCTTTGGGGTCTGACCGAAATGAATAGCCACTTCTAGCTTTACCCTCATTCCTAGATTGGCCCATCTTATTAAATAAATCAAGGAGAAATATGGTGAATAAAATTCAAGACATATGATTTATTTTTAGAAAAAAAATAGCACATGTACATGAATGTATATTAAAAGCTTAAATTATGTTTTAAAATTGTAAAACAAAAACACATTTATACCGTTTCAAGAATTAGGTTGAAAACTATTCAAAACTTTATTCTAAATCCTGTACCACGTTCAATTTAATTTCTATGATGCAGTTTGAGTTACCAATAAATAACAATTGAGGCGCTGCTGGTCTGATAAAGTACACTCATATACACGCATACACACAGAGAGGAATAATAAAGTGAAGAAGAAAGTGTGAATGGTCCTACAAACTGTCATGTCTATTAATTGTTTTCTAGAGGGCAATAAATAGGCATGACAGTTTGTAGGATCATCTAAACTTCATGTGTGTTCTTGGGAAAGAAAGATTTATTAAATGCCATTATTAAATACTATGTGCAGAATACTTCTAATTAGGAGTCTTAAAACAGCTCTCTAGTGGGAAGAAATCAGCACTGTATAAGGAAAAGAACATGCATGGGGAGTGACTTTTTGTCCAGGCTCTGGAGGGAGTGGTGAGAGCTGGGAACTCTCCAAGGTTCTGAGAGTTTTGAGAGCCCTACCAAAGTAGGACTACGTTCCTCACTGTGCTGCCTTAAATCCCTTCAGGCCTCTGTCAAAAATAAAGACTCAGAGGTCCCACATCTCAACCGCATGAATCAGAATCAGGCAGGAATCTGTATTTTTAACCAGTACTCTATGTCTTTTAATTGGGTAAGTTTGGACAACACTGATATTTGAAAACACCAAATGTCACCACCTCAAAGAACACTTGCTGATAGGTAACTCTGGGCAGACCAAAGTGGATTTCACTTTCTGCTTCCCTTACCTTGTGTTCACACCTCTTCAAGAATTATTTCTTTACATCTTTTTATCTTAAGAGGAAAGAGATCCAAACAAGTATCTGAATCTCAATAAATGTTGAATGGAGGGATGAATGCATAAGTGGACAGGTTCTTGTTTGGAATCCTGTTTAGTCACAAATCAGTAGGTCACTTTGGACATGTTACTAAATCTCCATGAACCACTATTTTCTCATCTATAAAAAAGAAAATGCTGGCATTTGTGATTTGGTATTAGTGTCACACTAAACATTAGTTTGTGAGTATCTGCCTCATACCATATCTTCATTTGTCTGAGTTAAAATTATCATATCCAATCAAAGCTAAGATGATATCAGGTATGAAATGGCTTTCTATAAAGTGTAAATAATAACTTTGATATGTTTTTTTGTTTGACGTTTGTTTTGTGTTTGTATTCTTAGGGAAAATATGAGAAATGTTTAAGTCAAGGGATTCTGAGGATATTTCAGGGGTAGTTTAAATATTTGGTTATTTAGTTAAAATAACACGGTATCTTTTTAAAAGCCATTCAGAACATAAGAATATTTGAGTTTCTCCCACTTATCTTCCATTTTTAACAGAAACATATGGGGGATCTCTGAACAAAATAGATTTTTATTAAACTTTGCATCTCTCTACATGTTAGTTATTAAGGTCTTTATAATATTGATTAAAATATTTTCAAAGTTCACGTATTTTGTTTGTTTTGCTCCCAACCGAACTCATATTCTCATTTATTTCTTTCAGGAAAGTATATCACATTTATCCTGGATCCTTTTCAGTACCAGTTAGTAATGAAAAGTCACAAATTAAGCTTTCGAGTTTTCACTAATAAACTATTAAAGAAAGCATTTTCCATTGAAAAGTTGGCAAACAATGATGACATGAATGATGATCTTCATGGCTGCTATCATCTTTTACGAGGGACAGCTTTAGATATACTCACAGAAAACATGATGCAGAATTTAAAACAAGTTTTCGAACTCCAACTATTAAAAACCAAAACTTGGAATACAGCATACCTGTTGACATTCTGCAGCTCGGTAATATTTGAGGTCACGTTCACAACCATATATGGACAATCTCTTGCTGGCAATAGGAGAAAATTTATTACTGAGCTAAGAGATGATTTCTTAAAATTTGATGACAAATTCCCGTATTTAATATCAGACATACCGATAGAGCTTCTAGGAAATGTCAAATCTATTAGAAAGAAACTTATAAAACTCTTGACATCAGAACACTTAGTTAAGACACAAGGATGGTCAGAAGTTGTTCAAATGAGGCAAGATATCCTGGAGAAATACTATACGCTTGAGGACTTTGAAATAGGAGGTAAGAAACTTCTGAATGATTACTTGTCTAAAATAAAACAATTTACAATAGACCTTTGAAATAAAAAGACAAAATGGTGACCTTGAAAATTTTTATGCTCTTTCTAATTGGCTAATGATAAAATGTTTTACTCTGAAACAACCCTCTGTGATAATTGATTTCTTTCTTTCTTTCTTTTTTCTTTCTTTCTTTCTTTCTTTTTTCTTTTTTCTTTCTTTTTTTTTTTTTTTTTTTTTTTTGCTGAGGTGGTAAAACAAGATACTTAATGGGGATAATGAGAAAGAGTATAACTAAGCTGCATTTACTCCTCTTATCTCATCTCCCACCTCCCCACCCCCCACGCGCACATTACATTTTAAACTATTCTCATTAAGCAGAAAATTAGACTTCAGAAGCCTATTGGTCCTCATTAGCATGCACTGATCCTTGGCTGGGTCTGTGTCCTAACATCTTTTAATTAGCACACTGCAAATCTAATCAGTGTAATAAACGCTATTAATCTTCCTTTTCACTTATTTTCTCCCAGCACATCATTTAGGCTTTCTCTGGGCTTCTGTGACAAACACTATTCCAACTATGTTCTGGGCGATGTATTACCTCCTCCAGCACCCAGAAGCTATGGCAGTGCTGCGTGACGAAATTGACCATTTGCTGCAGTCAACAGGTCAAAAGAAAGGGTCTGGATTTCCCATCCACCTCACCAGAGAACAATTGGACAGCCTGGTCTACCTAGGTAATTTATTTTTATCTGTTATGAAGAAAAGAAGGTACCTCTCTGCAAACTCAGTTTATCACTCAAAGCTGTTTACCAAGAGGTGGAGGACACAGCTGCCTAATTGACATAATAACACCCATTTACATCAATTATAAATTATGTAGTTTATAACTGTAGATACTCTCATTACATGTAAACATTAAGGCCTAGGTAATTAACTATGCAAGGTAAGCAAAAGGCTAACCCAAAGCTTTGCAATTATTTGGAAAAAAAAGTTTATGCCTATTAAGTCATTTGATTCTGAGCATCTGTTGGTGTGCTAACGCTTTCCAAACACTGCTACACTATCTTAACAAGAAAGGTATTTGGGGATTGAAAAAGGAAGTATTTCAGAACGGCGACTTGTATACAAGATGCATTTATTCTTACCTAAGATGGTGTCTACATTTTCAGGCAGAGGTTAGGATGTTTTATACAGCTTGAAGTGTATGATTCTCAAAAATGTAGTAAACGTGATTTCCACTGGAACTTCTTGATTTGAATATACTTGGGAGGAGAAAAGGAAGAAGGTAGAAAAGAAAGGGAGACAGGGAGGAAAAGAAGAAGCAGCAGCTACTGATTACTCCATGTGAAATGTCAATATTTTATAAAATATTCACTGACTCATGAAGTATGCATGGTCATTATTTCAAATATATTTGAGGTCAGGAGCGACGCAGTTATTTTTCTACTTCTACATAGACCTGTACACTAGCAACAGTACGTGAGCTTTTGATGACAGTGGATTGCATTCTCTTTTACTGGTTTCGATGAGACACTTTGTATCTTTATGTGAACAAACTTTAACTCCCTAATTTAAATTCCATGTTAATGAGTTATTTTCTGTCCCTTCTGTATTGATATTTTCTCCTGTGGTATCCTTTACTATACAATAATCCAAGACCCTTTGGATGCATGTAAGAGTAAGTCTTTATATATCTTTGTTGCTTCACTCCTCTGATAATGTAGACAAGTATTTTAGCCTATGTTGGTCTCAATTGTTTATCTTTTAAGTGTGTTCCAGGTTCTTTGATGGGAACTTCTGGGAGCAGAGGACTTACAGATCTTGAGTAGTGTTGACTGTTGGCGACATTAATAAAAGAAAGTTCATGTGTTCTAGAGAATGTTCCCATTGTGCAGGCTAAGACCTATCAGAGGCAATAGCAGGAAGTTTATCTTGTCCAGACAGGTTAAGCTTGCTTAATCGGTTGGGATACATGTGTCATCTTCTAGGTTTTTTTTTTGTTTTTTTGTTTGTTTTTTAGCATAAGTTAGCAAAGACATTTTATATTTGCTTGGTGAAAGAAAATAATCCCAGCATTATTAAAATACAAATATTCTTTTGGTTTTCTTTGCAGAATTATTTTTTTGAACAAATCCAAAAAATTTGCATAAAATTCTGGGCAGTAACCTTCACATGGATACACAGTATTTTCAGGGTAGAAGATTCAGAGTTCTATGAAAATCAAGGTTGCTTTCCCATGTATTCAAGTTATTTCAGTTGTATTTTATGAACCAGGTAATGCATACTGGAAGTAAAGCAAATAAACTTAAAGGAATATGTTTTTGTATTCTGTACACAGTTATTACTTTTAAAAATTTAGTTGAAATTCACCAACTTCTTACTCTCAGTATCTTGTGGAAAGAAAAGATCATTTTAAAATGATGGTATTGAAGCAGAAATGTTTAAATTTATTTGATCAGAAGAAATGGCAAGTTCCAGACCTACACTTTGGGTCCATTTAAGTCCGTAGCTAGAGTTAGAGATTTTCCTGCTCGGAGCCCTCATAAATTTATGGCCCCTTTATCATCAACAGAGCAATAGTAACGATCCCATGAGATTGTAGATCTACCTGGATAAAGGCAGCACCTTCAGCAATCTAGAAAAGGTGGACATCTGTTCATTGTGACCTTGGTTACCAGCAGAGGCCAGTGTTGTTCATTACGAGAATTTAATCCTCTAGAAAATAATGTGCATTTTTTCCTTATATGAGATAGACAGTTTTATACAGTTTGAAACGAATTTTTATATGAATCAATTACACAACAGGTGACCTCTGCATCTCATCATAGTTCAATTGTGAATAATCTTCTGTATCAGAAGAGTATGTACTCTTTGTACAAAGGGAAGATTTACAGGATTAAAAATTTACTGTGTACGCCCATGGTATGGGTGTATGTGTTTCCCTTTTTTCATGTCCCTAAAGACAGAGGTCTATGTAGTTATTCTAAGTACATTTCTTTATAAAGAAAGAGATCTTGAATTTTTAGTATGATAAGGAAAAAGATCACAAGGATGAAATGAATGCCACTTTATTTTTTTTTTAACTAGTAAGAAGTTTTTTAACCAGGAAGAAGAAAAGAGATTTTTTTTTAACAAAGATTTTGCATGTCAGCCTACATTGATTATAAAGTAAGGTTGAAAGGGAAGTTAGAATGCCATAGAAATGAGTGCTTTATTCCTGACCAGAAATGATTTCTCTTTTTTAGAGTGATTATAGAAGACAGAGTCCAATGGGGCATAGGTTTATCGTGGTGCGAATACTTGTGCATATATTATTGACATTTGTGCCTCCATCCTGTAGGCCTTCCATGTATCAAATTTCCTCTGACATCAATATACACTTAATATCAGCAGAAGTTAAAATATGTAACATAGATTGGGCTTTTAAGTCCCAAGCCTGTTTAAGTAATTCAAAGCAATCATGTGTTTTAAGAGGTTGTGAGGGATTTATGCTTTTTCCCCTTGGCTCTTGAAAATCTTTCTTTAAAACCATTCCAAACTTTTCTTTTAGATAAAGAAAAACACAACTTCCTATTTTTGTATATTTATGTACCTTATTATAAGGACTATGCTTATCATGACCTTACTATAATTTTATATCTCTCAATGTTTAATAAAGGTCTCTACAACAAAATTTAAATATAATTTTTAAAATAAGTTACTAACTACAGTTGGCTCAGATAAGTGTCAGTGGGGGCCAAAATCTCCGTAGGAAAAGTTGTTGTTTGAACGAAGTTTGAGAAAACCTGAGAGAAAAGTAAGAATTATTCTGTTTTCCCAGAAAGAAAAACCTGGAATGGAGGTAGGATTTAGAAATATAGATTTCTAAGACAGGAAAAGCAAAAGGAGAAAAGACGAGTCCAAGAGAAGGTAAGATAAAAGAGAATGCAAGGAGAGGAAGCTCTCGAAATTGGAATTTTGACAAATGGCTAACAAAGAATCTCACTGAATACTATTTCTGACTTCCACGTTTACCTAGATAATACATAACTTAAAAAGTATGGGTTCAATAAATGTCATCTCTTGCTATCACCAAAACAATCCTGACTCTCAGTGCCCTGCAATACGTACACTGTGTTCTTCATTTTCAGTTATTTGTGAACCAAGCTGGTTGCAAATTCAAGTCTACGCCATCACACAGGCATGCTCTTTCTGTGCATCACACATGAAAAAAACAAACGTGCTTTAAGTAAGAAGAATGTAAGTTGAAGTAGATCGTAACTTCTGCACTGAATAACTCAGGCGAGTTGCAGGCACCTAATTTTTGTTCAATTACATATCCTCAAAATGAGAAAAGTCACACACATGGCGGTTGTGAGGGATATTGGAACAAAAGGAGGTGCTATAAAACCAAAACTCAGCAGAATTTGCACTACTCTCTTGCAAGGAGATCGTCTATTATAAAATTTAGCCTTAGAATAATAAGCCTGCAGTGATTCTCGAACAAAATCCTATCAAAAATTGCTAAGCCCATTGTTTGTAAGTAGTGAGGAGAAAGAAAGGGGAAAAAATGATTAGTTGGGAAAGACAAAGATCCTTGTATAACAAATGATGAGTATTAGATATAATCAATATTAAGATATTAATGACTGCAAAATCTTAAGACAATTTTATGGACTCAAACATTATTTCATGTGATCTTCACCAAAATCCTGGGGGGCTGGGGCAGCCATTATTTTGCATGATTTTTACAGATGAGAAAAATATCAGAATGCTGAATAACTTGCATGGGGGTAAAGGGTTTTCTTGTCCACTCATGCTTCTCTCCTGGACATGTCTGAGAGCAGAATCCTTAGAGTCCGTTTTCATTGTCTGAGATGAGATGGGGGGAGGGATTCTTTGTATCCTGATTCAGCAAAGCCAGCCATGATATGCACATGTATGAGATCAGATGACTTGAACAAGATGATCATACAGTTAACTATATTTTTAATTTCCAGATGACACAGTGTGAATGACAGTATTAACAACTATTTCATTATGTGGCAGGCACTGTGCTACTTGCTTTACATATATTAGCTTATTTAACCTTCAAGTATTATTATCTTCACTTAATTATTACATAACAAGATACAGAAAGATTAGTTAACCAAATCAAGTCATGAAGCCACATTGTGGCAGAACCGGAAATTGATGGCCAGTCTAACTCAAAAGCTAACCCATAAATACTGTCATGTTAAGGAGCAAATGCTCCAGAACTACACCAGAGAACTTGACCACTATTTTACAAGGATAGGGATCACTAATTCTCAGATACAGTTGAGTTTGAGGGTAAGGATGGGGCTCGAGGTTCACATCAGAATCTTGTCAGTGTTTTTTTTTTTTTTCCAAATTTTTTTTTTTAAGATTTTATTTATCTTGTCGGTGTTTTTAAATAAAAATAAATTTTTCATTTATAATGATGATAGAGTTCCTATATTCCCCCTACACACACACACACACACACACACACACACACACACATAGTTATCCTTATCATTAACATCACAATTGTGGGCATTATTTTGAAAAAGTTCATTCAATATTAAAAATAATTGTATATTTGAAAAATCATATGGGGCTGGATGGCTCAGTCAGTTAAGCATCCAACTCTTGATTTCAGCTCAGGTCATGATCTCAGAGTCTCGAGATCAAGCCCCACATCTGGCTCCACACTCAGTGGGGAGTCTATTTGAGATTCTTTCCCTCTGCCCCAGCTCCTGCTGGCAACTGTGCATGCTCTCTCTCTCTCTCTCTCTTTCAAATGAATAAATTAATTTTTTAAGAAAGAAAAATCATGCATAATTTGGACAATAAATTGAATGAAATCCTCTCTTCCAATGGGTATATTCAGGAGGTGTAAATTCTTTGTTTAGAAACTTCTATCTGGAGAAGGAGGAAGAGGTATCTTTCACAAAGGGGTTACACCAGAGATCAGACAGTGAGATTTTTCTAGGTAAGAAAACATTAGTCAAAAATTGAAAAAGACCAACTGGACGTGTATCAGATTTTCAGTTCAGCACTGAGCTAAAAGGATTAGATGACACAATGACTACTGGAAACAGGACTTGAGAGGGGAACAATGAGAAGGCAAAGAATTGGACTTAGGTCAAGCATCAATTGCCTAAGAATAAATAGGATGAGGAAATGTGTGGCTTAGCAGAGAAGGGTTTAAAACAGTGGTTCTTATCCTTGATTACTCACTGGGATCAACTCGGGAGCTTTAAAAACTACTCATATCTGGTCGCACCTCCAGAGGTTCTGATTTCATTGGTTTGGGGTGCAGACTGATGGCTTTAAAAGCTCCCCCAGGTGATTCTAATTTGCAACCAAGGTTCAAAACCACTAATTTAAAGGTTTAGTTAATCCATTGATCTGGAATGGAGCTTTTTTTTTTTTTTTTAAACCATTTCCGGTGATTCTAATGGGCAGCCAGGGCTGATAACCTCTGGAATATCAGAAAGCTTAAGACAAGTCAGTGGCGATATGATTTCAAAAATCTGTTGTCCCTCCGCTTCCAACAAAACATTAAAAGAAGTCTGATATACAGGGTAAAGAAAGTAGTTCCTCTCTACATTTCTAATTAAAATACTACACCCACTTCTGCCGCCTTTTAAGAGGCAAGTTGGCTAATTGAATTCACCCAGGATGTCAAAAGACTGAAGGCCAGGTTGTCTCTGACATACAATATTAAAATGTCATGATAGGGATACCTGGGTGGCTCAGTGGGTTAAGCGGCTGCCTTTGGATCAGGTCATGATCACAGGGTCCTGGGATAGAACCCACATCAGGCTCCGCACTCAGCACTGAGTCTGCTTCTCCCTCTGCCTCTGTGATCCCTCTCCCTCTGTGATTGTTTTCGCTCTTTCTAAAATACATAAAATCTTTAAAAAAAAATGTTAAAAATAAAAATGTCATGACAGTTGTCTTTAAATTTTTTTAAAGGACTGTCACGTGGAAGAGGGATTAGAATTTTTTTTCCCTTTTCCTCTTTTCAAAACAGTAGAAATTAAAAGGAGGAAATTTCAGCTTAGTATGAAAAATAACTTTCTGTTAAATGTACATTCTGAATGCCATCTTTAGAGAGGTATCTAGTGAGAAATTGCGCAGAATCCTCTCTAGGATCTTGTGGCTCATTCCTGCCTTTATGCACCTCCCAACTCTGAACTACCCAGATTACAGTGTCCACAAAGGCTAAGTCCATTTGCTGTGTTTTCTTTTTTTTCACCAGTAGCAGTGGTCCAGTGCCCTGAACAGAGTAGGGTCTTAATAAACATTTTTTTTAAGATTTTTTAATTTATTTGGCAGAAAGACAGTAAGAGAGGGAATTCAAGCAGGAGGAGTGGGAGAGGGAGAAGCAAGCTTGCCACTGAGTGGGGAGCCCAATGTGGGGCTTGATCTCAGGACCCTGGAACCATGACCTGAGCCAAAGGCAAACACTTAAGGACTGAGCCACCCAGGCGCTCCAATAAATGTTTATTAAACATATGAATGTTGAATTTACTTTTCTAGAGGAAACCAAATGCTGTGTCTGCAATGCAGAGTGAAAGTAGACTTCTGTACCAATTCAGATTTACTCTCAATTTTATTTAAAACACAGTTGTTGAGCTAAGAACTAGTTATTGGCTTTAAGTTATCTGATTATTATAATTGATTTTTTAAAAAGATATATTTATTTATTTATTTGTGAGAGAGAGAGAGAGAGCACATGCAGGGGAAGGGGCAGAGAGAAAATCTCAAACAGACTCCCCACTGAGTGGGGACCCTCCCCCCGAGCATGAGGTCAGTCCTACCACGCTGCGATCATGACATGACCCCAACCAAAGCCAAGAGTCAGGTGCTCAACCCACTGAGCCACCCAGCATCCGTGATTATTATAATATCTAACTTATCTTCTCACCTGTCTTAAAGGCAGTTATGTAAAAATGCCCCCACACACCTGGATCCTCACTCCATTTCTTCACACCTTCTAGAGAGCTGCCCGTAGATCCTCCTCTCCCCCCTCCTCATCCACCTTTGTAAGACCGCCCAAGCGTTCAGCCCCAGTGGACCGCGGCGTGGCCTGGCTGTCCATTTCACTCCAGCCATCACTGCGATCCACGGATCACCATGGCTAATCAGATGGTATGACAGTCTGCACCAGTCATTAAGATGACCCAAATTAACAGCCTGGCCATGTCACAGTACATTCATTCCACATACACAGACATGGCCTAAGTGTGAGGCAGAAACTTGGATGTGCTTATTTGTGTTTGCGTTGTTACATGCATTATTGATTGTCATGAGCTGCTTCAACGCTTTAAATCTGCAAATGAGAATCATCTGTCAATTATTACAGCCAGAATGGAGATCTGAGGGCAAGAGAGAAAGTGTACATGCCTTTTCCTACCAGCATATCCTTTCATTTGCAATTTTCCTTCACAGTTACATGGTAAAATGTCTTAGCTCAACACATTCCCCAGCTTTTTGCTTAGAAGGGATACTTAATGAGAATATTTTTAGATCCGGAGAAGAAAAACAGATCCCTCCTAGCCAGGTGAAGGAGGTAGTTCAGGCCCTGAATTGTAAGGTCATCGTGGGAATGCTATAATCCAATTTTCTACTGTATACCAGTTAGTAAAGCTCAGCTCTTAATAAAACACAGGCAGCCTTATCTTAATCGCAATCGCAATTGCTGGCACCTTGTGGTGCCTGGTGTAAATTATCCCCAAAATATTTGCATTCTCGATAGCCATTTCTCTACAATGCTTTAATAAGTAGAGGGTCCTATTACCTGCTAAATGTTAGTATAAATTAACAATCCATTATGCACAATAAGTTTTATAAAACATTTACAGATAGAGATCATGTTTAATTAAAATTAACTTGCATATGAAAGCCAAGTGCACTAATGATCACAATGACCTTTTATTACCTACAGTCCCTTGTTTTGGCTGGATGATTGACAGCTTGCTGTTTGGCTACCATGTTGAATTTCAGCTGACAAGACTTTTCATTTTAACTCAATTTGCCCGCCTATCACAAGCTGGTGGCAGGCCAGACCCAAGTCACCCAGCTTTGCCTCAGCAGCTTGCTCTACTTCTCATTAGTACGCATTTATTCAGTGGAAATTGGAAGACAAATGCTTGAAGGCATGTGAACTAAGTATAGCAAATTAGGTTTAAAGACTGAATATTTATAAGTATATGGAAAGTTTTTTTTTTTTTTTTTTTTTTTTTTTTAATTCTAGAGCGAATTGAGAACTGAGTGCTAGCTTTGGTATAAAAGAAATGAAGATAGCAGGGGGAAGGAAGATTCTAAGAATAACAATACTATAAGCTTTTTCTTTCCATTTTGGAAATATGTAAAATCTCTCTGACAACACCTTATCAACTACCAACCTGGCCTCTCTTTCGTGGAGTGCTTGCACAATGAAGTTTAACACCTCGTGTGTGAGAAGGGGGGAAAAATGAGGGTCATGTTCATTTGTTGCTTGGTTATCCCTTGGTATGTTTTAAATTGCCTTGTTTGTTCGGCACTAGCACAGAAACAGATGTTGCTCTACCGTGCAGGATAATTTACTGTACCTCCTGGTGCAGCATGGAAGTCCTCCCAGGGCCCAGCTGGTCTGTCAGTGGCACTGGCTGGTGTCTGCTCAACTATGACAACTACAAGTAGAGGCTGCAATTTTTTTTATTGTGCAGTTGTCATTCTTCTCAGCATAGAGCTCTGCCCGCGTTCTTACTGGGGCTGGTGGAAAAGCTGCTGGCTTTTGTGTCTGTTCTGTTGTAACGCAGAGCCACGGAAGCTCCCCTCTCCATTGTTGATAATAATGCAACTCATTACTTTTGTCATCTAATGATCATCGGCGTGATCGCTCAGAGCGAGAGCCAACCTCGCCTTGCACACATAACTGGTACGGGAAGGTAAAACAGATTTGTCATTTACGATCTGACCGCTAAGCCCCACTTTGTGCTCCATTATTGTGATTAACTTCTGCATAAGAGATGCTTGCCCAATTGTCATTTGCGATCCCGCAGTGGGCGCAAGCTGCCCTGCTTCCCCCGAGCCCCGCCGGCCAATCAGATGGGACTGTGCTGTTCGGACTGGTAAATGCCTGCCCTGTCGCAGAGCCACCCCACAGTGATTTTGCTTTTGTCTCTCTTCTTCCCACACCCCTACTGGACTTGGGGGAACGGCATCGCTACATATGTCAGCTACCGTTTCACACCACAAGCGAAAATGCTGCGGTCCCGCTGTTGACCCAACAGAGCCAGCAGTCATACGTGGGAAACCGACCCTCGCTTTGCACCACAGAGATGTTGGTCACCGGTGTCCTGCCAGCTGAGATCCGTCGTGTCAGTTGCCTTGTGGCTATCTGCAGTGGAGTCCACGTTCCAAAACCGAAGTTCTTTTCTGGCCTCATCACCAACAAGCCGATTTGACTCTGCCTGATTATAATAATGAAGGCAGTCCAAAAGAATATGCACAGCCTCACTGTACGTCACATTGAATCACCACACCGGCCACACAGAGCGGACCGCAGCCTCATTTCTTTAGACAAACGCATGCTAAGGGGGAAGTGTCCCGGGAGAAGGCACCAAAGCTACTCGTGCAAGCTGGGCGTAGATTTACATTTTAGTGGAATAGCATTTATTATTCTTTTTTGGCTGATGCAAGCCCTCACTGACCAGTGCCCTGCTCTACTCTAATAACTGAGCATGCTATGTTTCCGAGCTTTGCTGAACACTGAGAGATTGGGGTGTGTGTGTGTGTGTGTGTGTGTGTGAGAGAGAGAGAGAGAGATTCTAAATTGCAAGCCATAAACACAACCATTTGTTACCATGTGAAAGGGGGAAAGCTCTCAATTTGGAGCTCTTTTTCACGTTGCTGATTAGAAAGAATCAAGCTTTATATTCTAGGACCCATTCAGGCTGGTGAAAACATAGTCAGTTTTGATTATGAAGGCAGAGATGCAGACCTAGACAGGAGCTACATGCTGATATGCATGCTATCAGAATGATTTATGCAAATTATGCATATTATTCCCAAAGGAATTCCTCCTCAAACTGCCAGGATAAATTGCCGGAAATTAGCCATAAAATCTGTCGTGCTAGGAGCAAAAGGTGAAGGCCACTGGGAAAGCAAGGACATTCAGCTTCTGGAATCTTCCAGGTTATGATGGTGGCTGTTATTTTCCCTGGATGCTGAGGAAAAGATGGTTTTCTTCTGAATCCCATGCAAGTCTTATTTCTTTGAAATTTGTCCAACAAATGCTGACCCACATTTTATTTACAGCTAGCAAAAAAGAAATTAAGTGCTAAGCCACCGCAGAAAGCACTACTACAATTACTTTACTATTAACTGCCTAAGTGATTATGAAATGCTTGAGCCTGGCTTTAAAGATGTAGCTGTTCTGAAGGGTGGAGAAAAAACCCACCAGCAGTGTTCTTCGGCTGGGAGATGGTTTTAATGTCCAATGGATATACCTATCACACAGCATTTCTTTCTTGCCAACCTTTCCTTCCTACAAAAACCCTAGCTACTGACTTTCTGCCCAAGTACAGCACCATAGGCTTCTGTCTGTGATGGGCCAAGTCCCAGCTGTCTCCCCCACCTCCTCCTTGCTATGATGATCCAAGACCACCATGACTCCCCCTTGGTGTTCAATGGATCTGATTAAGAAAGGGTTCCCTTTTCAATCAAAGCTATTGGTAATGAGCTTAATGGCAAACTGAGAGCAATGTTCAGGAGCAGTCATATTTTAATAAGCTGTTGCTTGCTTGTGTCCTTCAGAAAGCACCGTTCTCGAGGTTTTACGACTATGCTCATTTTCAAGCATCATTCGTTTTGTTCAAGAGGACTTGACTCTACATTCAGAGACGCAGGACTACTGTTTGCGGAAGGGGGACTTGGTAGCCATCTTTCCTCCAGCCATACATTATGACCCGGAGGTCTTTGAGGCTCCAGAGGTAAACAAGCATCAAGCGGTCGTGGCTCTTTCTTAGATAGCTGTGAGAACATTCCTCTTCTTCACACTATTTTTCCATAGCTTCCTTTTGCCACCTTGTTCCAGGAGGAATTTGAGACAGATTGATGGCTTATGTCTTGCCTTCCAGTGGGAAAATTTTCCTACTTACTGAAGTGTTTCCTAAGGATCTTTTTCCTACTTACCGAAGTGTTTCCTAAGGATCTCTCTCCAAAGGTTTTGTGGTCTGTAAATAGAAATAGAATGATGAGACTGGATGCTGACTTCTTCAAATGAAAGGCATTGTACCTTGGCCATCATTAGCTTTAGGCCAAAAATAGGTTGTGCTTGGCAGAGAATTGTTGAAAACCATGGAGGGCTAGCTATTGGTGGGTGGCTCAGAGAATAAAGAAGGATGACTGTTTTGCTAAGTGTTTCTAGAATGGGGTTCACTGTCCCCAGATCAAATGGCATCATTGCCATACTTAAGCCCATATACTTTTTCACCACTTACCACAGGTATATGCCCCTTTTTGATCAGTCAGAATGGCATTATGAACCCGAGATTGTAAAGCTGCTGCTCCCGGGTGAAGCTCTGAGGGTAATTGTGTCATCTCCTTGTATTTTTTTCTGAAGCTGGAGTTAATGAATATCAAAGACTGGAAATTAATCCACCCTGGCTCATCCCTTAATACCACTTCAGAGGTTCACCACCTGCATGCAAATTGAATGCAGTCATAGTCTGCCTGAGTGTCTCATGAAGTAGTGTTGTTGCTATAGTGGTTTTTGCATAGAAAACGCTATTTTTCAAAGGTATACTCCATTGCTCTTTTTGAGCAGTTCATAGCAGGATCACTTTTAAAGCATTTCTAAGTCAGATGGTTTGCAGCCAGGCTAGATTAAAATAGTGTTGAATTTTGGAAATTAATAAGAAGAGGAGAAACTCCAAATGTAATGAGATAACTTACATCTATTGCACCAGCAAAGGCAAATTTTTTCAAGTGAGAAGAAAAGTATACTTATGGTTCCTCTGTGTTTCAGAAGAAGAGACGTTATATGTAGGTGACAGCAAATCAGAAGTAGGGTATTAGTGAGTGCATGAAAATTCTGTGGACAACTGGCTTTATCTCCACATTTGTAAATATAAAAAAAAAATTCCACGCATAGATATTCAATAAATGGGGCAGATAATAACTAATATTTGAAAAATATCTAAAATTTTAACTTTTATTTTTATCTATAATTTTTTAAATTTAACTTCTATTTATTATTTACATTATGTGACTACTCCATTACTCATTAAGTTCATCATTCATATCATGATGGCAAAATCAACATTAAAATGATCAGCAATACATGTTATCAGTTATCAAGTTATCAATACAATACATGTTTACTAAATTACCGCTATTTTTGCGGTACTGTTCTTTGGACCCCAAAATTAACTAGGTAATTTTTTTGTCAACATTGTCTTCTTGAAATTAGTTGTGGAATGGTGATAATTATCAGCACAGAAAAATATGGCATGGTTCAGAACCATTTTTATATGATTTGGCAAGGACTTACATAATCATTCATTCTATAAACATTTACGGAGTACCTACCGCTATCAGGCAGATAGCTTTATTCTTGTGATTTTTATCAATGTAGAATGACAATAAGTAGATGCCATAGATGCTCACAGAACAGATGCCCATCTGAAACCACCATCCCTTGACAGTAAAAAAGAGAAGGAAATCCTGGGAAATTCTGTCCTGGGCCATCTGTCCCTGAGAACATTGATCCAGAAGCTCTTCAGAGGCTCATATTCCCCACTGCCTATGTTTTGTGCCCTATAGATCTTGAATGGGAAGACCAGGCCTTAGATATAGAAAACAGACAGTAGCTCTAAGTCCAGAAATTTGAGGAAGACTAGCTCCAAATGTAAGTATAGGCCTTCTTTGAAGACACAGAGACTGAAGAACCTTCACAGAACATAGGTTCTCCCAACCCAATGAGGCATGATTTCAGGATGTTCAAGCCCAAGAGACTCTAGAATATCACATTCCAAAAAGAGCCCATGGTCTTCCTTCACAAACCTCTCTATTCCTCGAATTTTCCTTCTTGTCCACTCAAGAGGTTCCAGATTACTCCACAAGAATCACCCTTCATCACTCTTCTTTGGCAGTATTCTTGATTCCCACCTCGTTCCTCAGAGAATTGGCCATTGCCAACTCTGTGTCCTGTTGGACGTATATTACACTGCAAAGCACCTGCTGCTTTCCAATTACTTGTTTGTTTGTCTGTGGTCCCATATGCTGAAAGCTCCAGAAGGGGTAAGACCACATCACTCACTGTCTTCTCTGCATTCTTAGTGCCCAGCACAGGAGGTTGTCCACAAGGCAAATAAATAAGGCGTTGCTGGAATGGATGAATGCTCTGAAAGTGAAAATACACTTCAATTAGAATTTTAAATTACCACCAATATTGCATATTCAAATATGTACTGGGCCTAACTAGAATAAATGGATGAAATGGCTTGCGTATAAATGTAGCAATACTATCAGGAGTGGTAAAAACTACGGGGAAAGGAGAGCCCAGAGCTATCTAACTAAGATCATTTGGTTACTTGTGAATTAGCCTTTAGCTCTTAAGAGCATGTAGGCCTAGCATGGCTGAGTCATTAAAAAAAAAAAAAAAAAAAAAAACTCAGAAAACAGATTTTGGGGTAAACTTCAGGATTTTTAAAGGTTTGGGAAAATAATGTTTAAAAACACAACAATGGGCTAAACAAAAAGTGTTTGAGGACCTAACTGGGTCTATAAGCTATCAACACGTAACTTCTGTGTAAAGAATTATTCTTTTTCTGAATATCGGGAGCTTAGTTTATTGTGATATTAGCTACTTAGGTGGCTCTTGCCTACATTGGAAGTAAATTGGCAGCTAAAATTGAAGACAATGAGAGAGAGCGCAGGAAACACCCTTCTCAGTTTTCCTTTCCCTCTTTTTTTTTTTTTTTTTTTTTTTGGTCTAAATGCTATTCAAAAAAGCCTAGATAATTTAACTAGGAATAGATAGCTTTTGAAATTTTTCTGAAGCCTTCCTCAAATTTACATCTATTATTAGCCAGAATTCAATCATCTGACGCTCAAATAATCAGTAAATGGTGATGATTTCCTTTCTGCCAAAATGCAGCATCTCGACCTGGAGCTATGGAGAGGAGCAAACCTGTTGGTTGGTTTTTCTGTGACCAGACATGTTAAGGTACAAAGGGAAGCCTGGAAACACCACAGAGCCGTAGGGAAGAAACAGCAAACTTTTAAGGTGGTAACGCTTTAACACAGCCAAGTAGCCTCCTAAAGTAAGGACACAGGGAAACAAGAAAGTAATTACAAAGCCATTGGAGCGGAGCGCTCCCAAAAGCTCTGAAAGTGAAAGACCTTATTTGACCTCATGCAAGTCTGCTCTATCTAACTTCTCAGCTGTGTAGGGATTCTAAAATGATAAAATGAATTTGAAAGCCCTTGAATAAATTCTAAATCACTATTAAAAACTGTTGTAGCAATATTATTCTGATTACTGTCACTGCTCTTACAAATATGCTCATCATAACAAATGAGGAAATACTCTAATTTTTTGTCTGTACCTCAAATTGGAAGAGATAATGCCACCAGTATTCTTCAAGGAAACAAATATATACTGAGCATCTGTTATCCAGAAAGCATTTTGATGGGCATAATGGTGGGGGCGGAGGGCACAGACATTTAAAAGACCCTTGTCTTTAAGAGCTTAGAGTTTAGGGAATTGGTCTTATCACAGGGCTGTGCCCTCAGAGCTAAGCGCTTTTTGTTGAGAGGGTTTCTGCCACACCAGTAAATTGGCCTTCATACTCATTTTGTTGGAACCATCAGTGTGGTGGTAAAACGGCCCTCTGAGAAGCCCTGATTTTGTCAAATTTTTGTGGCTTAAATATCCCACGTGGCTGATTTCATGTGACTACTGTGAAAACTCTAAACGTAGAATTGGGAGGAGATGGGCACACTCTCTCGTGCTAGTACAAATGAATTGGAACTTAAGTCATGCAGATAGAAAGGAACCCTGTCATCTTGCTCCCAGGAGGGCTGATTGTGTACCCAAAGAGTACTGCCCCTTAGGCGTCCACTCAAAACACTTGACAGTTCTTATTTTAAGAAGTCCGTATATTCTCTAATCTGAATTCCTACACGCCAAATGATAATTGAGTGAATCCAAACCCTGATTAAATTGTATGTCACCTACCTCAGCAAGACTAGGTTTTAATGCCTTTTTAACTTCAATGTTGTCATACTACAGGAAGTGCTCAAAACAAATCTCTTAAACTGAACTAAAGACAATATTCGGAGCACACAAATTAGGGTGTTCAATCCTCCTCAGTCACTTGTACCAAAACTCTTTTCTATCCAGAAAATTGTATCATGTATCCAATCTTGATTTCTCATGCTAAATATTATACCATTCTCTATTTATGAACGCTGAATATTCATCCATGCTTCATTCTCTACATGTTTATTTACTCATTCAATATCTGTGTTTTCTCCAGAAGCCTGAAGATTGCTTTTAAAATATACTTTATTGTCATGTATTTATGCATTAATTCAACAAATGTATATGGAACCTCTACTATGTACATAGCACTATGTTGGGTGCTTTGAAAATACAGAGATAAATAAGACAATGTGACAACTCCAATCTCCTGGGATTTCTTGGCTCTGCCATCTCCTGGGGGTTTAGCTCCCTCTTCAACCTGGAGGCCATTGCTGTTGCAGGCACCAGACTCACAAATAACTAGGTCCAGAGGAGAAGGGATTAAGCATTTTTTTGTTTGTTTTTCTTTCTTCACAAGAAAGGAACTTCTATCAGATGTCGTCACAGATGTTTCCTCTGTAGCAGTGACGAGATTGGGTCACATACCCTATCCTCAATCAGTCAGAGGCCAGGGCAGCGTGATTCCTGTGGTGGGTGCCTAGACAAACCTCAGCAGAGGAAAGATGTTCAGAAGTCAACCACGAGAATTATGAGAGGGGTGATGTGGAATTACAGTGTCATGCCCTTTCTTTCATGAATTCTCTATTCTCATCCACTTACTATTATGGCATTTAATTGACCGCTTTTAGTTTTGAAATGCTGAGCTGTGAGGGTGACTGCAAAGAGTTTATGTCAACATGACGAGTCCTGCATTTAAATTGTTCCAAATGAATGTGTGCATCTTGAGCTCCTAACACTTTATTCTATGTCACTATGACCCCAGAATCTTACAGGTGAGACTACCATACCCCTTATCTTTTTGGCAAAAACCAAACCATCTCCCTAGCCTCTGCCACAGGCCTGTCCTAATATTGGTTTCTGCTCTGGCTCTGCATGCCCTGACTATGGAAAACAAACTGAAAATAAATTTTGACTCAAAAAAATATATTTATGCCCATGTGCCCTTTGAGTTTGATGTAGTAACAGAGCAAAAGAAGTTGGCTTTTCCTCTGCTTGTTTCTTAATATAAACAACTAAGTAGGAATTTCTAAGACGTTTACTATAAGGAAATGGAATCAAAGCTGGTGGAAAACCAGAGGAGAGACATTGCTGAATGAGTAGAAATTTGAGGGAATTGACTGTGAACACTACCTGGAGGTCACAGGGTTGCGGGGGGGGGGGGGGGGGCGTCATGCATTTATCCCACTGACCTCTCAGAGAACAGCACAGTCACTTTCACAAAGAAGAACAAGGCAGCCATGAAACAAAGCAGTTGTTGGCTTATTTATGAAATCGAGACACTATGAAGTCAAACCCAAGTCAAGTTTTCATTTTGTACTTCCTGGCTTAAAGAGTGTAGCTATAGTGAGATCTTTTCCCAACAAATCATTTCATGAGTTAGTTAACGTGAACTGGCTGGGCTATGTGAGGAGCTCCTGTGGAGTACTCTCTCCTCAGATTTGCCAGCAAGAAGGAGGAAGGAGCAGTCCTACACTCAGGCGAGCAGGCTTGGGCCCCAGTCATGGAAAAGGTCATGAAGAGAGAGTACCATATTGTACTCTATCTCCAGTAATACAGTGCATGTCAACAGAGTGTCCTTGTTCATCACTACCGGAAGCACGGATATTTTTAGTTTAGCACTAGTTAGATCTTATTCAGATACATCCCAGAACTGTCTGTGGGGAGGAAAATTACTTGTGTTCTAACGTGGATTAATTTAGCCTTAATGATTACACCAACTTGCAAGTTGGGGGGGAATGGAAAACACCCAAAGTGTGCCTTCCAAGCTTGCATATTTATCAAAATAGGTGCCTAGGTAAAAGAAGACAAGACCAGTACCTTTAAAGGAAATTATTTCAATGGCATTCATATTGAGTGGGAAAATTAGGTCATCTTTGACAGATTTGGAACCTGTCTGCCAATTGTAAGGTTTTCACTATAACATGAAATGCTTTCAGTCTGACCTGCTTCTTTGCAGGTATGTAGTTCATACCAAACTTGTGTGCTGAGCAGATCTAATGCTAATGAGCACCACGTATAGGAAATACTTGGTCATTTTCATGCATGCCACGTGCATTAATTTAATCAATGGCTTAATTCACCATGGGCTGAAATAAGGTCACTCAGTTTCTTCACAGAAACTCAAGTGAGAGTAAATTAATGCCAGGCTAAACACCCTGGATAAACCAGTCCCATAATTTTCTATAACAAGTAATGTAACTTATTTATGAAAACGTATCGGAAATACCTGCCACCCTACAGTTAACCCAAAAGGAGTCCATTGTAATAGCACCATGGAGAAATTCAGTACAACATCAAAAAACAAGCAAGATGGGTTTTGTGGTTTAGTTCCTCTCTAGGGCTTCATGTGAATTTCAAATTTCATTTTATGTCTGTTTAACCCAATCATAAGCACTGAATCTTAGGTTGAAGTCCTCATCCATCAGGAACTGACTGGGAAGGAGTAGAAAAAGGCATATTAGGCAGCTCCTGGAGCCAAAGACATTCATAACAATGGTGGCCATGCCCTTCCCTTCTACCCAACGTCTGTCCACCAAGAAGGACCATCTTAGGGAACAAAACTAAAGAGACTACCCCTTCACTTAGGAAACAGCGTAAGAGAGAGGTGCGAATTAGGAAGAAGAGTCATATAGGTATGTGCTTTTCACGATGATAAGGGAGAAGTCATTTCCTAGTAGCATTTGAGGTTTTTTGAAAGTTCATCCATAGGGGCGCCTGGGTGGCTCAGTGGGTTAAGCCTCTGCCTTCGGCTCATGTCATGATCTCAGGTTCCTGGGATCAAGCCCTGCATCGGGCTCTCTGCTCAGCGGGGAGCCTGCTTCCCCCTCTCTCTCTGCCTGCCTCTCTGCCTACTTGTGATCTCTATCTCTCTCTCTGTCAAATAAATAAATAAAATCTTAAAAAAAAAAAAAAGAAAGTTCATCCATAATTTGCACCTAGTCAAGCTTTACTCTCTGGCATTTGCAGAATTAAAAGGAGCCTTTTTAGATGGGCAGAGAGAATGGGCCACGTTGTGGACCTGACCTCCAACTATTTCATGTAAATTTTGCACTTTAACACTCCTTGTCTCTTCTCTGCAGGAGTTTAGATTCGATCGTTTTGTAGAAGACGGTAAAAAGAAAACTGCCTTTTTCAAAAGCGGGAAGAAGCTGAAGTATTACCTGCTGCCATTTGGATTTGGAGCCAGCAAGTGTCCAGGCCGATTTTTGGCAATTGTTGAAGTAAAGCAGTTGTTGGTTATACTTTTAACTTACTTTGATTTAGAAATAATTGATGATAAACCTATGGAAGCAAACTACAGTCGACTTTTATTTGGCATTCAGCATCCGGCTTCTGATGTTTTATTCAGGTACAAAGTAAAATCTTAGAGAAGCAAAAAAAGAAAGAAAAGAAATGTATCCAAACTAATCTAAATGTCCATGGCTCATCTATTTGTTTTGAATTTCTGCAAATATAATTGCTTTGTTTGTTTGTTTGTTTTAAAAAGTGCAAATTTATATTTGATCGGTGATCAGTCCCATTCATACCTGGTCACAAAACCCATCATAAACTAAAATAGGATGTTGACATGAAAATAGACATCAAAATCAGCATAATGATAAAATGGCTTTTTTATGTTTTTCTACATATTGTGATGTTCTCTTGTCATGGTAAATGTACCACAATAAATTTGGCTCCGTGGCATTTTTTTTTTTTTAAGTCACTCAGATTCTTCTCTAATACATAAAATCACACTTTATGTACTAGTGGAAATTTGTGCTGAAAATGGACACAGTCTAACAAATTCCAAATTCTCAGAGAAGAAGGAAATTAAATTTTCATGAGATAAACTGGATGAAAATGTTCCCTTCAAGTGTAATATCAATAATGTCTATACCGCCTGGGTACGTTTGCCTTAAATGAGTTTTGCAGTAGATTAAATGCTCCAACTTCACTTCAATATTTAATCATCCATAAGTGTTCTTTATTATTTTGTATACTAAGGCTCAATGCAACAAAATTTCTTGTTGTGTAAGACCATTCATGTTGAGTTAGATACTGAGAAGATTTAATGTATAAGAACACACAAAACCTATTACATATTCAACATTTGCCTGAGACCTTGGTATTTGGTTTGTTGTTAAGAGAAAATGTTAAAATCATGACAGGATTGATGGTAGCACTTGGTTTTAGTGTAAACTCTGAGGATTATGCCAGTATTGCAGTGAACTCTTTCCTAAATGCTTCCATTTATATAAACTGAGAAATCAGATCACAGTATTTGTTCTTGACACATCACCTTTCGGACTTGGAGTTGATCTGTATTCTTTGGAGTTACACCATTATGGAATGCAGTATAATTTTAAATCCCACAGTGCAGCATTGTGTCCATAACTCAGAGCTTTCTAATTTCAATTGACCAGGTGATTATTTGGCATCTGACCTAAATGATGCCGCTGTACTTAAACAGGAAAAGCAGGTAATAAAATTCAGTTAATTTGCATCGCGTGGATTGGAACTTCTACTATTTCAGTGTTGCGCTACTGTTTTTTTAAAAGGAGATTGATTTTTAAGGTAACATTATAAAATTCTTACAATACTTAATAATCAATAGATGCTCTAGGATTTATAGTCTCCTTCTTGAAGTACATGCTCTAAATAGTTCTTAGTGGGGCTCTGCTAGCTAAGCTCTGCTCTAGTTGATCGGAGATGTCTTTATTTTTGCCTCGTTCTTGACAGTTGATTTTGCTGTGTGCACAAATCTATTTCCTCCCAGCCCTCTGAAGATACTGCATGTTCTTATGGCTTCCATCATTGCTGTCAAGAGGTTAGCCGTTACTTTAATTATTCAGAAGGCAGTCTGCCTCTTCTCTCTGATAGGGTTAACGTGTTCTTTTTGTCTTTGATGTTCTTAGTCTCAGTTTCTCACTCTTGCATGTCACAGTGCCTCTTGAGTCTGAGAATGTGTGTCTTTCATCGGGTAGGAAGTATTCTTAGCCATAATCTTGGAGTAATACCTCTCCCAGACTCTATTAGATACTCTCTCTCTACACTCCATGTTGTTTGACCTTTCCTCCCCATTTTTTCTACCTCTATTTTATATTCTAGGTCATCTGTTTAGATCTCACTGTCAGTTTTGTCTCTACACCGTGTACCTGATCTGCTCTTTATCTCATCCATGGAGTTTGTTTCTTTCTTTTTATTTAACTTCATAGCATTGAGTAATCATGCTCCTTATACTTCTTAGTTTATGGTACACAGTTATGATTTGTCCCTTCTGCCTTTATCTACTCATTCTATCTTATCCCTAACCGTCACAGCTATACTCCTCCCTGTCATAGGCAAACATTCAATGTGTTTGATATTTGTCTTTTCATAAGTATATAGTTTTATAGAACATAGTACCTGTGTGCATGTTAATTTACATAAATGAATTTTCTATATAAGAGATCCTTCTTAATTTTCTTATTAAGCTCTATGTTTTTAAAGATATATTTGTATTACTTTATATATATGTATACACACACACACATGTACATATATATTTAATCTGTTGCTTCTAACTGCTATGCCATAACATGCACCCACCATGTTTTAAATCTCTTCATCCTGTGATAGAAACTGTATCCATCAGATACTTAATTGGGGGTAGAGGCCAAAGCAGGAACAAAAAATCTTCCCACGGCTGTGTCTACCATCTTCTACTCTGGGCTACTACCCCTGTAGTGCGTGTGCACACGTGCATGCACACACACACACACACACACAGAGTCCGTGACTGCCTGCATTCTCTCTGAGATGTTCAAGATTTGTTATGTTCTCTCCTCAGGTCCTTACGACCCTCTCCCTTCTGTGGGTTGATTTTGAGCTAGGGTGCCAGCTGCCAACTTGTCAGCTTTCAGTTTTTCTGATCCCACTGAATGTGCTAAGTTCAATGATTACATTTTCAATTTGAGAACACTCTTTTGTTCTTCCTATCTGGTCTTTTTTTTTTTTTTTTTTTTTTAAGATTTTATTTATTAAGAGAGAAAGAGAGAGCACAAGCAATGGGGAGAGAGAGAATCAGGCTCCCAGCCGAGCCCAAAGCCCGACATGGGGCTGGCCCCCAGGATCCTGGGACCATGACCTGAGTTGAAGGCAGACACTTAACCATCTGAGCCACCTGTGTGCCCACTGCCTGGTCATTTTTTAAAAAATATTTTATTCATTTATTTTTTTGTCAGAGACAGAGAGAACACACACAAGCAGGCAGAGTGGCAGGCAGAGGCAGAGAGAGAAGCAGGCTTCCTGCTGAGCAAGGAGCCCCATGCAGGACTCCATTCTAGGACCCTGGGATCATGACCTGAGCCAAAGACAGCAGCTTAACCGACTGAGCCACCCAGGCATCCTGCCTGGTCATTTTTGAAGTCTTTTTTTTGTTTGTTTGTTTGTTTAAGATTTTATTTATTTGTTTGACAGAGAGATCACAAGTAAGCAGAGAGGCAGGCGGGAGAGGGGGGGGGAGCAACCTCCCTGTTGAGCAGAGAGCCTGGTTCCGGGTTCGATCCCAGGACCCTGAGTTCATGACCTGAGCCGAAGGCAGAGGCTTTAACCCACTGAGCCACCCAGGCACCTGGTGTCTTTTTCCTTCATCATATGCTCCATATCCTCTTCCATTTCTTCAAGTATATTAGGAAACCGATTTTATGTTATGTATCTGATATTTCTAAATCATTAGTGTTTTGTGAGTCTGATTCTATAGTTTGTCTGTTGAACTCTTACTCAGTGTTGATTGTTTATTGACCCCATATTCCTTGGAATTTTATCTCTGAAAAATTTTTAAGACCTGAATTTAAAACTCAATCCTTCAGGGAGAAGTTGAGTTTCTTTTATCAGACTGCTGATGTTATGATCAAATGCACATTACTTTAAGTTTGCAGCTTGAGAGGGGATGATGGGTGGGAGATACATAGGTAATGTGGGTTCTAGCCTTAAATCAGCTACAAAGCAGCCCTGTGGTTAGCAATAGACAGGAGAGATTTTCTGTTTTGTTTTGTTTTGTTTTGTTTTCCTTCAGCATTACGGGGAGAGGCAGATCTACTCTCAGTTTTGTTCTGTGGAGCAAGGTTTCTTCCTAGTTCACCTACAAGGATGTTCCCTTTGTGAGTTCTGGGCTTTATGACTCAGTCTTGGATTTCACACACACACACATACCCAACCTGGGCCCTAGGCTTTCTTTTCTGCCTGCCACCAAGCATAGCCATTCTTTGCATCCTAGAAGGACATCTAGTCCACCATGTGACCTGAAGTAGAAACCTCCATGTTCTTACATTTGTTTCAATAGTACACTTTTGCAATGTTACAGTAGAGAGAACACAGGAAATTATTCAATTCTAATTTCTGCTTCACTTATAATAGAAGTGTGTACAAGAATTTAGAATAGAAAGTAAGAATAAACAAAATGGGTGAGAAACTGTTATATAAAAGGAATAGACAGTAGAACCAAAACAAGAGAGTCTTGTAACAGGCATACATCTAGTCGTTAAAGCGTGTTTGTGAATAGAAAAATATGTCATGGAGAAATAAGTTAAAAGACATGGATTCCAGCAATGGTGTGACTAGTTTGTCATCGACCAGTCATTTTGCCTCTCATTGCTTCAGTTCCTTATTTGCAAATAAAAAGAATAAGGCCTTTTTGACATGAAGGTTCATGATAAGGATTAAACATAATAAGGTATGTGGATTTATTTTGAAGAGTGTAATGCAATACGCAAACATAAAGTTGTAACAAATACTTTAACAAGGTTGTGTCTTTTAAAATCTGTTCCTATGTATTTGTTAAAGGGAATTTTTTAGTCATTACATAGTTCATTGTTCATTAATTCAATCAAACATTTATTGAGCATTGCCTCTGTTCTAGGTACGTTGCTATGCACTGGATTACCCTTCTTCAAAAACACACAATTTATTAGGAAAAACAACACATACACAACTAATCTATTTTAAGTGTCCCTGTAAGTAATAAATTCATCTCTTTAAAACAGTTTTAAAATTCTGATTTACCACTAGATCTAGACTTCCATCAGTCATTCCCAAGCAGTGTTCTGTAATGAGAAATTACTATGTGCATAATTACACACAATAAAACATATACATCGGGTATTGTGATTATGAGACAAAAATAGTCAAACCAAACCTTATTGAGGCTCTAAAATGTCTTAAAAACTGTATTTTACATATCATAGAAACCCATCTTTTCAATTTTACAACCTCCCCTAAGTTTCAAGTTAAAGGAAATGAATGATACTGTTGTTTTATGTCAATGACCAACGGTAATGAAGCATTCAGTAGCAAAAACTAAATGCTCTGAACATATTAAAAAAAAAAAGCAATTTACCACTAAATAAGGCATGCTGCTAAGCAACCTGCATGGGAACATTTATCTGCCTTCTTTTGGTTTTCCTGGAACACTTAATTATATCTTCTTCATTTTATCAGTAAGTGTGGGGTCACAAGTCTAAGGTAAAGGGGTCACAACTCAAAATCTACATGATGACTTCTGTTTATTTTCTCATAAAAAAATAATTTGGGTAACTTTTCCTGTAAATGTCTTCTAATTTAACAGTGGAATCTTAAAACCAATTTCAAAGATCAAAGCACAAAAATTATTTAGGAATTGATCTTAGCATAAAATAACGTCAATAATTATAAAAGATGAATTAAAAACCCTTAGAATGTGCACTGTTTTTAACCTATTAAATTCACAATGTTACAAACTATTATTTACTTGAACTGCATTATTAGGTATTCATATTCACATACTCAATTAAGAAAAAGTTAGCAAGCCAAGATTACATTCCCTGTAGCATTATTTTAAATTATAATGAGCAATCACATAAAACTCTCTACTATTTCTCTAAAGCAATTATTACTTTGTCTTCATAGTGTTGATCTAAATCAGTGATCAAAGTGTTTGGACTTTTTATCTTAAATCTTTATCTTGTTTATAATACTTTCCTTGAGTAAGATAAATTTAATTTGTGAAAAACTCTATTGCACAATTTTAAGTAGGAGATAATTTGGCAATACTTATGTTTAAAAATATTTTTTAGCCAGAGGAGTGCCATATAATATAAAAAACTGTTGTTCTGAATTGTTTGTTTAATATTACCTTTTGATTTTAAAATGGGATATATGTGGATTTATGAGGAAGCAAATCTTAAAAAGACATTAGGTAAGAAATGCAAATGCTTTGTAAATCTATTTAATTATATCTTATTTACAACAATAATTCAATAAATCAACTTTTAAAGTGCAGGTGAATGACTTTGTGTCCTCATTTTGCTATTAGGAAGCATGTTCGTGGCAGAAGATTTGGTTCCAAATAGCAGGTTATTTGAAGGATAATTTTGCTATCTGACTATCCTCATATCCTGTCCCCCCGCGCCCCCTGCCCCAAACACACACACACACACACACACACACACACACACGTTCTTATTTTCTGATACCCTCCCTAAAAGTACATTCATTGTTTCAGTCAGAGTATTTTTCAATATATTTTAACTTAGCTGTGTATGTGGGAAGTTATATAAACAGACCCAAGAAATACTGGGGATTAATAAGTTTTTTAATAATTTATTTTAACTGGGCTGACCTTGCTAGACCACAGTTCTTCATAATTGCAGTCATCTGTGGAGAGATGTAAAAATACAAAAAATGGAAGAGAGATCCCATTAGATGTGGTCTTTGTATTCTGCAGATCACTTACCACAGATCATGAATGAAGCTGAATAATATTTGAGCAGTATCCTATTTATTCATAAAGCTGAAATCCAAACTGTAAATACAGCAAGCACCACAGAATGGTGTTGATGAGGATTAAATGTGGCTTCTGCAGTAACCGTACACATAGCATTCCACTGGACACTTGGCTTCTCTAAGAAACACTCCTGTGAGTCATTAACATTTTACAGAACTTGTCTCAGACTCTAAAGGTGTTCCCGTGTATTTCAACTAGTCAGTTCAGTATTAACAACTAGGATTAATCATGACACTAAATGGGCAATCTATGAAATTATTATCTCTGCTTTCAATTTTACTCTAAAAAAACACTTATTGAGTAAATTAAAAAATTTTTTACTTTTAATTGTCCAGAATTAGCCACGATCATGTGAGTAATAATATGCATTTTCTATTCAAGATATAATTGGATAGAAAAAATACTTAGGGGTTATGCTGGATAATTTAAGTGGGTTTAATATAGTTTACTGTTAATTATTTGAGGTATAATTTATGTTTTCAATTCCTAAATGTATTCATTTTTATAAGGAGAGATATGATATATTGCAGACACAGAAAGTAAATATTTAGAGATAGACTCATGAAGCATTTTATTCTCCTTATAATGTTTTGTGCCTATAGAGGAAACTAGAGGTAAAGGTAACTATAATCTAATAACGGGTGTATAACAGGTAAAGGTATGAATATGTAATGATTCTCCATTGAGTCAAATTTAAACACTCATAAAGCATGTATTAGTTTGAGATTTTTATTTGTTCATAAGAGAACATTACTCCATATAACATTTATTTCTAAGAACGAGCCATTATAGTTAACATAAAATATATGTCATTATTCCCTGACAAATAACCCCAATTTTTTATTAAATTCTTCTGTCTTTTGTGCTTAATGTTTAAATGAAATATACTTTTACTTCATAACTTCTAAGAACTATGGAATATGTTTAAAGTTTTACAAATGTCTTTGTTTTATACTTTAAATGGAATTTTTTTAAGTATTTGGAGTCACTTGGATTTTTTAAAATGAATCTTAAAGTATAAACTATTTTCTCTGTGTTTTTAAATTAAGTATCCATTTTTTAAACTTTTTCTTTTGAACTCATTTTAGATTTAGCCAAAAGCTGTAAGGTAGCATTCATTTCTACAGAAAAAGTCCTCAGATTAAACAATGTTTGCAAAAAGTTAAACTCTGAGTGGTCCCAGGATTTAGCCAGTTGAGGACTTTAGTTAATCCTTGAACTTTGGAGATGTTCATCCACAATAACTACCGTGTAGGGCAACCTAGTGTCAACAACAATTGAGGGGTAAAGATAATTTGATTGTGTATGCCACGCAGATCCTCTATAATCCAAGTGAATATGATTTTTGGAAAACATTTCTTTTTTCTAAATTTTAAAAACAGTTTACTTTGTTCAGTAATTCCAGATTTTACTTAATTTCACTGTCTTGAGAAATCTATACTTTAAAGATAGATATACTTGCTGCTTCTCAAAAAAAAAAAAAAAAAAAAATTAAAGTGAGTTACTCCCTGACCCCTGCTTCCTGATATGTGGGATATTCAAAAGATAGATGTCCTTTCCCCCTCCAAGGCTCTTCATGTTTCTGTGGAGGCCTGGTTTGAAAAATCGTTTCTTTTTGTGGACATCTCAGACAGAGGGCACAGACTCAGGCTGATGCTAGAATTCTGACCATAGCTCGGCAGAGAAGCTGTACATGGCAAATGTAGTTGGACTTACTTGAACAGACAGGGCATGATTGAATGTTTTAACCAGTTACGTATGTAACCTGGTTCTCTCCCATTATAATAAGGTATTATTTGTCTTTTCTTTTCAAAGACTCGATGAAGATATTTAACAAAGAAATCCTTCTACCAACTTCTTCAGTAATTGCCAGAGCAGAATAAATGCATAAAATGAGCTTAGGCCATGAAGCATTTTTATGTTTAAATCTAAATTTTCATCTCTAAACATCTCTATTAACACAGCAGATTTGAGTTGCAACCATCCTCCTAATAAAATGTGAAACCTTTAAGATTGTGAAGCATTTGTAAATAATGGATCCTTTAAATATCCCTGAACTTTATTCTAAAACTTATAAGGAGAAATAGTAATTGCTTTATATAACCACTGATACCATTTTAGCATTTGATGAAGATGTTAATTTATGGTTGGTTAGCAGTTTATGGCTGTCATTAGTTTTTTAGTTTGGTCCACATTAGAAATCTATTTTTCTTTTTTATTTTAATCTGAGACAATTATATAAAGATATGGTTATGTTTTATCTAAAATGTATCATTCTACTATAGCATTTCAAATTATTCACAGATCATAGTTCTTATATGTGCATATATGAATTTAAAAATACAGCAATAAAATGCTTGAAACAGATCATAAATTTGCTTCATATTTTATTGCATCTCTGAATCAGGTTGAGAAGACAAGGGCAACTATGGTCTTTGGGAAAGAATTAACTCTTTCCCAAGCTGGAAAGGAGAATGATATCACAGTGTGCATAATTAAAGCTAACTCCCCATCAAAGCATCCCAGAGGCTTACTTGTAAGATAGGCTTGTCTATCTTATTATATATGGTGGGGAAGGGGGTCACTGCAAAATCCTCTTTTCCTTTGCAGTCTAACCTTCCCAGCCTAGTTATTTCTCTTAAAGTTTCTAATCTGTATTTCTATATTGCCAGAATTAGAGAACACAGGGGAAGGGAAAGAAAGAAAAGTCACACACATACTTGCATATGAACTCAGGGGTACCTGGTAATTTTGTAACAGTCCAGAAATCTCCTGGATCCTGTTAAGACAAGTAATTTAGATAAAGTGGTAGAATTTAACCCAAATTAAACCTCAGGAAAAGCAAAGAAGGAGTTTCCCAGCTTTACTAGGAAGCAAAGAGCTCTTCGAGGTTTAAAACTAGGGCGTTTTTTGCAGAATTCCTAGTTTTAGCAGGGCTGTGGGGTGTTCCTGACAAGCCTGGCATCTGGACGAGAACCCACCTGCCTTGGGGGCGCAGGGGACAACTCGATCCTAGTGCTACCTCTAGAAAGAGAGTTTGAGGCAAAGCCTCTGAACTTCGCTTTTTGTGCCAAGAAACTTGGAAGCTGGATGTTTCTGCTCGCATAGAAGGGGCTGGGAACCCAGTCTAGGGGAAGCACTGGGAGAACGGGAGCTCTGTGGCTGCGGATACCAAGTGCCTCCCAGGGCGCAGCTCGAGCAGACCAGTGCGGTGGGCACGTGTATGGTGGATGTTCTGTCTGCAATCTCTGGCTGGTTGGGGGAAGGCTCCTTCCCTTCTCCTGCTCTCCCAGGTCCCCAGTACAAGCATTTGCCCTGCCCTTGGAGTGAAACAGACACCTGGTTTTTCAGCACAACCTAGAGAACCCTGGTTCTAGTAATCATATACCCGTGGATCAGGAGAGCCAGAGATCCAACGGAAGGAAAAGGACTCTTAACCTGAGAATTGTTTTTGCTCTTAAACTTCAGTTATTGTCTCCTGGTTCCCTCCCTCCTCCTCGCCTCCCCTCCTTCCATCTACTGTGCCCAATGTCTGATTTAAAAGGGCAAATTTAAATCAACTGCACCTCATTGGCTTGGCAAATCCAGGGGTATCTGAGTGATAAGTGCCAACGCAGAGCGCGCAGGAGACCGGCTCATTTATTTTGCCCACACAACAAAAAAACTGTTAATTGATGTAAAGTTGCTTGGCACGTGGATAATTTAATCTGGCCTGCATTTTAATGAAAAGAAAACTTATTTATGTTTCCGATGTTTACGTCTTGCAATTTAATTTTGTTTAGAGGCACTGTTGTAGAGTTGGTACCCCCCCCCCCCCCGCCCCCACACCCCCCCCCCCACCACCACTTCCCCCAACTGAAGCACAGTTTCATTAAAGGCTTTGGTAAGGAGACTCCTCTGACCAGGATTCATTACCTCCTGCCTTCCAGGAGCACACTTTCGGGTCTCCACTCACTCTGACGCTCCACCCGGCGGAGCCGCCACCGTGTGCTGCGAGCCGGCAAGTGAACTCTCATCATTATTTTTCAAAGTCTGGGAAGTGCATTATCCTTTTTCCTAGTGGTAATTAGTTACCATAGCATCTAATACGTAAATGTGCCCAGAGCACACCATTAACAGTTAAACGGAGGATTCAATTTAACACATGATTATATCTTTCATAAGTCATTACATTGGAAAAGTCGGTGCTACTCATGCTGGAGCAATCTTGGGGTCCGGGGCCCGTGGAAAGGTTCGGTTCCAGAGTCCAAGACCAAGAGTGCGTGGAGAAGGGTAACCTGTGAGCCTGGGCCCTCCCTGTTGAGCTGCCGGCAGTAGGGATGGGTGGTGAGTGGGATAGAAGGGAGAAGAATTTAAGCTCAACACAGGATCTTGGGGGGATGCCCAGCTGCGGAGAGTGGAGAATGCACCACAGAGTGCGCTCGCGCTCGCGCTCACACACACACACACACACACACACACACACACACACAAACACACAGGGTGGGGAGGAGATACCGGGGGTAACTAGCAAGATCTTCAGAGATGATCAGCTGCTGGTCCTGTAGGAGTCCACGAAGAGGTCCGACGTTTCTGTAGGTCCTAGTGTCAAACTGGAGAGGGGACCTAAGTAGGAATTAAAATTTCAAGAAGACAATTGAAATTAGAGAGAAATTAGAGAAGCAAACCGGTGGAATAGAAGGCCAAGTGGGACCCAAGTGGGATCCTTGCTCCGCCTCATTTGCCTACTTTCTGTTCCCTAACAGGCGGGATGTAGCAGGATGGCTCCCGGCGGGACGGCTCTCGAAAAGCGCCCTGAGGTGCGGTGGGTGTGGAGCGGGCTCCGAGGCGGGGCAAGGTGCTCTGGCGGTCTGCTACGCCTCCGGCTTACCCGCCAGCCTGTCCGCTCGGGCCACAGGACAGTTCCGCAAGACCACAAGGCAGCCCCTGCTGCTCAGCCTCTGGGGCCCGATGTGCATGCTCGGGTCTGGAAGTACTTCTGGGGCCCACAAGTGTGGGAGCCAATTTTTCAGAGTGGGCCGCAATTCAGGACTCAAATCTCAGCAAGGAGACGGCGCCGGGGGTTCGCCAGGTGGGGGAAGAGCTGTTTCTCCAACCATCGGCTTCCTTCTCTAAAAGCTGTTGCTGAAGAAACTTTGAAAAGTTTGAGGCCCTATGGAGGGCCACCTAAGTAAATCTCGGAAACCCCTCCCGTTCCTTTCAGATGTCCTATCTTTATTCCTAGAACCAAACGCTGGCCCACTCCTGGATTGGGAAAGAGAATTGATTTGTCTTAAATGACCAACATGAGAATAAATATTATTAACCCTGCTATTTTTAATAATTGTGCACATTCACCTGACATTCTCAACACGCTCTCCCTTTCCCAACCATTCCAAGTCTCTTTCAGGAGTAAGACTGAAGACTAAATTTTTAAAGAGTGAAGGAAGGACGAGCATTTCTTTTCCTCCTGAAGTCCAAGCTTTGTTATTTGTACAATTTCTAATAATAGTTGAACAGTACAGAGGTTACAGAGTAAGTATTTCAAGGAGGTCCTCTTAATAAGGAGAAATATTAAGCAGTAAATCTTGAGCAAGTGTATACCCTATAATGCTAATATACAAAAAAGAAAAAAATTCAACTGATGGTGGCTGTGGTTAATTCCTAATCAGAATGATGGACAGCAGGGCCAGAACAATACAAACTAATGGCTGTGTTGCTGATCACTTTACCCCTTGATTAAAGACACCCAATTATGGCGCAGAACAGTGTCGTAATTATGTTTCTTAATCACATCCAGGAGGTTTAATTGCCTTAACGATGTGTTTCATTAAATGAATTTAGGTATTATAGTCGACAGTTTTCATACACAGTTGTTTTCAAATTAACATAATATTAGACATCGTCATGGAAATTGTTTTAATAATCATAATTAGACGCACCCAGGCTTTGTCTGGTAAATGCTGAGAGACGGTCTCTTCCTGCCCGGGGGCTGCCCTAGTCTGTTCCCTCCCTCTGCCCCCACTCCCTGACTGGGAGGGCTCCAGCTTCAAGGCCCTTTGCTGTTATGTTTTCTGAAAAGTTACAGGTTCTGATTAATCTTTTTTGATGGCAAGTGGAGCAGAAAATATCCTCCCTCACCCCCCACTAAGTTTGATGTCATTTAGGGATATCATTATGAGCTGAGGCTATGCAGACAAAAATGCATGTAGCAGACTGCCTACAGAAGAAACACTCTCACTCCACCACCATCGCCATCGCCACCATCTCTAAAACCTCCACCACATGAAAAATCAAGCCTTCTATAATTGAAGACATTATTAAGGTCCAAATACAAGCCTATTCATTCTTTAATAGAATCAATTCTCAACCCAATCCCCGTATTATCCCTGAAAATGTCACTAACAAGCCACACTAGTAAGTTTTGAAAATCTCTATGGGCATTGTTTACACTTATAATTAAGCCTGGCTGATTCTCCTGTTACCAAAAAAGTGGAAAGGCACAGTAAAATCCATTCTCATTGAATCCAAATCCATCTCTTTTCCTTGGCTTTCAGACAGTTAGAGATATAAATTTTTATTAAAACTCTTCAAAAAACTTTACCCTCTTTGATAGGCCCTGGCATGGTTAACAATACCATACAAGTGGGAGGAAGAATTGCAGGGGCAGCGTGGCCTTCAAAGTTCATGCCAGCAGATGGGAACTCTGGATCTCCTCTGGGTCTCACCAGTGACCCCATTTATTTCTCTCCCAATGACCAGGCCCAGCCATCGTCCTATTAACAAGTAAACAAGTGAATACTCTTAATTGTGTATCCCTGCCAAAACTTTAGTTCTACCTTCTCTGAAACTCCTTTCTTTTTTGTTACCTTTCAAGCAAAGAGTAACACAGAAGAGAGGTGATTGCTCCTTCCACAAAGCACAGCATAATAAAATGTTTGATCAAAATATTTTAATAAAGATTCTTTCTGACATAGATACACATACAAATGGTCGTACATAGCTGTCATAGTCTGATTGACCTATTTAAGATATATATCATTCTTTACACATCCAAAACCCGCCAGTAGATCCATCATAGCTCCCAACTCGCCATCCAACCTGACAAACTGAATTTGTATTATCTGCAAGGAGTGGAAAATAGCAGGACTCCATTTTTTAAAAAAAGGTTTTCTTGATTTTCATAGGACAGAAAGGCAGGCAAACAGCCATGCAAACTAAAACTGAAAGCTCACTTTGGGTAAATAGCTTCTCGCTCTTCCTTAGTTTTATTTCTTTTTAAATTTTATTTTTTTTAGAAAAATAACAAAGGATTTCACACCATAGGCAAATCAAACCAGTCTTTTAACTTAAATAATTCTCCACAGTTAAAATAACTTATATATGTACATATATATTAAAAGCAATTAAATTAGACCTTTTAAAAATGCACAGCACAGCCTGGAAAAATATTTGCTTAGCATGTTCTTACTTATAGGATCTATTGCTGTGATGTCTTTCCCTTTTAGAATGCAAAGGAGTCCCCTTTCAAAAAAAGAGATCAATTCATTCATCAATTAAGAATACACCTTTCCTGTAATTTTTGGACTGAAGCAATTTATTAAAGCTCAATTTAAATACAGGGATGATGCAACTGAAAATATCCAGGTGACCTTTGATAAACCTAAGCAGCTCAGATACATCAATATGTCTCTTCATACTTGTTGGCAAATAAACCTTTTAAACACTTGGCACACAGTATAAGTTAATCTATAAAACAGAATTTTAGAGGCATTAAAAAAATCTGCACATAAGACCCATGACCTTAACACATGATAAATATTGTTGATGTGGAAGGGTCATTGAAGAATAACAAATAAATACCATGAATTGTTAATACATCATTGCAGAGTGAAAAGTAACAAGGTGCACATAAATATTTTTAAATGCAATTCTTTCAGCCACAGTCAGTTTTTTATATCACTCTTGCCAAAACTTTTGAGCGTTTTCACAGGATTAAAGTTCAGAGACAATAAAAAATACAAGTCTTTTCATAGCAATGTGTCTCTTTCTGGTTTTTTCCCCCCACTTTAAATAAGTCTACATTTCAAGTTTTTCTCCTGGCTCAGAATCAAAATTTATTTTCAAGTGCCCTTTCTGATTTGTCTGAATGAATATTCCGTCCCACAGGCCACCCAACCCGGACTCCTCCTCTGCCCCTCAGCACTAGCCAAATTCACAATTATTAGTAGGATTAGTATTTTGCCATTGAATAAATAATCTCCACGCTTAATAACCAAGCGACTACTTCCCAACTTATTTCTTAAACTCCCTTGCGGTCTAGGCTGCCACCAAAGTTGCCACTTTTCTGAGAAAAAAAAGACATCCATACTTCATCCCAACTCCACCTCCTTCCTCCCTCCCTCCCCACCCCAAAGACGGAGATTCTGGGGATGTCAAGGCTAAAAGTCCCGTTTGTCTCTGATACTTCTCCTCAGTTCTCGCCTCTGCTTTGTTTGCTTTGCAAGTGTTTCACAACTACGAGAGGACCAAAATAAAAAGGGAAGGGGTGGGGCAGCTTTTCACTTTCCTCTAGCTTTTGGGTCGGTCTTGTATTTTCCGGGGTGAGGGGGGGGGGTGTTTAAGGCTTCTCCGTGCACTGTTTGCAGAGGCTGGAGGAGACGCTGTTAAACAGGGCGCACTTCTCCGGACAGGAGGCGGCCGGGGGCAGCCCAGCGCTGAACGGGTAGCCGGCAGCCTGCTCATAGGCGCCAAGCGCCGGGTGCAGGGCAGCGGCCGCCGCCGCCGCGGCGGCGGAGCTGGGCAGCGACGCGGCCGAGATGGCCTGGCCCTGGTTGAGGTAGGCGACAAGACGCCGCATCTCCTCCAGGGCCTGCGCCTGCATGAGGATGTAGTTCTTGGCGAGCAGCAGCGTGGCGATCTTGGAGAGCTTTCGCACCGAGGGGCTGTGCGCGTAGGGGATGACCGCGCGCAGCTCGTCCAGCGCGTCGTTCAGGTCGTGCATCCGCCGGCGCTCCCGGGCGTTGATGTTGAGCCGCAGCGCCTTCTGCTCTTTGGATTTCTTGCTGCTGCTGCTACCGCTGCCGCCGCCGCCGCTGCTGCTGCTACCCCCGCCGCCGCCGCCGCCGCCGCCACCGCCGGGACCCCCCGGGGGGGCGCTGGCGCCGCCGTGGAGGTGGGCGTTGGAGCAGCCCTCGGCCGCCTTGGCGCCGCCGCCTCCCGCGCCCGGGGAGGCCCGCGGGTCGCCGACTCCGGCCCGCAGCACCAGCTCGCAGCGGCCGTCGCTGTCGTCGTCGGGGCTCTGCTCGCCGCCGCTGCTCTCGGCCACCGAGCCCCGGCTCGCACCCTCGCCGTATTTGAGGCACAGGGCGGCCCCGGCCGGCAGACTGCTCAGGCTAGGGTCGCCCCCAACGCCGGCAGAGCCCACGAGCAGCCCGGGGACGCCCACCCCGCCGCCGCCGCCGCCGCCTCCCGCGCCGCCACCGCCTCCCCCAGGCGGTGGCAGCAGCAGCCCTGCCCCCTCGGGGTCAGCCGGCTCGAAGCAGCCTAGGGGCGATGAGGAGGACGACGCCGGGCGCTCTCGGGGCGGCGGCGCCAGGGACAGGTCCATGCCCGGGGGCGTGGAGCGGAAAGCCGCCTCCAAGCGCTTGGCGGTGGAGGCGCTCAGGCTCTTGTGTAGAAAGAGGTCGTCTTCGCCCGCGGCGGCCGCGCCGAGGTGCAGCCCGCGCTCCATGGTCCGGCGCCGGCGCACAGCCCCGGCCCGCCGCGCCGGCCGCCGCCGCCTCGGCTGGGGAGTCAGGCGGCTCCGCAGACGCGCCCGAGCCGGGCTCCTGGGCTGGTGCGCGCGTCGGTCCCGGTGCTGCTGGCAGCCCTCTCCCCTTCTTTTTCTTTTTCGCCTTCCCCCGCGCTCTCCGCCTCCTCTTCTTCTTCTTCTTCGTCTCCAGCCGATGGTGCTGGCTGCTGGGGCTCACCATGGGCCGCGGCCCCGCATGGTGGGAGGGTGGGCGCGGAGGGAGTGGAGCCGCCGCCGCTGCCGCCGCCGCTCTGAGCCCAGCCCCGCGCCGCCTCTCCGCACCGTTTATCTTGCTTGGATTCACCTTCAAGAGATTTCCGGACCCATCAACCAGCCGCCGCCACAGACGGGGGAGTCTTTTACATCATTATCTCTGAGTAGGTTATTATGAAGAAGACTCGCCTGTTGGGACAGCGCTTTCTACCCAATCAGGTTAACGTTTTAATTAATAGGATTAAAACGGTAACAAACAATCGCAGGCGCTATCTGGCCGCGAGTCTGAATAGTTTCATTTCCCAGGTCTGAAGACAGGCAGCAGCTAGAGCTTTATAAAAGGCGCCGGCTCCATTATTCTGCGTGCCATCTGTATACACAGCTTAGCGCATATGTTTGCAAGGCGCTGGGTCCTGTTAGTAACCCAACAACTGCCTTTAGCTTGACATGTGTGGCGACTTTCACTCATCAATGAGCACACTAAAAGCCCTACTTAGAGCCGAGGATGTTCTTTGCTCCTTCAGCAAATTGTAGATCGGCGGCAAAGCCTGGGAGTCCCGGGGAAAGCAGACGCCCCCATCCGCCGCACCCCACCCCCACTGCCCTTCCCTCGCCACTGCTGTCTCATCTTGTGCTAAATTACCCTTGCGGGCGAGAATTATACTCCACCCCTGTTCGTAGAATGACTCTCATCCGGATTTGGTGATGGGAGTTTCGGGGGGGAAGTAGTGTCCCGCTGGCTTGCCCAAAATTCACCCAGGATTCTCAGGAAGAGAGCAAAGCAGTCGTCCCCCTTGAACACACTGCCTTATTTCCACCCGCACGCCCACTGCCCATTTCCTATCCGGATTGGGAAGGGGGGGGGGGAAAGGAAAATGGAGAGCAACTTGATTATGCAGCCCATTAGATTAAAAAAAAAAAAAAAAAGGAAGGGGTGCGTTTGCAGCGGTCTCCAAATAACTGCGACAGTGATGGTGATTATGAAGCATACGATTTCCTAAACGGGAGGAAACTGATTTCTCAAACTTTCCTCAAGATTAAAATCCAGTTGTTTCAGAACAGCCAACTCCACCAGGAGTCAAACCCTCTCACACACCAAGGGGGGCATCTGTGCGTATTTATTTACCCCAAAACATAACCGACAGTTAGGAAGCCATTCAGGGACCTCTGGATCTGCCTCGGTTGTTCTTGGAGGGCTAGAAGGGGAGAGCTGTGAAAACCAGTGCTCCTTTCCGGATGAGAACTGGTACACGCGGTCCTCTCGCTCCTGAGTTCGATCTGGGAGCACATGGTATTTAGGGGCTGGTTTTCATCCTTATGACATAAGTAAAAACAATATTTCCCAACACCTCCAATAAATCTTTCTTATGTGGCAGAATTACTGAAGCCTATGAAATTTTTGGTTTCTCTGGTTTCATTAAAAACCTTTTAATTGTGGCTTTCAGAGTTGGCCCCAGGTGTTGGACTCTTTTCATTACATTTTGCTCTAATGTGATGAAATTCTAATTCTCTCCTTACCATATGGTTAAATTTCCCCACTGAGAATTAGTTGAAAAAGGAGAAATAATCTATTAATCTCTGTAATAGATTCACAAATGAGGTTCGCCACAGAACCTGTTTTTGAATGGTAATATCAGAACAGTTGGGCGCCTTATTTCATAAAGGAGGGGTGAGGACGACACAGGGGCGTCTGCATTTTCACCTGGAAAGAATGAAAAGGGGCCCAGCGGTATCTTTCCAGAATAATTGCCTGAGATTCAGTCTCCTGGGGACAGAAATACTACGCAGTCGTGGGTTACTTTCGCGCCTTCAGATTCACTGGAATCCAAAGATTGAGAAAAAGCTAGCGGGCTGCGGGAAGCTATCCAGCCCAGGACCCAGGCGGGTGGTTCTGGAAAGCTTGAGCCGGCCCACGTGTCTCACTGGGGACTTAGAAGCACGTTTACGTGCAGGGCGGCCTCTCGCTTGCCACTTGCCTCCCATTCTCCCTCCCCTGGCTCTCGCAGCTGTTAACCTCTCCCTTTAGGAAGCTAAAGACACGCTCCTGTTATTGTTTTTCAATTAGCTTTGTTTTCACTGGGATCATAAACAAAGATTTCACTATAAACATAGGTGAGTCCCTTGTGCTTGACAGTAACTTACCAAAGTCCTCTGGTCACTTCCCGAAGGGCTGAGGCTGGCGCCGTCGTGGCTCTGGCCGGACAGGTATACGTCCCCAGATGTCTCACACGGTTTTCCCAGCTACCCTGCCTAACTGAGCGGGCCGGACTTTCCGTGCGACGCCAGCATTCCTGATGGCCCCTCAGTGGGCACTAGGTGGGCGAAGGATCCAGCACGCCCGGGTCCGATAGGAGCTCGGGCTTAGCTACCGGCTGCCAAAATGGGCCGTGCTTCGCAGGGCTGTAATGGCCGAGCTGGAGCCCCACTGGAGGGGCTCTGCCCTGGCTAGACCTCGGACCCTCGCGGGACCCTGGTCCTTCGCCGATACCACATAACTCAGCGCCAGAGAGCACCTCCCTCCTGTCTTCCATCTCCCTGCTCTCCCTGGCCATCCAAACTTCTAGAACAAACTTTTCCGCAACTATAGTTCACTCGGTTGGAGCCCCAAACCTCTCTCTTTGGTAGTTCAAGAAAATCCCCCCGGTCTCCCCGGAGGAGGTGGCTGCTTAGTAGTCACAGGAAACTTAGCTTTGGGAAACTGCTGGAGAATTTATAGAAGCTCTAAATGTGGGCCTTATAACAACCGTCGGGGAATGGTCTTTGAGGTTTATGCACTCGTAAACTTTTGCTGATTGCTTCTGGGAAGTTGTCAGGCACTTAACACTGCATTTATCTTATAAGACGATGAAAACACATCTGCCTGGTGTCTCGTTACCTGGTTTAATCGTCGCCACCCTAAGTTACCTCCTAGGCTCCCTCCCCTCACTTGAGTATGATCCCGCCGCCTGGTTTCTACCTGCAAAGGACTGTCCTCAGTTGCTCACTTGGTGCCCTCTGGCTGGAGGAGCTATGGATAACTATACTTGAACTTTATTCCGCCAAGAGGCTGGGAAAGAGGTCCGGAAGCAACTAGCAAATTGGAAAGGTAGCACTGAACAAACCAAAATAAACACCTTCTGGCTGCTCAGAAAGAAAGGGTAGGAAATTGGCTGGCTGTGAAAACTCATGACCCACAGATGACCCCTTGAGAATGATGCATTGAAAACTAAATACTGGGACTCTGTGCAGCTTCAGAGACGATCGCTGTGAATTACCAAAGCAATTGGGGGACAGGAGACAGGGGGACACTCGCAGCAGAGTGGAGGGGGCTCAGGCCACTCTGCCCCCAGGGAAAGGGCGGGTGGGCGTCTATCACCAATACCCAATAGGGCTCCCATGTGCTGCCCAGTTTGGCGCTGTGAGGTTCATTGTCCACAACACATCCGGACAGGGAACATTCTCTGCAGAGTGTTGGATACCAAATTTCGAAACGCCAGAGCATGTTGTGCAAAAAACAGTTTTGTTACAGCAGAAGGGAACATACTTATAGCTTTAAAAGCATTCTAGAATATTCAGCAACCATCACAGCAGTGAAATTTAGAGCATTGAACTTCAGACCAAACTAATTTTTTTAGGTCATAATTAAAAGTCTTGGTGATCATCTTTTTAGCATTTGCCTGAGATTTGAAATAGGACCCTAAATAAAGAACAGAACACAATCTAATCTACTTTAAAGAGCAAACCCAGGAGTTTTTGTTATTTCTATAGCCCTATTAAATAGTTTACTTATCGAGATTTTAAAAGTTAGGAGAACCCCTGAATACTGGGATTTGGGTATCTGTGTGTGTTTCCTAAAGGGGAAAATTGTCCTATTTGTGTGAGAGAACATTCTAAAAAGTAAAAGCAAAGTTTGTCAAGAGTGCATGAACTTTGGCTTGGGAGCTGCTCTGGAAAAGCAAATTTCCTGGAGAGTGAAGGGAACCCTCTCAGGGCTGCGCTGGTCCGGAGGAGTTCTGTCTGGAAGGTCGCACGTGACGGGAACCGCAGGGAACCCAGCGCGGTTCCTTCCAGGGAGGCCGCCGGGAAGTGCTCTCTCCGAGCCCTCCAGGACAGTGGCCGACGCGCGGAAGCGGGGCGTGCCCCCCAGCGCCAATCAGAGGCACGCTGACCTTGAAGATTCATTTTCCTACCCTTGCCCTTCGCCCGCCCAGTGCTGTCCAGTGGCACCTGGGTCAGCTTGAAGCCTGCACAGCTGAAGTTGATCGTCCAGCACCTCGCGGCGTTTGGGAAAGCGGGATCCAATCCGCGGCTGAAAGATTCAAGCCCATCAAGCTCCCCCAGTCAAGCCTTCCGGTGTCGTTTTGTCGTCAGTATCTTCTCCCCTTCTTCGCCAGGTCCTACACAGCTCACCTGCAGAGCCACACTGTGGTTCCACGGGTGTCCTGGGGATTGGCGGGGCTAATGAAGAGGGCAGCGAGGGTGCTGGGACCATGGGCGCTGGAACATTCCTGGCAGCGCGCCAAGGGCCCCGGCGTTGCAATTGTCCCGAAGTGCGTGTCAATTCCAAGAACTTCGTGGAAAAGTTGAAACCTGTTGATCTAAGTTCTTCCGGGAATATTTTCTTTTTCTTTACTCTAAAGAAAAGAGGTTGGCCCTCAAGACTGTTGGAACCTCAGAGAACCCGGAGAAACAGGTTTTTTTTCAGTATGACTGTGCACCCCACGGGGGCGCGCAGGTAGGTTCCCTACCTCCGCCACCGAGGGCTCATTTGGCTCCCGAGCTCTCCGATTGTGGGAACTGTTAAAGGGAGGGGCCCGGGAAAGCACGCGTAAAAGCTTGGCGCTTGCCAGTCACTGCAGAGACCCCAGAGAACGCGGGGTTACAGAAGGAGATAGAGGAAGGCTAGTGAAGAGTTTCTGAGAGTTCACTCCCCTCTTGGTTAGTTGGGGCACACTCCTGCATTCAGCTGCATTCCCTAAGGGCTGATTTACTTATTCGTGTTACACGTGTTTCCTCCCTGGAACCATACCTTCATCGAACGTTGGAAAACATTTTTAAGAGAAAAATTGTTTGCACAAAAAAGGATGGACAATTTCAGGGCTTGCCTTGTGTCACCAATTAAGAAACACCGCAGAGGTTTTAGTTTGGCTTTGGGATTTTAGCGCGGCGATTTAAAACCCACAGCGCCATCTCCTGGCAATAAGGAGAATACTGAGGTGGATGACCGTAATACTTAAATGCTGAATATGAAATAAATATTCAAGGATGAGACAATTTTACGTCTCCAAAATTATTTCAATAATAAATTGATTACGATTACAAAACGTGAGCTGGAAATTTATGATCATTAAAAGTTGTCAGACACTATCCTGGAAGCTAGTTATTTGTAAATAGAAGTTTGTATGTTATATTTACATACACATAGTTTTTACAGAGGCAGATATAGTTGTTATTCTAAGGACATAATAAAACATAATTCCTTAATTTGTCATAAGTACATAATTTGAAAGAAGAAAATAACCACAGCTTAATTTCTAAATCAGGATTTTAATTAGTCATTTTATGCCAGAGATACTGTAACTTTATAAATACCTCAGGCTCTCAGGAATTAATTGACTAGTGAAACCCAAGTACTGAATACTATTGAGATACTTTAATCGCCAAAAGATTTCTTTTTCAAGTGTGGGTGTTTTCAGCAAAAACAGTTCTCTTCACTTGCTTTTTGTGGATACTACTTACCATATATAGCAGAAAGTAGACAAATGGGAGATGATGATGTGTTGAGATATTACTGCTGCTAATAACTCATCAAATTTTACCAATCAACATTAGTAAATAATCTTCCCCACTTTTCTCAATTAGGCTTCTGCTTTCTCTGTTTAATAGTCTTCTCCATGGCACAGTCTTTCAGAATGTCTTATTTAGGCCTTCTGAACTTGAAATGACCATCTGAAACCAAATCAATTCCCTCAAATTTAATGCACACAACAGAATTATGGATACTTAACACTTTGATGAATTAAAATGTTTCTGAAGTGTCTTTTCACAAACTTTGATCCTTTTTATAAATACAATTAAAATCCACTACAACTTTGAGATGATATCTTAATTAAAAACATTTCTCATCTACAATTATATACACAGCCAGCTGCTAGTAATACAAATAAAAGTAGATATGCTTTCGATAGTGTACAAAATATTATGAATATCCTTCAAAAATATTGTAGCTCAAACAGACAAATGTAAACCTTACTTCAGTTAAAAGATTAATTTTATTTGATTCATTACAGTGAAAATCTATTAAGCCAAATATTTGGACTCATTTACTCTGTCAATGTAAGAGTTCCTGTTTGAAAGAAATTTGATTATGTATAGGAGGAACTAGATAAACAGATGGCTAGCTAGAGAGCTTTTCACAGTTAAATTTCGAAATTTAACATGGATAAGTTTGACACCTTCTCAAACATTTTTGATGAGGTCATTTCATCTCTTCTAGCAATGCGGTATTGTTGCACATAATCAATTTAATTTATGTTTAAGAAACATTAACTGGGCTTTTCTAGTAATATATTTGGCTGAAAACTGTACTGATTGATCTATCCACTTGGACACACACACACACACACACACACGTTTGTGCTGTATTTACACAATGGTAAGCAAGTATTACAAAAAAGGAAACCAACAGCTGCAAGGCATCATGACGTAAGTGTCTTAACATAAAAATAACATTCTTCTGATGAAATGTTTCATTCGGACTACCTGAAGGGGGCCGTCATTTGCAAACAACCATGTTGGCAGACTAACCGGATTGTATATCTGGATTGTATATCTATGGTGGAGCAGTGCCCATGTGGAGAATGGATATTACTATGCAGGGGGCATGGGGACATTCACGTTAACCCCAAAGTAAGGGCGTCCTGGTCTTAGGCACTTGCGGAAAAAAAAAGTCTCCCATTGCCATTATGGAGGAGAAGTCGAAATCTTCCCAGAAATATTGTTAATCCAGGTACTTAAATATTCTTACTCACTTGAGTCCCTTCCCATATTCCCATTGTTTTTGAGAACAAGGATCATGGGGGGACAAACAGGAAGAAATAAGAAAGAAGGAAGGAACAAAGGCAGGAACAAGGTATGCAGATTTGAGGCCAAAGAACACATTGAGTGGATTGAGTATATTCAGTGTTTGTGGAAAGTCTTTGTCTCATAAAGATAGAGTCTGCTTTTCTTTTGAAAGGAAGTTTGTGGATTATGATTTTTGCCTATGTCCAAACCTGATTGCACTTCTCTCTGAATTGCTTTGAAAGGTATGAGTAGGGCGCCTGGGTGGCTCAGTTGTTAAGCAACTGCCTTCTGCTCAGGTAATGATCCCAGGGTCCTGAGATCAAGCCCCACATCTGGCTCCCTGCTCAGCAGGAAGTCTGCTTCTCCCTCTCCCACCCCCCTTGCTTGTGCTCCCTCTCTCACTGTGTCTCTTTCTGTCAAAGAAATAAATAAACTCTTTAAAAAAACAAAAATAAAAATAAGAGGTATGAGTAGGTGTAGTAGAAATAGCAGACCCTCTGTCGAATAACTCTGTAATCCTTGGCAATTTTCTTGATCCTACTTAGCTTCAGGAGGACTATGGATCCAGTAATCATACCTATCCTGACTGCCTCAGGGTATTAATCAAATGGTCTATGGGGAAGTGTTTTGTAAACATTAAAATGTTATGTGAATTTAATGTTAACACTTTCTTATGCTTCTCTGACTGTTCCATTAAACCAGTTCAGTCACCTTTAATTATCATTATTGGTTTGTGTTTTGTTTATTTTTCTATCACAACATTCAGACACTGGCAGATTTCATGGCTTCCGCCATGCTGGAGTCTCATGGGAGCCGAGATGGACACTTGATATTCCCACTGCTTCAGTGCCTATATCCCCATTCCCTCTCCCTTCTCCTGAATATCCCTAACTGCCCTGCTTATGGAGGGTTTGCTCTCTTTCTGCTACCTTGAACTGAATGAATTTGTCTCTAGTCTGTTACCAAGTGGTCGCTATAGTGTGATTTGCTGAACTAACTGGATAGAAAAATGGCCGTCGATTTGGCTCCAAGTCAATTCTTACTGGGATGTCCCACTGCATTTCTATCCTTCACAACAGTCTTCTATAATAAGGCTTTCAAATGTGTGGAGCACACTTTTCAGTTTAGTGACATTTGTTAAATTAATGATTATATCATCTTTCTTCCTTCCTTCTAGATCATTAATATAAAAGCTTTGTGAATCCAGATCTATCATTGATCTTGGTGTGGCATTCGTTTCTTCCTCCCTATGGCTGGAGACATCAATGCTATTATTATTTCTGTTGTTTATGGTCCATCAGGCAGTTTTCAATTCGTTGACAGTGTTCATCTCAAAGCCAATTTGAATTAATTTTTTATGAAAGATTTATGGAGACAATGTATGTCAGAGATCTAAATTTATTACACACCTTGCCTTCCCTTACCCACTAATTTAGTTATTTTTATCAAGAAAGAAAATCAGGTTTGTCTAAATTATTTTTTCTTTTTAAACCTCAGCTTTTTATTGCTCCTTGTTTTAATGTTCTGTAACTATTTGAAGAGAATTTCTACCTAAAATTTTTATTATTTTATTAGAATTAGAATTAAATCAATTCCTTGTGGATTAAGAAATACATTTAAAGAAACAGAGTGGTAACATACTATACTTATAGAGATAGATGGTTTTTATAGACTTAGGGTAGAAAGGCTTTCCTAGGCAAGGCAAAAACCCAAGGACTCACACAGGAAAAAGTTGACACATTTAACTACACATGAAAATTTAAATTCCTGTTCTATAAGGAAAGAGACCATAAACAAAGTTAAAAGACAAATGGCAGACTAGGAAGTGAAAATAAACACATCCAATATACAAAGAGTTTCTACCAAACAGCAAGAAGCTACCTAATAAAATAAATAGGAAGATAATTTAATCTGGCAATTAGAAGAAATATGAATGTCCAAAGCATGATATAAATAATGTTCAGGACCATTAATAAAAAGAAAATACAAATTAAAACAATTTTTTAAATAGGCCAAAATTATTTTAAAAATTAATAATATGCAGAGTTGTGAAGCAAAACAGTTGTAGTCAAAATAGGTATAATCTTTTGGGGAAGGTGATTTGGAGTCTGACACAGAAATAATGGACTAAACACTATACATATATGTATAAAGATTTTCTGAAAGGGCAGAAAATATGAAACAATCTAAATGTTCTTCAGTAAGAAAATAATTACATAAATAATAATGCCTCCATTCTATAAAATGGTATGCAGATATACAAAGTAAATGAACTGACCTGGAAAGACATTCCTGATCCATAATTAAGTTCAAAAAGAAAGATGTAGAATATAATATGGGTATTTTTGGAATCACAAAGGGTATGTGGGTAGATACATGCAGGAAAAAAATCTGTAAGAAGTTTACTGATAGTTAACCCCAGTTCCCTTGAATTGGACAGCTGAAGGGTAGGGGAAACTTGAACTGGAGAGCCAAGGGTGGTTTCCTATGAGTTATTTTAATTACCTGGATAAAATTATGCAAGTAGATATTTGCATAATTTCTAATAGCAATTATATATTTGTTATTGATGAAGTCCCAGAACCTAAGTCAGGTTCGGTGGGGTGAGGAGGTTCGGAGCTGACAACTAAAGAAAGAATTCTTAAGACGTCGTTGGTGCAAAAGGTGATTTATTAGAGCACGGGGACAGGGCCCGTGGGCAGGCAGAGATGCGGCTGCCCCGGGTTGTTAGGAGTGGTTGGTTATATACACAGGAGTTGGGTAAGTGAGGACAAAGGGGTGTTCAGAAGGGCTATTGGGGCAAAGAATACTATCAGGATATTGAAGGCTTAGTTGCTATCAAGTAAAGACAATTGGAAGTCTGGTGGAATGTTACATTCCTGCTATCAAGCATCCTTGTTAATGAGATTTAAGTTTAGAAGAAATTTGACTTTATTTACTTTTCCTTCTACTTCCACCTCCTTCGGTATTTTTATGGAGGGGAGGGTGACATTAGGCTTGAGGAACTGAGTTCTGTGTCTTTGGAAATTGGGCTATTGATAAGGTAACTTCTTTGTTGTAATCTCAAGGACATTTGCAAACCAAGGGAGACTCCTGTCTTGCAGGATTGCGATCTCAGCAAGTTAACTATTTATCATTTTATGGCAGTCAGGGGTGCCTGAGGAATGCTACACCTATGGAGGGGAGCGGATGAAGGGGGGGGGTGCAAGGCGCCAGCTCTTGCTTTGTCCTCAGCCAGCCTCCTGCTCCCTCATCATTATTATGTGAATAGCTTTTCTTAACAATTAAAAAATCTTAAGAACAAATGATTCAATAAAGTGCTAATACTTTCTCTAGGTTCTTTGCATCATTATTTATTCTCTTTTCCTTTTAAAAGTATTAACAGTAGTTTTCCTAATTTTGACCACTTGCTCTCCATATTTTTGTCCCTCAAATTTCATTACCTGAAACCATTTTCTCTCATGTCATTTGGATCAAAAATGCATTTTTAAAATAATAATGACATTTATGAACAATATATATTCTCACTTCCCCAAAGTTGCCGACCCTTCTTCCCCAGCAACTAAATTTTTTTTTTTAAGATCTTATGTATTTATTTGACAGACAGAGATCACAGGTAGGTAGAGAGGCAGGTAGAGAGAGAGAGAGAAAGGGAAGCAGGCTCCGTGCTGAGCAGAGAGCCCAATGCGGGATCCCCAGTCCCAAGACCCTGGGATCATGACCTGAGCCAAAGGCAGAGGCTTTAACCCACTGAGCCACCCAGGTGCCCCAGCAACTAAATATTTGAGAAAAAACCACCACCACCACCACCACCACCACCAAGACATGAAAAAATACATACTGCAACTTCAGCGACTTTATTGTATTTCAGTAAAGAATAAGGCAGTTTTATTTTTTAAATTGAGCCATTTTATGATTTTAGCATAATCACAGAACCGGTTTTTAAATACCAGAAGAAATACAGATTTTCCTGAAACAAGAATTGTGACTTACAGCTCTAAGTGATTCTGGGGTAGGACTTTACCCCTTTGGCGGCCTCTTTCCGTGCATGTGCATGTGTATTATCATTTGCCCATGCTGTCTACTGGTTTGAGAGTGAAAGAACAATGGCTCTTGCCTTTGAGGTACTCAAATTCCCCCTCTCATCTTTCAGGGAGTGCTATTTTCCAGTTCCACTCTGATGTCTGATTGTCAGCTTTATGTCTCAGAAAGTATTCCTCGCAATTCAAGTACAGTAAAGTATCTAGCTCCTGCTAGCCTCTGTATACTATATAACTTTTATAGTCATTATAAAAAATAATTTATTGAAAAAACTTAAACCTTATCCAACTCAGGTGACTTTTGATTTAAATGTCTGTGAGCCTGGCTATGGTAATCAGGTTTTTTTTTTTTCCTCCTGAATTAAGTTTGTGTTTATATCACAAAGTTAGAAGGTACGAAAATAAAGACATCTCAAAGATAACTAGTTAGAAGAAATGGAGCGTCCACAATCCCCATTTTACCATTACTTGCTTTGCAATCACATTTAATACAAGGCCAGGAGAAACTTCCTTTTCTTTGTGTCGTATTTTTTCTCTTCTATATATTTTTACTTTATTTGAGCTGCTGCATAGTAAAGTCTAAAATACAGCGAGCCTCACTCCCTGTGACTGTTTATTGGAAATATTTTGTTAGATGAAATGATGAGGAGCCATGCGAGCCATTAACAGTAATATTAGACATTCAGAATAATAATTAATTATGAAAAGATTTTTAGGAGGTTATTTAAAGGCAATGGTATGGGCAACAAATCTCTATGAATGCTTAACTGCTTACCCTCTAAAGACATAAACTCTCCATATATTGTGATCTGAATTTGAAGGTGCTGTGCTGACAGCAGTATTTCCTACGCATACGGATAGAGCTGACAAGATCAGTGTGTCCTCTGCACCCCTTACACACTCTGGCTAGGGATTGTGTCCATTGCTTCTAATGTGTGTTTCACTACCTGTGGGTTGCTGTGTTACTTAGTCTTTAAACATTAAAATGAAATCACTCCTTACTCAAATGCAAATGCAAATAGCACCAAGCTATTTTTATATTTGCCAACTGAGCTCTTCTGACTCGGACTGTGGTCAAAGCAATTAAGTCATCTTTCATCTGTGGTAGTTTGATGTGCCAAGACCCAGAAATATCATTTGTGTTGATCATGCTACCATTTAAAAGAAAGCAATTTGCATACTACTTAAGGTCAGAGCGCCTCTTCACTGTGTGTGTGTGTGTGTTTGGTACTCTCAAAGTCCTTATATTTTCTAGTTACCCATTCTGTTGTTACAGCCCTTTTTTTTCTTTTCTTCTTCTTTTTTAATGCGTTGGCCTATTTGTTAATTTTAAAAAGATATTATGATTCAGAAAGAGCATGTCAAAAACAATCTCAGGCTATAGTTATGGGAGTATATAATGAATACAGGCATCTTTGGTAGAATCTGATGCTGGGTAAGGTATGAAGACATAATTATTATCTACAGAAGCTTTAAAATCAGTCTCTGGTCTACTTCCAATTGCACTGAAGGATAACGAAAGACAAGAGAACAGAACTTTTAGGAGAGATGGAGACCTGAAACCTGCAAACTTACTTCCTAGAATCTTAAACAAATGTTCAGAAAAAAACGAGCTGCTCACATGAAAAGCAGCTTCAGAAGAGGAAATCTATCAGAGAGGCTTAGGGATGACAATATATCCAAGAAAGCATTGATTCTCAGTGAATGTAACTCATAATAGAAGTGAGAGTTTTGAACCATGGGTTGGTTCCAGAGGTAAGAGAAAAAGCTAAGAGCTTCAGCAAGAATTTCTTCAGCCGGGTGCCCCTGTTGTTAAACGTCTGTCTTTGGCTCCTGTCATGATCCCAGAATCCTGGGATGGAGCCCCATATTGGGCTGCCTGCTCAGTGGGAAGACTGCTTCCCCCCTCTCCCACTCCTCCTGCTTGTGTTCCCTCTCTCTCTGTATCTCTCTCTGTCAAATAAATAAATACAATCTTAAAAAAAAAAAAAATTCTTCAGCCTAGTTTTGAAGAGTAACAGTTCTGCAGGGAGAAACTATGCTTCAAAGCTCATTAGCAGGATAAAATGTGATCTTCATCTTGAGAAAGGTACGTAGCTAGTTTTTAAAACCCACCTGAAGGAGCAGAATCACAAAAGCTCCTGCCTCTACAAAGCATGTCAGAGTAATTTTGTAACCTAAATTAAGGTAAGTGGTGACAAAACCTATTTAAACATTCCAGCAATGCATCTATCTGTATCACCCTGATTCAGTTCGAGCAGTACTGAACTGGAATTCAACTGGAAACAGCCATCATGTTCAGAGCTTTCTCTAAATCCTGATTCTGAGGGTTCTGCTCTTGAAAATAGACATCTAGGCACACTCGGGTGACTCAGTCGTTTAAGTGTCTGCCTTCTGCTCAGGTTATGATCCCGGGGTCCTGGGATCATGGGGCTCCTTGATCATCAGGGAGCCTGCTTCTCCCTCTGCCTGTGCTCTTGCTCTCACTGTCTGTGACAAATAAAGAAAATCTTAAAAAAAAAAAAAAAGGAAAGGAAAGGAAAATAGACATCTGATTAATATTATATTTGTTAATGTAGTTGTATTTTAATAATAACCACAAAAATTCCAAATGAGACATGTGCTAACTGTCTGGAAACTCCAGATGCCCTAGAGGAGAGGTTTGGTGGATTCAGATGAAGCTGTTTTAGGTCAATGCTACCCTAGATGGTGCCACTGCCACCTAGTGGCATGAATTTAGAGACACGGTATATGTAGTACAAAGAGTATCTTGTTAGGTAATTGGGTATAATTTCAGGAGCTGCAACCATTATACTAGATACCATAAAAAGAAATTTTCTATTAGTGATTGAAAATATCAAATTGTAGCTTTTCCTTTACCTCAAGGAAAGACACCTCCGCCCATCACAGTCTCCCTGTCTTAAGTCTGTATACACTCCATTGTCCTTATATTGCATATACATAGTTTACTTTGGGAAGGAGATAGAAAATAATCACAGCCTGTAAGGCTTGTGAATTTATTTGGAGGTTACAAAGGCACTTATTGCAAAATGGGCCATTAGACAGACAAACAGATACTTCTTAAAATCTCATTTTATAATATAAAAATGGATTTTATGGATTTTTACATTTGCTCAAGTGCCTGACATAATTTCAACACTTCACATCCTAGTAATTATTTAAGGTTTTTAAGAGTGGCTGGTGAATGCCTTCATATATCTTAGCTTTCTCTCTTTCACTGATTCTTATCTTTATTTGTTTTTAACACATCTGTAAAGACGTATTTGATTTTTTGTATTCATCATATTCAGGCTTCATCTTATTTTTATTGTGATTTTACTTTAATTTGTGACCGTGAATAATTGCACACTTTATCTTACATCTTAAAGAAGAAAAAATACTTGCAGCTATATTCTACAGCTTTCCCATACAGGAATGAAGATTGCTACATTACTCGCTCCTTCACTTTCCACAGCCCTTGCTAAGGCTAAAATAAGTCAGGAACAGCCATCTTCAGAAACACATTCAAACATGATGGTCACAAGGAAAAAAAGAAAACAAGGTGCATGGTTGCCACAGTAAACATTTTCTTGACTTTCTATTATGAGCATTAGGAAGTCCTGGGACATGGTGTTTTCTTGTTAATTGATTTGTATAACCATTAACAAGTCTTTCCCCTTGACCCTCAGTTTCTTAATCTGTATAATGAGTATAGTGTTTTCCTATATGGCAGGTATCGGGGGAAGATTGGGTGGGCTTCAGATTTCTTCATAGCAATACTCACTGCCCAAAAACAATGAAGTAAAAGAAAGCTAATTCCAGGGCAAGCATGATCCAAGAATGGCACGTGCATCAAAGCTGTCCATTAAGTCTGAAGGCAAAGAGCTAGTTACTACTCCCTGACAGGAATAAACTCAACATTGCTGAGTCTATCCGGGAAACACCAGTGATACAGACATTCAGCCAACCATGCAGTTAATTAAAACAAAGAACTCAGAAATTCGGAGGACTTGGTAAAAGGAATGGAGTATACATTTTATTCCAATTAAAACTAAGACAAAACACCTATGGGGATCACTAGAATTGGGACAGAAAGTAAAGCCTGATAGCCCAAAGACAATATTTGATCAACAAAAAATGAAATGAAAGATGGGAAAAAGGGTTAGTATGGCAATTTCTTCATCTTCCAACATCAGTCAATACTATTTGAAAAAGAAATATGGTTTTAAAATAGCCATAATAATTCCAACCACTCAATTTTTTTCTGTGACTTTGATAAATTTTAGTGGTAAGAATTAAAGTTGGAATGTTTTACATTTCCCTTCTGTGTAAATAAAGCTGAATAATTTTGGAATATGTAGAAAACAATCCCTATTTTGTAGCCATTTATGTATCTGTCTATTTATTTGTTATCATTATTTATTTATATGGAGATGTCCAGGCATATGCTTGCTTATGTTTAATAAGAACAAGTTTAAGCGGGCGCCTGGGTGGCTCAGTGGGTTAAAGCCTCTGCCTTAGGCTCAGGTCATGATCCCAGGACCCTGGGATCAAGTCCCGCATCGGGCTCTCTGCTCAGCAGGGAGCCTGCTTCCTCCTCTCTCTCTCTCTCTCTCTCTCTCTCTCTCTCTCTCTCTGCCTACTTGTGATCTCTGTCTGTCAAATAAATAAAAACTAAAAAAAAAAAAAAAGTTTAAGCTAGTTGGATTTAAAGTCATTATTTCTTTGTTTTTTGGCTTGAATCTCATTTAAAAAATACATCGTTTAGAAGAGTAGGTTTTAAAAAACAGAATACAATTAGTTTTAATAAAATAGAATAAAATAAATTCTTTTAAAAGACTTATTTATTTGACAGAGAGAAACAGTGAGAGAGGAAACATAAGCAGGGGGAGTGGGAGAGGGAGAAGCAGGCTTCCTGCTCCTATTAGTTTGTGGGGTTTGATCCAAGGATCCTGGGATCATGACCCGAGTCAAAGGCAGATGCTTAACATCAGATACTTAATGACTGAGCCACTCAGGTGCCCCAAGAATAAAATAGTTTTAACTTAAGCTCCTTGTATTACCTTTTCCTATGATTTTTGTTTTGGGGCTTTGTTGGTCATAGACATGGAACGAAACACTTAAATGTTCTGTTAATTTGGGTGACTGAAATAACTGGTACTATTTGACATGCTGAGCGAGTAACACAAAGATAGTATTCAAATTAAATATTATACCAGATGTACCCACGCTCCATACGAGTAGTTTGCAAATGTTGCTTATTGTGCATTATGCATATCATGATTTCCTTTGATACCTAAAACTGTGAACTTTTGTTAGAATATGCATTATTTTGCTTCTAAACTCTTAACTCTATGTTGTTAAAATTGTATATGTTAAAATGTGGTCTGTAAAAGAAAGGTTCATTGGGCTTCTCAAACGGAGTCAGGAAAAGGGTTAAAATCAACTTAAGCAAAAGTTATTATTTGTGATGTGAACATAGAAATGTATTTTAAAATTCAATATAAGTTTTGAGAAAAACAATGCATTTGGGAAATATTGGGTAGTGATTAATTGACAATATGATGTTTAAACTTTTTGAGTGCACCCACTTAAAAATATCAGGGTGTGGCACAGAGCAGGAATGTGCTATCCTTGGCTACTGACAATGACATGGTTTCTACCATCATCGGCATGTGTAAATCACTCAAATAACCCTTGCAATTATGTATGCTGTTTTAGGCAATCTGAACCATCAATTGCTTTTCCATCTTGGCTATTTCTTGATTATGTTATTCTAAGTTTTCCTTTAAAATTATGTTTTTTCTTTCATTTGTCTTCCTTTATAATATTTTCATCTCATGCTGCTGGGAATATTGAAATAACCGTAAGGAAATTAAATAGTACTACAATCACTGTTGGACACCTTCAATATACTTAAACGTTGTGCAATGCTGAAGTGATACAAGGGTTAAAAAAAAAAAAGACATAGACCTTGTTCTCGGGAAGTTGACAATATAGGAGGTCAGATGTGGAAATAATATACTGATTTTGGTTTATTTGTCACCGAGGTGAATATTCCCTCTTTCCCCAAAGCAATAACAGTTTTTGAGTATAATGAGAAGATGAGTTTTTAAGTCACACAGACGTGAGCTTGAACTCTAGCTCTGTTACTTAGTAACTGTGAATTGAACTCCCATTTACTCAAGTTAAAATAAAAAAAGGAAACGATACTGCATGCAGTTATGATGTGGAATAAATGAGAAAATATTTATAAAACCAGCCCATTCTGTGGGCTGTGCTCCCTTGATAATAATTACTTTTCTTCTTTATCACTTAACTCACATTGCAAGACAACTCTCGACTGTATTCCCGATATCTGTGAGGAAGCAATCTTTTCCTTCTATGTTTTGTTTCACTGTATTTCACACCTGCATCCCTATATGTGACTTCTCTCTCTATCTCTATATCCTTGCCATTTTCCACTTTACTTGTTTTTTTATGTTTTCATTCTTATTTGATTGTACATTGTCTTGACATTATTCTCGTTTTTGAATTTTCTTTTGTTATTGATCAAAACATTATTGCCCGTATCTCTCAATTCTTTGGAATCCCCGTAGCGAGAGCAGGCAGGACTTCCTCTAACGGAGTCCAAACTAGTTCTCCTCATCCCAAGACAGACCAGTAAGTCTCGAGACAAGATGTTGGGGTAAGGAAAGTGACTTTATTCAGAAAGCCATCAAACCGAGATGATGTGAGACCATTGTCCTAAAGAACCATCTCCATCCAACCTGAAATTTGTGCTTGTATGTTAGGAGAAGGGGAAAACCTGAAGAGGTTGGACAGGAGGCGACTGGCGTCGTCGCCATTCATGTGCCGGCAAGGATCAGGGGAAGGTTGTGATATTTTTCTGTCCTTGGTCTATTGATCTTTGCCTACTGGATTCCCGGAATGATGCTCCTATAAATCTTAGACATAGAAAATGTTATTCCTGTATGTACTTCCTTGTCTCCTCTGTGATACATGGTTTTTAGATAGGGGCAGTTGGCATCAATGTTAACATGCTTCTGTGCAGAATTAAGCAGAAGTTTCTAAGCTATACGTCACAGTGGCAAGGGAAATTGAAACAAAATGGAGTCAGGTATTCTAAATTTCTCCCCGTGACACTCCCCCAATATGCAGCAGCACCTGTTCCTGCCTCTTGCTCTTGGAAAAAGAGGCACATTTCCTGCCAAGTAGGGCACATCCCTCCACATGGACGTGGTACCTCAGTCTTCCGTGTCTCACTTGCATGTCTTCCCTCTGTGCTGCAGCATTGTTAATAGCATCCACCAGTCACTCCAATCCTAAAACAGAACAAAACAAAGGAAGGCTGTCCTCATCCGTACAGCTCCCTCAAGCTACCTTCCTCTGCCTTTCTTTCCCTCGAATCCCAAGTTTCTTGAAGAAACACTTTAATTTCTTTTCTCTACTTCAGTTCCACTTCTGTCCTCAATCCACTACGGTCTGACTTAACCGACCAACACTCTGTAAAAATCGTTTTCACTAAAGACATTTTTCACATGGGTTCCTGAAACCCAATTCCCTTTAAACACGTTTTTTTCTTATCTTAGTTGACCTCTGTACTGTACTTGAGAGTGGACCACGCCCAGCTCTTCATTCCAGCCATACTGACCAACTTGCTGTGTTCTTACTTCTCTCCATGGGATAGGTGTTATTCCAACCCGGGTTTTTCTTTTCATCCATGCCCTTTCACTCCATTCTTTATCTAGACTGTGATAACAGTTTATTCTAATAAATAGGTCTTTAATGTTGGACATAAAAATATATTACTAACAGTGGTCATCTATGGTAACAGACAACTGTAAAATATCAGTAGCTTAGCAAACAACTTTATTTCAGGTCCATTCTTGGTCCAAGGTGGACGTTCTTAGTTGGGAAACTCTCTTGCCATTGTTTTTCTTTAAGTGGGGATTCTGGGATTCTAGCTTCTTCCATTTTCTTGAAGCTACTTTCTTTTTTTTTTTTAGATTTTATTTATTTATTTGACAGAGAGAAATCACAAGTAGGCAGAGAGGCAGGCAGAGAGAGAGAGAGAGAGAGGAGGAAGCAGGCTCCCTGCTGAGCAGAGAGCCCGATGCGGGACTCGATCCCAGGACCCCGAGATCATGACCTGAGCCGAAGGCAGCGGCTTAACCACTGAGCCACCCAGGTGCCCTTGAAGCTACTTTCTTAAACATGTAGGCCCCAAGGGTGCTATGGGTAGGGAAACGAGTATGGCAAGAACACTACTACGAATTATCTGTACCAGTGTGGAAATGACACACACCATTGCTGTTCATGCTGCATCAGCCGGACAAGCTGCATGGCCTTCTTTAGACACAAGGCAGCCCAGAGGTAATGCAACCTATGGAAGAGGGGCGTGGATCCTTACTGTTAGCCAACGACAATCTATTACATTTTTCAACTTTTATATTACTTCGGCAATTCTCAGTAATGATTACATTTACTCTCCCAAAGGGTAATTAAGTGCTCTTTTGTGTCTCACCAATGATCGCCATTAACATTCACTGTTATTTGAGATGCTGATGCATTTGATGTTATAATGAGGTCCCAGGGAATGTAGCAGATTGTCTAAGGAGAGACCTTGTCTGTATCTTCTCTCAAGTAAAACAGCTTTCTAGTGTCTCTCTGCCTCATTGATTCACCCTCTCTTTTCAAATCTCATCTGGAAACATGCCCTTCTCCCTAGACCATGCCTCTTGATTTATTTCTTCCTCTACTCTTTATTATTTAACTTTGTATAGTTTAATTAAATCAGGTTACATTACTGAGTATGAAGATGTTATTCAAAGGAAAGCTGTTAAAATATTTAGCATTTTTATTTCACTTGATGTTTCCAAAGTGCTTTAAAATATTAATTAATAAATTGTCACAACATTCCATGGAGCTAAATTGATTATATGTTTTTGTTTGTTTGCTTGTTTGTTTTTTGCTTTTGAGAAATAGCTCATTTCAGTAAAGAGTAATATTTGGCTTCAGACATATCTATATTAAATAGCCCTCCTTGGTCTAATACCAGTGGACATTTATAATGATCAAAGTACTAGCAATGGTTTCTTGAGGTCCTACAGTGCATCAGAAGCCATGGTAAATACCTTATGCAGGTTAAATCTTCAAATTTTTACATGATGCCAGGGCATCTGGGTGACTCGGTGGATTAAAGCCTCTGCCTTCAGCTCAGGTCATGATCCCAGGGTCCTGGTTTAGAGCCCGCATTGGGTTCTCTGCTCAGCAGGGAGCCTGCTCCCACCATCCCCCGCCTGCCTCTCTGCCTACTTGTGATCTCTGTCTATCAAATAAGTAAATAAATAAAATCTTAAATTTTTTTTCACATGATTTCAATTAGGTACTTGAGGTATTATGCCTGAGATCACCCACCTTGCAACCTGAGTTGTTCCATTCACATTGTTCAAAGCTGATCATGTCGTACAGCAGTAGTTGAGTACCTTGCAATTCATTCTTGGCCTGTGACATCAGTGTATTTTATATATCTCTTCATTACTTACCCAAAACTTCCTTACCAGGGTCTTTTGTGGAAAAGACTTCTGTGTTGATAGGTTTCTCTGTGGCATAGGACAACTTCAGTAGAATTTAATCCAGACTGCATTTTCTAGTCCCAAGAATAATTAGGGTTTAAAACTTGGCAAACTAGGCATCTAGGTTGTCTAATGGGCAGCTTCAAACTAGATCATAATGTGTTCGCTTTGGGTCTCTTAAGGACATTTGAGTAAGAAATCTCTAACTAGTGAAATCAAACCCATGCAAACTTTTGAAGGTCATTTTGATGCTACCTTTTTGCCTATTCTTTTCTGTGCCCTTTGCTCCTGATGGTGAGCCCAACCCATTTAGAGAGTCACTTTTCTGAATGTGTTCACTGATACTTGTCCTATTGGACTAGGTAGAGATGGGATTAAACAACCTCTAGCCAGTTAAGATGACTTCCAATTATACCAAGCCCTCCTGAGAACTTTGGGGGACTTGCCACACTCACAGACACATTCCAAGGGGCTCCTTCATTAAGTCTTGCCTTGGTTGGTCCCACATGATCCTACATTTTTTCTTAAAGCTAACTTAACTTTAATACTTTATATAGTAGAAAGCCAACAGAAAACCCTTCTCCTATAAGGGTGACTAAGGGATTATATAATTAGTATAAATATGAAGACTGGAACAAATAAACAAACTTTCCTAAAACTAAGTAAATGAATGAATGAATGAATGAATGAATGAAATGAAAAGAGACCACATGGTATATAGTAAGTGTAACATATAGTAATATAACATTATTGGTAGCAAATACAGTAATATGTATAGTACAGTAATATCAATAAAATGTAATGTACAGTAATATCAATAAAATGAATGGCTTATCTCGATTACTAAAAAAGGAAATTCTCTTACCAAGCAACAAAGCTAACCCAACTAACCCAACTCTATGCCATACCTATAATACACGATCAAAATAAACTAAATCAAAAGGTTAAAATTTTAAAAATGTGAGAAGATATGAGATAAAAGTAAATAAAAATAAGGCAGGGATCACAATTTTGACTTCAGAAAAAGTAGAATTCTGGCCAAAAAATATCAACCAAGTTAATGAAGTACACTTTAATGAAAGTGAAGTCTGCAATTAACAACAAATAGCATAATAGCAGCATCTATAAATCAGATGTTGCAGGAGATGAAAGGAAAAATAAAGACAGACTAATAATAGGAGACATTAATATGTGTTACAGAACAGACAAAACAAGCAGACAAAACATCAGTAAATATATAGAAAATGGAAAGAAAAATTAATAAATAACCTGATAGGTACATAATGTTTTCCTCAGAATTAAAGACTATCACTTTTCCAGTGCACATGAATCATTTATAAAAAATTCACCAGTCTAGAAAACAAAGAAAACCTCAATAAATTCCCCAATTTAAAACTCTTTATTAAGCAATATTGGGTCAAATGGAAAATTAAAATAAAGTTTCAAAATTTCTAGAAAATAATGACCAAGAACACATGACACATAAAAATTCATGCAAAACTGGGGCACCTGTTTAGCTCAAATGGTGTAACGTGTGACTCTTGATCTTGGGGTTGTGAGTTCAAGCCCCACATCAGGTGCAGAAATAACTTTAAAAAATCTATGGAAAACTGATAAAAAAAAGTTTTCTGAGGAAGAGTCACAGAATTTAATATTTGTATCAATAAAAATATTTTTAAAAGTAAGTAACTTAAATGTTAATCCCACAGCTGAAAGTGCCCAGCATAGCAAACTAAAAGAAAAATGAAAAGAATTAATAAAGAAAAAAGTATAAATAAACAAATAGAAAAGAAAAAATAAACACAATGAAAGAAATGAATAAATTGGTTTTTTTGAAAAAACAGAACTTTAAAATCTAGCCAACTAAATTTAATGAAATGAAAATGAGAATGGAGAAAGTTTCACATGTAGTGTTCAGCAATTCATCAGTTGAGTTTAACACCCAGTGCTCATCACATCACGTGCTCTCTTTAATGCCCATCACCCAATTATCCATCTCCCTATCTCTCCACCTATCTTCCTCCAGCAGCCCTCAGTTCGTTTCCTATTGTTAAAAATCTCTTATCATTTTTCTCCTTCTCTCATTCTTCCCACTCAGTTTTCCCCCTATGATCCTCTGCACTGCTTCTTTTATTCCATATATGAGTGAAACCCTATGATAATAGTCTTTCTCTGATTGTCTTATTTCACTCAACGTAATACCCTCCAGTTACATCCATTTCAGTGTAAGTGGTTAATTTTCATGCTTTCTGATGGCTGAGTAATATCCCATTGTATATATTTACCACATCTTTATCCATACATCTATCAATAGACATGTGGGCTCTTTTCATAGTTTGACTATTGTGGACATTGCTGCTATAAACATTGGGGTGCAGGCGCCTCTTTGGATCAATATATTTTTATCTTTGGGATAAATACTTAATAGTGCAACTGCTCAGTCATAGAGTAGCTCTATTTTTAACTCCTTGAGGAAGCTCCATACTGTTTTCCAGAGTGGTGGTACCAGCTTGCACTCCCCCCCAACAGTGGGAGTTTCTTGACCTGTCAATTTTAGACATTCTTATTGGTGTGAGGTAGTATCTCATTGTCGTTTTGATTTATATTTCCCTGATGCCAAGGAATACTGAGCATTGTTTCATGTGTCTATAGGCCATTTGTAGGTCTTCTTTAGAGAATTGTCTGTTCATGTTTTCTGCCCATTTCTTGACTGGATTATTTGGGTTTTGGGTGTTGAGTTTGATAAGTTCTTTATAGATCTTAGATATGAGCCCTTTATTTGATATGCCATTTGCAAATATCTTCTCCCATTATGTAGGTTCCTTTTAAGTTTTGTTGACTGTTTCTTTTGCTGTGTAAAGCTTTTTATCTTGATGAAGTCCCAATAGTTCATTTTTGCTATTGCTACTCTTGCCTTTGCCAATATTCCTAGGAAGAAGTTGTTGTAGCTGAGGTCACTGAAGTTGCTGCCCATGTTCTCCTCTAGGATTTTGATGAATTCCTGCTTCATATTCAGGTCTTTCATTCATTTTGAGTTTATTTTTGTGTGTGGTGTAAGAGAATTGTCTGGTTTCTTCTGCATGTGGCTGTCCAATTTTCCCAACACCATTTGTTGAAGAGACTGTTCTTTTTCCATTGGACATTCTTTCCTGCTTTGTCAAAATTAGTTGACCATAGAGTTGAGGGTCCATTTTGGGGTTCTCTATTTTGTTCCATCAATCTATGTTTCTGTTTTTGTGCCAGTGCCATACTGCCTTGATGATTACAGCTTTGTAATAAAGCTTTAAGAATGGAATTGTGATGTCAACAGGTTTGGTTTTCTTTTTCAACTTTCTTCTGATTGTTCAGGGCCTTTTCTGGTTCCATACAAATTTTAGGACTATTTTTTTACCAGCTCTGAAAAATTTCCATGGTATTTTTATAGGGATTGCATTGAATGTGTAGATTGCTCTGGGTAACATAGACATTTTAATAATACTTTTTCTTCTAATCCGTGAACGTGGAATTTTTTCCCATTTCTTTGTGCCTTCCTCAATTTTTTTCATAAGTGTTCTGTACTTTTTAGCATACAGATCCTTTACGCTAAAGGATCTTGGTTTATTCCCAAGTATTTTATGGGTTTTGGTGCAATTATAAATGGAACCAATTCCTTAATTTCTCTTTCTTCTGTCTCATTGTTAGTGTATAGAAATGCAACTGATTTTTGTGCATTGATTTTATATCCTAACACATTGCTGAGTTGCTGTATAAGTTCTAGCAATTTTGAGGTAGAGTCTTAGGTTTTCCCCATAAAGTGTCATGTCATCTGTAAAGTTTGACTTCTTCTTTGCCAATCTGAATCCCTTTTATTTCCTTTTGTTGACTGATTGCTGAGGCTAAGACTTCTAGTATTATGTTGAACAACAGTCACGAGAATGGGCATCTCCGTCGTGTTCCTGATCTCAGAGGAAGGGTTCTCAGTTTTTTCCCACTGACAATGATATTCATTGTGGGCTTTTCTTATATGGCTTTTATGATATTGTGGTCTGGTCCCTCTATCCCTACACTGTGGAGTTTTAATCAAGAAAATATTCTGTATTTTGTCAAATGCTTTTTCTGCATCTATTGAGAGTATCATATAGTTTTTGTACTTTCTTTCATTAATGTGAGGTATCACATTAAATGATTTGAATGTTGAACCTCCCTTGAAGCCCTGGAATAAATCCCACTTGGACATGGTGAATAACCCCTTTAATGTACTGTTGGATCTTATTGGCTAGTATCTTGGCAAGAATTTTTACATTCATGTTCATCAGGGATATTGGTCTGTAATACCCCTTTTTGGTGGGGTCTTTGTCAGGTTTTGGAATCAAGGTAATGCTGGCCTTATAAGATGATTTTGGAAGTTTTCCTTCCCTTTCTATTTTTTGAAATATCTTCAGAAGAATGGGTTTGGTAAAGAGACACCTGGGTGGCTCAATCAGTTAAGTGTCTGCCTTCAGCTCAGGTCATGATCCCAGGGTCCTGGGATCAAGCCCTGCATCAGGATCCCTGCTCAGTGGGGAGCCTGCTTCTCTCTCTCCTCCGCCACTTCTCCTACTTGTGCATGTGCTCTCTCTCTTTCTTTTTCTGTCAAATAAATAAAATCTTTTAAAAAAATAAATGTTTGGTAAAATTCCCCTGGGAATCCATTGGACCTGCACTCTTGTTTGTGGGAGATTTTTGATTACTACTTCAATTTTATTGATGGTTAGGGTCTGTTTAGGTTTTCTATTTCTTCCTGTTTCAGTTTTGTTAGCTTATAAGCTTCCAGGAATGTATCCATTTCTTCCCCCTATAAGTTTCCGGGAATGTATCCATTTCTTCCAGAATCCTTAATTTTTTGGCATATAGTTGCTCATAATACATTCTTAAATTTTTTTTTGTATTTCCTCTGAGTGTGTTGTGGTATCTCCTTTTTCATTTATGACTTTATTAATTTGGGTCTTTTTTTCTTTTGGATGAGTTTGACTAGGGTTTATTGATTTTTTTAAAGATTTTATTTATTTATTAGACAGAGATCACAAGTAGGCAGACAGGCAGGCGGAGAGAGAGAGAGAGAGTGGAGGAAGCAGGCTCCCCGCTTAGCAGAAAGCCCAATGCAGGGTTTGATCCCAGGACCCTGAGATCATGACCTGAGCCAAAGGCAGAGGCTTTAACCCACTGAATCACCCAGGCGCCCCTAGGGTTTATTGATCTTATTGATTCTTTCAAAGAACCAGCTTCTAGTTTCATTGATATGTTCTACTGTTTATCTGGTTTCTATTTCATTGACTTCTGCTCTAATCTTTATTATTTCTCTTCTACTGCTTGGTTAGGCTTTATTTGCTTGGCCTTTCTCCAGCGCCATTAGGTATAAGGTTAGCTTGTGTATTTGAGATTTTTCTAATTTTTTGAGCAAGGCTTGTATTGCAATGTACTTCCTTCTTAGGACTGCCTGTGGTGGATCCCAAAGGTTTTGAACAGTTATGTTTTCATTTTCATTTGCTTCCATGAATTTTTAAAATTCTTCTTTAATTTCCTCATTGACCCATTCATTCTTTAGTAGGATGATCTTTAACCTCCAAGTGTTTACTCCTTCCAAATTTCCTCATGTGGATGAGTTCCAGTCTCAAAACACTGCGGTCTGAAAATATTCAGGGAATAATCCCAGTTTTCCGGTACTGGTTATAACCTCATTTGTGACCTAGTAAATGATCTATTCTGGAGGATGTTCCATGTGTACTCAGGAAGAATGTGTATTCTGATGCTTTAGGATGGAATGTTCTGTATACATCTGTGAAGTCCATCTTGTCCTATGTGTCATTCAAAGCCCTTGTTTCCTTGTTGGTCTTCTTCTTAGATGATCTGTCCATTGCTGTGAGTGAGGTGTTGAAATTCCCCTTTATTATTGTTTTATTATCAGTGTGTTTCTTTAATTTTGTTATTAATTGGTTTATATAATTGGCTGCTCCCAAGTTAAGAGCATAAATATTTATAATTGTTGGATCTTCTTGTTGGATGGACCCTTTAAGTATGATAGAGCATCCCTCTTTATACCTTACTACAGTCTTTGGATTAAAATCTAATTTGTCTGATTTAAGGATTGCTACCCCAGCTTTCTTGTGCTATCCTTTAGCATGATAAATGGTTCTCTATCCCCTCACTTTCAGTCCGGACATGTGTTTGGGTCTAAAATGTCTCTTGCAGACAGCATATGCATGGGTCTTGTTTCTTTATCCAACCTGATACCCTGTGTCTTTTGATTAGAGCATTTAGTCCATTTACATTCAAATTAACATATATGAATTTAGCTACATTGTATTCCCTGTAAAATTCCTGTTTCCATAGATTGTCTCTGTTTCTTTCTGGTCTGTGTTACTTTTGGGCTCTCTCCACTTACAGGATCCCTTTTAATATTTCTTTCAGGGCTGGTTTAGCGATCACAAATTCTTTTAGTTTCTGTTTGTCCTGGAAGCTCTTTATCTCTCCTTCCATTCTGAATGGCAGCCTTGTTGAATAAAGTATTCTTGGCTGCATGTTTTTCTCATTTTGTACACTGAAAATAACATGTCATCCCCTTTGTAGCCCATCAGGTCTCTGTGGATAGCTTTGTTGCAATTCTAATTTTTCTACCACTATAGGTTAAGGAGCTCTTCCTTCGAGCTGCTTTCAGGATTTTCTCTTTATCTCTGAAATTCCAAGGTTGACTATTATATAATGTGGTGTTGATCTATTTTTCTTGATTTGAGAGAGTATTCTTTCTACCTCTTGCACTTGAATGCCTGTTCCTTCCTCAGATTAGGGAAGTTTTCAGCTATGATTTGCTCAAATATACCTTCTGTCCCTCTCTCTCTCTTCCTCTGGGACCTCAATAATTCTAATATTATTTCACTTTATGGTGTTCCTGATTTCTTGAACCCTCCTGGTCTATTAGTTGTTTTTTTATCTTTTCCTTAACTTCCTTCCTTTCCATCACCCTGTCTTCTGTGTTACTGACTCTCTCTTCTGCCTCACTTACCCTAGTTGTTAGAGTATCTATCTTAAACTGCATCTCAGTTAAAGCATTTTTAATTTCAGCCTACTTAGATTTTATTTCTACTCTAAGAAGTTCTCTAGTACCTTTTATGCTTTTTCAACCCCAGCTAGTAATTTTATAATCATTATCCTGAATTCCAATTCTGACATTTTACTAATATCCTTATCAATTAGATCTGTTGTAGAAAGTTTTACCTCTGATTCTTTCTTTTGTTTTGGATTCCTCCTTCTAGTCATTTTGCCCAGAGAAGAATGGATGAATGAGAGATCAAAATAGAAAAAATCAACCACAACCTAAGCAAAACACACACTAGACAAATACAAAGAGGTCAGAAACCAAAAAAAAAAAAAAAAAAAAAAAAAAAAAAAAAAAAAAAAAAAAAAAAAAAAAAAAAAGAAAAGAAAAAGGAAAAAAGAAGGGAAAAAAGAATAAAATCTCACAGATGGACAAAACAGGGTGATATATTTGGTCTTGGGTATATTTTGGTCTGTTTGTTAGAAGACATTAAATCCCAAGACTGTAAGAAAGCAAAACTTATAGATATACAACAGTAAAATTGTATACAGTGAAAGAAAGCAAAAATGAAGAATTTATCCATAAAGCATAAATGTAAAAATGAGAATTTAGAAAGACTTAAAAACAAAGTGTTGATAAAATAAAAAACTTGATAAAAAGGAGAAAAAAAAAGAAAATTTTAGACTGAATGACAAAAGACTCATGTGAAAAAATATCTTTAATTCTATACACCATTTTCCCCCAGTGCAAGAATTTTTGGTTTTGAGTGATCTATCAACTTGGTATTTGCCTGAGGATCCTGCTGGTCTTCTGGGAGAGGGGCCCGTTGTGCCGATTCACAGGTGTCTTTGCTTGGGCAGAGTTGTGCCACCTCTTGCCAGAAGGCCGGGCTCAGTGTAAGCTGCTTTGGGTTGCTCTATGTGGCTTCTGTTCCCTGAAGTCTTTTGGGGCCACTTTAGGAAGGTGAAAAAAAGAGTAAAAAATGATGGTGACTCGACCTCCAGCCCTGGAGCTGAAAGATTACGGCCCCCACTCTTCACTGCACCCTCAGGGAAAGATAGTCAAATCCTTTTCTGTGCACCAAACTCTCCAGACTCCTGGCATGGGCACCTGCACCAATCCCCCCAGTGGAGGGAGAGGTGTCTCACCGCAGCCCCACCACTGGCTGGGCCCCTATTCAGGGATTCTTTGCCAGATCACGTTCTTACCCACACAGCTTTACCCAGGGGAAGGAGCTGGATCTCCCAGTGGCTGTTGCTTGCTGGGCCCCTGTTTGGAGAGCAGTTTCCTGATGGTGCTGCCATTGGCAGTTTATGGCAACACCTAGCTGAGAAGCCACTAGGGAGCTCACTAATTGTAGCCTGCTTCCCTGCTCCAAAGGTTGTGAACTCTTGCACTTAGGCACACACACAAATACAAACACAGATATACATTGCTTATATTGGCTAAAAGGAACACCTGGGATAATAAACAAAATTAATTTGAAATAGTTTCCTGTGAGGAGAAGAAACGAATAGAGCAGAGGGAGTAGGAAGGGACATGAGGCTCTTTGGAGTAACATCCTTTATTTTATCTGTAAGTAAATATAGAAAATATCCTGCATTCTATATATTTAAATATATTTTAACTCTAAGTATTTGTAAATAATAAAAAATAATATTTTGTAAATAGCTTTGGAAACATAAATGTTTGGCATAATAAAAAATAAACTATATATAAAACCAGCAATCTATGAAAATAGGGAGCAAAAGGAAATTTATGTACCCAAATACATCAGATTTCAGAGAGGGAAGCATTACTTCAAATGAGTTTAGAACAAACTATATTTTGATTATATATCTTCAAAGAAGAAAGAAATCTTTTTTGTAGAGGTTTATTTATTTATTCTAGAGAGAGAAAAAGAGAGCACAAGTTGGGGAAGGGGCAGAGGGAGAGAGAGAATCTCAAGCAGATTTCCCTGAGCATGGAGCCCAGTGAAGGCTTAGATCCCACGACCCTGAAATCATTATCTGAGCCAAAATTTAGAGTCAACCCCTTATCCGACTGAGCCATCCAGGCAACCTTTCTCATGATGACTTAAATTAGGGGCACCTGGGTGGCTCAGTCAGCTAAGCATCTGCCTTCAGCTCAGGTCATGATCCCAGTGTCCTGGGATCAAGCCCCACACTGGGCTCCCTGCTTAGCGGGGAGGTTACTTCTCTCTCTCCCCCTCTTCCTGCTGCTCCCCCTGCTTGTGCTCTCTTTTTTTCTGTCAAATAAATAAAATCTTTAAAAAAAGAAATCTTAAACTATATTTAGTAGTCTAATTATCAGTTATATTATTGGTATTATTATTTTGAAACAATTTTTTATACATTATAAAATAATACTAGTAAGTAACCATGACTACAGAATAGAAGCCAAGATTTTCAGTGTGAGAGAGAAGAGATAAAAGTATAAAATAACATAATTGAAGAAAAATCCTCTAATGTTAACTTTTCTTTGGAAATATCCATACCAAATTAATTTTTTTTGCAAAAAATATGTATTTTCTAGTTGTATTTACTAAAAAACCCTAAGGGCAATGACTGAGAATACCCACTCCATAGTTTATGATCTTTGAATATTTTTCACCTTCAGGAAAACAAAGCACTGGGACTGGAAATATACAAGTTGACTTCAGATATTAAAACTGTTAACAGTCAAAGCAAGTCTGAGAACCTATCACAAGTTCCTCACCAAAAGGAGTCGAAGGAGACATGATAACTAAATGTAATATGGTGCTCTGGATGGGATCCCACAACAGACATAGAGCATTTGGTTAAAAACTAAGGAAATCTGAATGAAGCATGAACTTTACATAGTAACACTGTATCAGTATTGGATCATTACTTGTGATGAATTTACCATACTAATGTAAAATGTTAATAATAGGGAAAAATGGGTTGAGGTATATGAGAATTCTTTGTACTATCTTTGCAATTTTTCTATAAATATAATGCTATCCTAAAATTAGATTTATTATTTTTTTATTTTTTATTTTTTATAAACATATATTTTTATCCCCAGGGGTACAAGTCTGTGAATCACCAGGTTTACACACTTCACAGCACTCACCATAGCACAAACCTTCCCCAATGTCCATAACCCCACCCCCCTTCTCCCAACCCTCCTCCCATCAGCAACCCTCAGTTTGTTTTGTGAGATTAAGAGTCACTTATGGTTTGTCTCCCTCCCAATCCCATCAAAATTATGTTTATTTTTAAAAAGTTATGTCAAAGGACACAGAAGCCAATGTAAATGGGCTCCCATTGACAAAAACTTGGGCAATTTGTTAAGTGCAAATGACCGGCACACATTGAATGTACAAAAACTCAAAGGTTTGTGATGAATTTACAAGAACAGAATTCAGGGCTCTAGTTGTTGAGAAGACAAAATTAATCCATTGATCAAACTTAATAGTAGCCGGACAATTATATGTTGTTTGACTTATGATATGATGTTGTATGAAGCTTAAAGTAACCACCAATTAAGTGTTCTTGTTAGAAAAAAAAGTGAAACTTCAGTCTAATGAACTCTCTGGACATAGCTTCTATTTATTTATAATTTATAGAAATTATAAAAATAAAAGGATAATTTAAATGACACCACAAGAAAGTAGACAACTCTGAAAAGTGGAAATGTCATTTAGGGCAATCAATCTGAAATCTGTCATAATTCAGTGGCATCAACTCTTTTCAACAAGAAAAAGGATAATATAGGCAAATGCCTTAGGTTAAAGATTAAAGGTTAAGGTTAAAATATGGGAAATCCAAAGTAGTGTTGGACCTTATTTAGACACAATTAAAACCAACCAGCTATAAAAGATACTTTTAGATTAGTTGGGGAAATTTAATAATGGTTGAAATATACCATCCCAAGGAATCACTGTTAATTTGATTAGATGTGAAATGTTAGTGAGGACTTGTAACAAAATTGTTTTTAGAAATGTATAGTGAATGGTACAGAAGTGATGGGCAACCAAAAATATGTGGCAAGCCCCTCCCCCAAAACCAAAAAACCAAAAACATCTGGTAAAACAGAAATGAGGGTGAACACAGCAAGAGTTGCCAAGGCTTGATAATTGTTGACTTTACAATGGGTCTATGTATTATTCTCTCCATTTCTATATATGTTAGAAATTTTTCATAAGTAAAACATTTTTAAAAAAATAAATGTAGTGAATATTTCTATTACTTGTGCCAGATGGGAAGGACTTTATGAAAATGACACTAAGTATAGAAACTATAAAGGAGAAATTTAAAGGTATAACTATGTAGAAATAAAAATTTTTTGTAACAAAAAATTAACATAAACAAAGGTCAAAAACAACTATATTTGGAGAAACTATTTGCAACACATATGCAAAGTTAGTATTTTTAGTATAACAAGGCTTTTTTATAGATAGGAAGAGTGAAAAGTAGAAAAAAATTAAAATAGAAAAATAGGCAAATTTATGTTCCATATGTTAAACAGGAATTACTAAAGCTATGATATATATATATATATATATATATATATATATATAATTTTTTTTTAAGCTATAAGAAGGACATTGCTCAAAAAGATTTTTAACATTCTTTTAAGCAAGGGTATGTAAATTGCTGGTGGGAATAAATTGCTACAGCTTTTTAAAACTATGAATTTATATTTCAAATGGGTATACTTTGACTTTGTAATTCTGCATATGGGAATTAATCCTAAGGGAATAGTTGAAGACATGTACAAAGATGTAATTAGTGGGATGCTTTCTGAAACATTTTTAACAAAAACAAAATCTTGAAATGTACTCAATGTCTATCATCATGAAAATGGATACATATGTTAATATACATATTGCCACTATGTAATATTATGAAGCCATTAAAATTGATTATGTAGATATATATTTATTGACAGAAATAGGCTGCGTGGGAGATGGCATGGGGGTGAATAAGCCCATCTGCTTTGTGAGTCTTAGAATTTTGAATTAAATTGCTATTTATGCTTACCACATAAGGAATATTTCCAGGAGTGAGAGCCTTAGGAGAAGAGGTAATAACAATTTAAGGTCTTTTCATATATATTGCTTAAATGACTTCAAAAAGATATATATTAATTTGTGCTTCTCAGAAGGACCATTTTTCTAAACACTTGCTAATCCCCTGAATTTTAGCTTTAAGAAATCTTTGGGAATTTGATGGATAAAAAATACCATCTCATTATTGTTTTAATGCATTTCCTTAATTACTAGTGCTTTGTACGTTTTTTCATATGCTTAGGGACTCGTTGATTTCATCTTTTATGAAGGGTTTTTTCATCTTACTTGTAACTTTTTTCTATTGGTGTTTTCATTTTCCTAGTTTGTAAGAAACTTTTAATACTTCAATTCTTTTCTCATCATATGTTGCAAATTATTTTTTAACTGTTCATGTTGCTTTAATTTTTTTTAGAATGGATCTTTGATATACATTAATTCTAATTTTTATATGATTAAGTTTAATAGTATCCCTTTAAAAAAAATGGTTTTGCTTTTGGCACAATCCTTATAGAGAGCCTTCTCCACACCATGATTATATAAGTCATCACTCCTAGTTTCTGTTAATATTTTATAGTTTTATTTTTATATTTAAATCTGTAATCCATGTGGAATTTACTTGGGTGCTGTATAATATATGAACTACTGTAATTTGTCGCACAAATGACTGATAATGTGTTTCAACATCATTTAGTGAATAATACATCATTTCCTCAGTGATCAAAAGTTCTGGCTTTATCAGAAAGTGTTATATTTTTAATGTAGTGTTTATAATAAATAGTTAATAATTTGTAAAATGTATTTTTTCTTCACTCTTTTTAAAAAAGATTTTATTTATTTGACAGAGAGAGAGAAAGAGACAGCAAGAGAGGGAACACAAGCAGGGGGAGTGGGAGAGGGAGAAGCAGGCTTCCCGCCAAGCAGGGAGCCCAACTTGGGGCTTGATCCCAGACCCTGAGATCATAACTGAGCTAAAGGCAGACACTTAACAACTGAGCCATCCAGGCACCCTCTTCTTCACTCTTAATAATGTGGCCTTGCTACTTCCACTTTTAATCCCATAATTTTTGGCTACCTGAGATAGAAAAACAATCTTAATTGGGGGGGGGGTGTTATATCAAGGCTCTGAAATTATATGTCACACATAGCACCTGACTAAGACACCATCATAGACATGATTTAACTCTGGACAGAATTATAGAATTGCTGGAAAAAAATTTAAAATAACTCATTTAAGCTTGAATGCTACTTTGGATTTTGGTAATGAGTGCATTTTTTGCAAGGGGAGGGAGTTATTTGTATTAAATTCCTTTGGGAGTAACTTGGAACACTCGTGTTGTCTCCTCTTTAGTTCCGAGGCATGTACAGTTGATCTCAAACTGGGCACATCTTTTCTGAAAGGAAGAATATATTTGCACCACCTGAGAAAGGCAAATGGATTACATTTGCAAAGTTCTGATGGAGACATTTGAAGATCACCCAAGGAGAAGTGTTAAATAAAAATGCGGAGGAATAAAAATTTTTTTTATCAATAGAATTTCTGCCTGGCTTCATAATTTTGCCCGGGGTAGAACTATATCCAGTCTTGGAAAGTTCTGGTTTTGAGATATCAAAGGGCATTTTATTTTCTTGCTGTAAGTGAGGCCAGTTTCTACCACCCATCTCTTTCACTTAATCAAGAAAGTTCATAAGGATGATTCATTCCATGATGCTGATCCCAGAGCTGGCTCTGGAAGATGCTTTCTCAGCTGAAACTAAATGATACTTTATGTGTCTACTCTAAATAGAGAGATTAGAAAGTTATATATATATAAAAGTGGTAGGGGAGCACATTAAATATGTGATAAAGTAAGTGGTTTTGTAACTGATTTTATTACTTAAGTTCAAACACTTTTTTCTTACTAGTCTTTGTCAACTATAAATTAAGATAGAAGAAGTCGGACAAGGGACAACCAGAGCAGTGCAGAATGCTTCAGAGATCACGTCTTTAAGGGTTATTAAACACAATTTGTTTTTGTCAGATTCCAATTTATCTGTATCTTAGCAAATCCAGGGAATGTGAGTTCTGACATCTTGTACATCCTTATTAATTATTCATGCTTGAGATTCTGTACTTGTTTGACCTTAAGGAATATGTGCTGTTTACTCCAATGAGAATGGAATAGCATACTCTGCCCATTTTGAATGAACACAGCTAACTCTCTCCCTATCCCCTGCCCCCACCGCTTTGCTGGTTTCAGATGCATTAAATGTCTCGTAACCACCACCCTCACCCTCGTCCTTCCTCTAGAGGAAAAACAGGTAAAAATAACTCTAAGTGGCCTGAGAGGCATCATATAAACACCCAGGGAATTTTTAAAGTTATGAAGATTTAAAATTCAATATTACAAGCCCCAGAGAGTTGTATTTTGAGAAATAATCACTATACACCTGAGTTCTGAAATTACCTTTTTTTAACCCCCCATTTATTTCCAAGAAGTATTCTGATGTGCAAAAATAATATAACTTCCTTTGTGGTTTATAACCGAGGCTATCTGGTACCAGAATTCTCCTACGCTTTGATGACGTAGGAGAGTGGAGGGGTAAGCTAAAATTTTCTACAGAAATATAATTCACTGTCCTCTAGTTTACAATATACCTATTGGGAAGGATTTAATCAATTCAAAGGTCCAGTCCTTTTAGGGAGTGCTTCCTTTTTCTTACATACTCTTCTTTTCCCTTCCTAGATTGAGTTCTCTGTGCTCTGGAAAAATCAAAGATAAGTTTCTTGGAGGGGAGGAATGATGAGCGCTGGTGGCTCTAATCTGTATGCTGTTCTCCAAGTATTGACCAATATCTTTGAAATCTCATTCCTGAGATCCAATGGGTATTTGGTGCTGGGGCCTGCTGATGTCTGATCCTGTCCTGGTCTTTTGCAGACAGCCTCAGATGAAGGCTCTTGTCCTTCCTGTTAGAGCTCAGCTATCAATGTCCTGTACCATTGGACATTCTTGTCTCCAGGAATCTTCTGGTGCCCCCATCCCCTCAGAATTCTTCACCTCACCACTAGGGCATTTCCTCCCTGACCTCCATGCCTGCTAATGCTGGTGCTTCTGGATTCCTGGTGTAACACGGGTGGGTCAAGCAGGGCCAGGGGACCATGTCTCACTTCTCCCTCCCACGCTCCCTTCCCCCCATATTGTGCTCTTTCACTGGAGCCACATTGTGCTTGGAGCTAAATTGAGTGCTTTCTGGATCAGCTTTCACCTTACCCATGCTGTGTCTCAGGCAACTGGGGCTCTGACTCTGATATCTTAGATCCCCCTCAAACTTATGTGGCCCACTTCATTCTGGGGTTATACCATCTCCTGAACTTCAGCACCCCATTCCCTCATTTAATGGGAGTTGGAATTAAGAATGTTGGTAGCTACCTTCTTGTTAACTCCTCTTGGAGTTAAGAATGCTGGTAGCTACCCTCCTTTTCTCTCTTCCTCATGCTCCCAGCACCAGTGTGGCCTTAAAATGATGATGGTGATGATGATGGTGATGGGTGCCTATACTACTGTAGATCTTACCACATATCTGGCATGTCTTATTATGAACTCATTTAGTCCTCTTACTAACCCTGTGGGGCGGGTTCTATTTATTATTACTTTAGTTCTACAGACTAGGAACGCGTGCATAAAAAGCTGAAAAACTTGCCCACGGTCACATGGCCAGCAAGGGGTGGAGCCAGAATTTGAATCCAGCAAGTCCAGATCCTGTCCCAGAATCCACGTTTTCATCACCATATAGTTTCCTTTCTCACTTCTCCTCATCTGGCTGGACCTCTTACTTTATCTCCCCCTTCTTCCTAGGATGAACTTTTGGGATTATTGTGTCCACTCAGTCTTCCTAGAAAGCAGAAAATGAAGCCAAACTAATGTTGGATTTGGGCAATGTGATACCAAAGAAGGAGAAGTATAGGAAAGGCAAGTGAGGGAGACAAGGAAAGAAAGGAAAGGAGAGAAAATATAAGGGAATGTGAATATGTTGTGGAGCTTCATGGCAAGTCCACTTCTTGGTTTCCCAGGATAGTTTCAGAAAAGATAAATGAAGGGACTGAATATCCAACAGTCCATCTAGGGGAGAGGAAGGGAGAAATATGTGACCACTGGCTTCCACATTCTATCAGTCACAGTTAGCCCCATGGAGCTTTAATGGTGATGTGGGTACCAAGTGAGTCCTGGTGGGCCCCCCACCTCAGTGCAGCAAGAGGGAGAAGGGGAAGCATTGTCTGTAGTTGCAGAGGCACCTGGATCCACCACCTATGGAAGAGGATAAGTCCTATCAAGAACTTGACTGGCCAGAAAGCCAAGCAAGTGCATGGATCTGGGGTGATGCGTATATGGAATCGGGTACGTGTTGCTTTCTCCTTTCCTGTAGTGATAAATGTCATCATGGAAAGGAAGCAGGAAAAAAAATATTAGTAAAAAGAAATTTATGTTAAGAGGTTTAAACTCTTCTTCCCACCACATAAAAGAAATAGAACATGGAGAAAACTGCAACAGGTCAGGACCCGTGCCCAGGAGGTGCAGGTGAGTTCGTCCTGCCTTGTCCCAGCATGCCTTCAGCAATCTGCTCACCTCCTCCAAAGGCTTCAGGAGTTTCCACACTACATGGCTCAGGCCCAGATAAAACTTTGCAAACCTTAAGCTAATAGCCCTCCCCAGAGCCTTCATTTTCTGCCCTAGAATTCATTTTTTCCTAGGAGAGTTGACATTGGAAATGTTATTCTCTCCAGGGAAACCTTTCTCTGCTCCAGGGAGAGAATGGTTCTATCAAACCGAGGAGGTGGTCATATGAACATCTGACTTTAAAAGCTTCTGAAACCAGTTCTTTGGCCTTAAGAAGAATGTATATAATGTCCATAGCATAGCCTAGTCACAATTCAGTTTTTTAAAATATCTTTCTATGGGGGGGGGGTGTTAAAAAAAAAAACCCTGGAGGTTTAGATTCACCTAGGACACTATTATATTAAGTGATTAGTTTTAATAAACATTTAGAAAAGAGATTTCCATTATTACTTTTTCCATAAAATTTGGATTTTGAAATGTTCATGCATTAGGGGACACTGGTACTAAATATTTTCTTCTTCTTGAAATAAGGAGTCTTATGGACTGAATCCATACCTTAGTCAAGCATAGACATGTTAATTCTATTATAGTTCACTAAGTGGCAACCACTGGTCAAAATGAGTTTATTAATCCACTTATTGGTTGAAGGTAAGGAGTTGATTCTTGAACAGTACAGGGGATAGGGCTCCAACCCATAGAGCTGAAAATCCAGATACAACTTCTGACTCTCCAAACACTTAACTACTAATAGCCTACCATTGACCAGAAGACTTCCCAATAATACAGTAGATTAATATATACTGTATCTGTTATATATATTATATACTGAATTCTTACAATAGGGTAAGCTGGAGAGAAAGAAATGTTATTAAGAAAATCATAAGGAAGAGAGATACAATATTATTTATAGATAGTACTATCCTGTATTTATAGAAAAACAGTCCCAACATAAGTGAACCTGTGTAGTTCAAATGTGTGTTAGTCAAGGCTCAACTGCACTCAGACATTGTTTGCCTGGTCTTGTTTCTATGGAGATAGTGAAAATACAGCCCCCACCCCTAGAGTTGCCCACCTGTACATGTTTGCACTCCCTGTCCCTTTGTCATCCCCTAGTTTGGAGGACAAACTCTGTACATAACTGTGTACCACCACCCAAGAGAAGAAATGATGGGTATTTACTGCAAACGGCCTTCATTCCCTCTGAACGCCTGTTGCTCTCTGTACATCTTGTCTTCAACACATGGTTGGATGATTATTTATAGTCTTTATTCCAACTAGTCTAGTTGGTTAGGGGCTGACTGTTCCTTATTTTTTCATCCCTTCATCACAGCACAGAGTTGTACTCAATAATATTTGCTAAATGGATGACTGGGACAACTCCAGTGATTTCATATTTCCCTATTAAGTAGGCCTTCTGACTTTCTCCTTTTCTCCTCTTCTGACGTCTTCTCTTTCTCCTTCAGCATATGCACAATCCTTTTCCCTGGAGAGAGACTTCCATAATGAGTGATGGTGGGGTTTTCATCTGACATGTTCCCCAGAGCTAGATTTCTCTGCAACTTGGAATTCTTCCTATCCCTAACAATTGGTTATTTCTCCCAGAAGATTAGAAGGCATAAAAAGTCCTTGATACTTGTTTTTCCTGAAATTATATGTAACCATCTTCAGTATCAAAATCATGTCTCTGGCTTTCATGTTTTTAAGACCTCCACTCATTATAATTACCTATTAGTTTGGTTAATTATGTTCCCCTAAATAATGGGTACGAGATTACACGAAATAGGAGGGCATAGTAGCTCCAAAATAATGCATGGCTGCCAAGGTAGCTACAAAATCTGCTAAATATGTCTGTGGTCGATCCCCACTTGGAAAGTCGTGTTTCACTCCATCTAAGACAGCACGAGTGGCAAGATTTTTTGCCATTATTTCACACACCACTAAAGAAGAAAAATTGCTGCCAAATAAACTATGGCATAATAACTCCTTATCACTTGGCATATTCATTTTATACATGTTGAAAAGCATTCATTTAGCTTTGATTAGACTTTGATTTGATATATTTTATCACATATCACTTTAGAAACCTACCTAAAGAGGAAGCCAGAAACAGAATAAATTGGTCATGTATTACTAAACTTGGTCATACTGTCCTGTATTATGAAGTCAGGGTTTTCCATGGTTAATAATGATGCAGCAGTTTGAGGGTAGTTTTACTGTTGTTTCTGGAATTTTCCTCAAGCTACTGAACTCCATTCTGCAAGGTTCTGGGAATAGAGAGGGAGTGGCAACTACAACGTGTACGTTGACAGGTTTGAGTCAGAGCTCAGTAAAGTGTACTGATGGGCTCATTTTAAAATTGATGGATTTTTAAATGGAATTATATTTTCACATTTTTATGATTAATTTAACCAAATCACAAAAAGTTTTGAAGAAAAGAAGGAAGAAAAATGTGCCACATCTAACTAGACCGCTGGCGGTTTCATGTAAATCTTAACATATTCACAGATATAATCTTTGATTGCATGAAATGATATATGTGAATTTCCTCATGTATGTGACATTATGTAATAAGAGTTCTGGGGTGCCTGGGTGGCTCAGTGGGTTAAAGCCAGTGCCTTCGGCTCAGGTCATGGTCCAAGGGTCCTGGGATTGAGCCCCGCATCGAGCTCTCTGCTCAGCAGGGAGTCTGCTTCCCTCTCTCTCTCTCTCTCTTTCTCTCTCTGTGGCCTCTCTTGCCTGCTTGTGATCTCTGTCAAATAAATAAATAAGATCTTTTAAAAAAAGAGTTCTATTATTTCTCAGGTTGCTGTAGTAAGTTTATAACCACCATTTAACATTTTTCTGAAGAGATTCTGAAAGGGGCTCAGTCTTTTCCATCCAGTGGGCCTCAAAGCATTGAGGCTGCTTCTTCATGGGATTTGCACTTCTTCCTTCCCAGAAGCTTGGTGTAATTCATTACCATGGACCCACACTTAGCATTATTTATAGAGTTTTTAATTATCTCTTTTCCCCAAACTGGTTAGAAATGATCCTCTTTTCCTACATCAACCTTCCTTTTCAAGTCATCTCAGGGTTTTTTTTTTTTTTTTAAATCCAGTTGTCTCAGTCATTAATTGCAAACTTAAATCTATTAGCCAGAAGTAAAATATAATCAATCCAACTATTTGTCAATGGGCAGCTAACACATTGGTGGAGAGGTGGAATGTTCGGGCTGTTTCAGCCTCACAGAGTGAACCCCAGGCAGGAGGCCGGGCTGGACCATGATTCTGTTATCTGCAAGGCCCTGAAGTTACTTCTTTTGCTGGCATAAAACTGACTGTCTTCTGTCACTCTAGGTACTTGTGTTTGAAATCCTGGGCCAAGAAGGACATCTGTCAAAATATAGATCATTCGATATTTGAAAGATGACTAAGCCATTCAGATTTGATTCATTAAAACAGCAAAGAAACACAAACACATTCCTTCTAAATATATAATCTGAAGCAGTTGGGAACATTCATTTTAGGATCACTGTGTCAATTCTTTCCCTAAAATAGTCTTTGACAACTATTTTGGGCCTATAGATATTCAGGCAGAAGGATGCACTAACTTTAAGAGTTCAGATTTTTTTTCCCCCTACCGTGGCTTGGACAAATAAGCCAAACTGAAGTAGCCATATTGTGAAAAATATTTGGCTGAGCAAAGGATTCATTTTTCCAGTGTTCAGAGATTTTATTTTTCATCTAGAAATTTCATATTTCATTTCCCTCCACACCCTACCAATCCTGTCCAAGTCATGACAAGAGAGTCAGAGAGAAGGATCAACTCTCATGGAATCATATTTCTATCTAGCCCGCTGTTTGCCACTCAAAAGAGAGTAAGAGCAGACAAAAGAGATGAGGACAGAAGTGGCTTTTGGGAATCTTCATTCCCAAAATGTTGATCAGTGAGAATCAGTGAGTAAAAAGCAAACCAACAAGAAATAAAAACTAAAAAGTCAATGTGATACTGAGTAGTAGGATGAAGTAGCACAGTGAAAATGTTCACCTCCCCCCCAACAATGTCTCATCTCTCCCCTTGCCCTTCCCCACCTGAGCAACTATTCCATTTGTCCCCTCAGGGAAGAGATGTGGCATGGTACCGAGCAAATGCTCTACAGTCTACTCCTTGCCTGCCTCCACCCCCAACTTCCCAGAGACTTTGCACCAGCTGAAAGACAAAGATAAAAGGGTTGAAGAGCAGGTTGAGTGAGTGTCTAGAATCCTCACAACGTCCAACTAGAGAGCACTGAGCTTGGGCAGAAGGAAAGACAAAGGGAAGTGATGAGGGTGTCCATGTTGGTGGGTCCTGGACAGAAAGGCACCCTACCCTCAGACTTTGGGGCAAAAACCTAGAGGTTAGTTTCCCTGGGAGCAAATTTTAAGGGAAAATTACTGTTAAGGAAGGGCTCCCAGGAGAGACCAGTAAGGAAATGTGCAGAATGGGGCAGGAAAGGGGAAAAAGCCATGCAAAAGTACAATCTCAGGCTAAATTCTAGAAAGACAGGCTCTGCAGAGTAGGTTATGCCTCAGTTGTCCTCACCTGAGCCAGTGTCCTTTCTCATCTCCACACAGTCAGCCTTTGGACAAGGCGTCCCTTCATGCGCATAAATGGCTGAGGAAAAAGCAGCTTCAGTTGTCCCAGGGAAGCTTTGAGAAGGGCCACAGGTGCTGGTTGTTGGTATGGGGAATGAGCTTTGCAAAAAATAGCAGAAACAGGATCTAAATTATTCTAGATAGATCACTGAAGTCTGCTCCACCCAGCGAATAAGAAATATAATGTTATAGTAAAAAGTGTATAATATGTGTGTATGTAGCACTCTCTCCTTGCTACATTCTCCTTTCTGATCTCCATTACAACTCTGGAAGATACTAGAATATATCGGGGTATGTATTATGATACCCCTCTCTGATATATAAAGTTGACGTATGCCATGACGTATCATTCTCAAATGATAAAAGCTCCAAACCCAGCAGTCTTGCTCTCTTCTGTAGCCACAACCTAGAGTGTGTTTCTGTAACCTCCTGAAACAAATTCAGAATACTAGGGTCATTACAGAGTAGAGACCAATCTGTGGTCCTACTGGAATTCCTTAACTCACATCTGAGACCCTTGGCACCAACTTCTTTCAGGGCAAAGCCAACATATTCAGTTTTTCCCAAGCTTCTCAGGGGATGCCTATGTAACTCTAGTGCCATTGTCTGGTCCTGAGTTGGAGGACAGCTGGTTCAAAGCATAGTTTTGGGTTTTAGACAGGACAGGGTTCGACCCCTAGTTCTGCCATTTACCATGTGTGTGAGTTTCCATAAGTCATCAAAGTACTTTGAAGTCTTATGTTTGTCATCTGCACAACTGGGCAGTGTTAGTCGTCACTTTAGAGGGAAAGTTGATTCAACAAGATGATATTGGTGAAGGGCTAAGCCCAGGGCTTAGGAAAGAGCAAGTTCCCAATAAGCATTATCTATTACGATTTCATTATTATTAATCCTCATCCTTTCCCTCAAAAGTACTCAAACTCAGGTCATCCTTTCTCTAAGATGATGTTTTTTTCCTGCTATGCCACGCTGAATGTCAGTGCGGACCACTTTTCAGGAGTTGAAATTGATTCAGCAAAGTGAGCCTTTTGGTTAATGTTGTTTACTGGAGTGGGATTTGAGCAGTAGCAATTTAGACACTTGGCTGGCAGATGGTGGATGGCCTTGGGAGGCTATACCATTTGCTTAGAATATGGGGTTTGTAGTGTCTCTTCACCAGTCATTTCAGAAATGAGTCTCACTTAGTATTTCACAGAAGCAAATGAGCCTGTAGTTAAAATCCTGGTGAAATAGTTCCTAGTTTAGTATTTATTTACAGCCTAGAAACCCAGCAGGTACAGCCCCAGGTGTATTTCATCTTAAAAGCAAATTCTATAGTCCTCTTACAATTCCTGTTTTCGGGGCATCCAGAAAGATACATTTGAAAACCAGCTTCCTTTCAGCCCCCAGCCCCATGACAGAGATTAAAAAACAAAAAAACAAAAACAAAAACAAAACAAGGAAAGAATTTTTCTCTCTAATTTGTAAAGCAAACAAGAAATAAAAAGAGCAGGAGGAAGCCAGCTGCTGGAATGACACCCAAATAGAACAGCTTTGAATAGGTGAGAAATCACAGCATGAATGAAGCCAGAACAGGGGTGGTCTCCAGGCTTTCAGACCTTTCATCACTTCCAAAAGAAGAAAGAAGCACCAAGTGATGATTGAGGAACTCTGATGACAGAATTGAGATGAAAAATAATGGTTCATCTGTGTCAACGGAGCACAAGAGCAAAGCCTGCTGTGAAGGCTCTTCTGTCAATCATGGATGCCTAACAGGATAATCCCAGAATAATAGGACGTAGGGGGATTCAGGGAAGCCCCTCATTCAGATCATGGTCAGAGACACAAGGGAGTTGTCTTTGCCCATATAGCAAGATCAGTGCACAGGACAACACACATTTCCACATCGCCATAGGTTGGCCTCTTTCCCAAAGTGCTACCTGGTGTGAAACAGCCTGCTGAGAACTTCAATAGTAAAGGTGGGGTCGTGGAGAATATAGCTAATGAAAGAGATTTCATCTTTTCTAGGCTTTTCTGTGTGCTTGGAGCTGTGCTGGGGTCTTAACAGACCTTATCTCAGCTGTCTTCAAAATGACCCTGTCGAAGTTGCACTCTTCCGGTGAGCTTTCCCAAACTAGTAAGTATATATAACTTACTAGTAACAGTGAGTGGCAAAACTCATAGCTCCTCCCAAGAATAATTCTGTTTCCAGAAAGCCCATGACCTATACTATCTAGCTATACTATCTCACAGCAAAGAAAACTCCTTCACCTCAGATAATTTAGTGAAGCCCTCCAATGTCATGAGAGGCAAAGACGAAAGAAGTGTGCACAGCTCAAAGGCCAGATTTGCTTTATCCTTTTAAAGTTATACCCAAAGACATTAAAAACAGCGATTGATCTTGTATAGAATAGAGGAAAGAATGGATCTGTGTTCACACTATGGCAGTGGAGTTGAGGGCTGGGTGGTAATAGGGTCCAGCTCTCCTCACCCCTACCATGCATTTACCCACTTCTCAAGACCTCTTCTCAAGTCTCTATTATGCACCAAACAGAGATGGGAAGAACAGAAGATGAATAGACAATGGTTTCTTCTCATGAGAATTTCGCCATGTCAGGGGACAGTCAGAAAACAGATCATTACAAAGCAGTACGTAAATGCTACAAAAGTGTAACAGTGGTAACATTGTGATTGTACTAAATTCGAACCCTATCCTTCCAGATCACAAAATAGACATGTAGAAGGAAGCAAGTATCTGGATGAAGATGTCTTTCTAATTTAAAAGCAATGATAGAGAAAAAAATTAGAGTTATTTAATAAGTTCCAGAGAAATTTAAGAGTTCATGTTTTCTCAAGGAAATTAACAAAATAGAAAAGAAAGGTAGAAATCTAAGAGATTCTGTAATCTCTGTAACATGAAAAATAAAATGAAATAAAATGGAAAGAATAAAAACTACATAAAATAATCTAAGACAGAAAAAAGCCATGTAAGTATGTTCTTATGACAGTACTTATAACAGTAAATTATTAGAAACTACTGACATGTCCAACAATAGGGAAGCGATTAAATTTAGCAAGATAGGGCGCCTGGGTGGCTCAGTGGTTTAAAGCCTCTGCCTTCAGCTCAGGTGATGATCCCAGGGTCCTGAGATCAAGCCTCACATCGGCTCTCTGCTCAGTGGGGAGCCTGCTTCCTCCTCTCTCTCTGCTGGCCTCTCTGCCTACTTGTGATCGCGGTCTATCAAATAAATAAAATCTTTAAAAAAAAAAAAACCTCTTAACAAGAGCCTACCCTTCTTTTAGTTTTACTATAAACTAAAAGTTTTATAGTTTTAACATTTTCATGTAGGTCTATGACCCATTTTGTGTTAATTTACATATACGATGCAGTGGAAGAGTTGAAGTTCTTTTCTTTTTTTAACATAATGTACAGTTCTTTCAGAATTATTTCTTGCAAAAATTGTTTTTCCTCCCCCATTAAATTATCTGGGTATCTGTGTCAAAAATCATTTCACAAATCACATGTGAGTCTATTTCTAAACTCTGGATTCTATTCCATTGATCTATATGCCTATCCCTACACCAGTGCCATAGTGGTTTGATTATTATAGCTTTAGAGTAAGTGTTGAAATCAGGTGACCTCACTCCTCCACTGTTATCTTTTTCAAAATAGATTTGTCTATTCCAGGTCCTTTGCTTTTCCATTTAAATTTTAAAATGAGCATGTCAAGGGGGAAAAACTGACATTTTAACAACATCTGATCCAGAAGTACCGTGTTTAGTACATTAGTACATTTAGTACATTAGTACATAAGTACATTTGTTTAGATCTTCAGTTTCCTTCAATAATATTTTATTATATTTAGCACACAAACTTTGAAAGTATTTATCCCTGTATATTTCATGGTTTTTTTTTTTTTTTGACCCTTTTGGAGATAACAGATATTTTTCGATTTCTAATTGTTTACAGCAAAAATATAGAAATACAATTTTTTTTATGTTGACTTTGTGTATCTTGTAACATTGCTAACTTATAAGATCTAGCAGATTTTTGTTGGTTTGAGATTCTCTGGGATTGTTTCTGTAAGATGATGAAGTGATGGGCAAATGAGGACAGCTTTATTCCTTCATTTCCATTCTCTATGTGTTTTATTTATTTTTTTCCTACCGTGACCAGGACCTCCTGTCCACGATTTTTTAAAAGTTTTATTTATTTATTTATTTTTATTAACATATAATGTATTGTTTGTTTCAGAGGTACAAGTCTGTGATCCACCAGTCTTGGGTAATTCACAGCCTTCACCATAGCACATACCCTCCCCAATGTCCACTATTAAGGAGAAGTTTTGTCTTTGTCTGTTTTTTGTTTTTGTTTTTGTTTTTAATTGAGAGAGAGAGTAAGAGAAAGAAACAGAGACGACTAGTGGAGGGACAGGGGAGTGGGAGAGCGAGAATCTTAAGCAGGTTGCATGCTCAGCGTGGAGCCTGATATGGGGATTGATCTCTTGACCCTGAGATCATGACCTGAACTGAAATCAAGAGTTGGATGCTTAATGGACGGCACCACCAAAATGTTCCATCTTTCTCTTGTTTCTGATCTTTGTAGGGAGGCATTCATCTTTTCATCTTAAACGTGATGTTAGTGGTATTTTTGTTGTTGCTATTATTGTTTGAATAGCTACCTGCCTCTGTTAGTTTCCTAGGGATGCCATAATGTCCCACAAATTGGGTGGCTTCAAACAACAGAAATTTATCGGCTCACTGCTCTGAAGGCCAAAGGTCTGAAATCAAGGTGTAGGCAAGGTTGATTCCTTCTGAGAACTGTGAAGAAGAATCTGTTCTGTGCCTCTCTCCTAACCTCTGATGGTTTGCCAGTAGTCTTTGGCATTTCCTGGCTGTTAATACATTTTTTCAATCCTCCACCTTCACATGACATTTTCTGTGTTTTTCCACATAGTCTTCTTTCTATGCATGTCTGTCTTTGGGTCTAAATTTCCCAGTTTTATGAAGACACAAGTCCTATTGTGGTCTTCTCTGAAGACCTCATCTTGACTACATGTGCAAAGACCTTTTTATCCAAATGAGGTCACATTCTGAGGTACTAGGGGTTAAGAGTTCAACATATTTTGGGGGGGGGGTGTCCATAATTCAACCATAATTATGCCTTTTATCAAATTGAACAAGTTCTCTTCTATTACTAGTTTGGTAAAGGTGCTTTTTGTGAATGGTTATTAAGTCTTGTCAAACACTTTCTCTGCATCTATTGAGATGATCATATGTTTTTGTTTTAGTTTTTTGATATAATGAATTATGTTGACTGGATTCCAAAGGTTAAACAAACTTTAGTTCCAGGATAAATTATGGTTGTGCTATATTAACCTTTTGATATATACATATTACTAAATTAAGTTTGCTAATGTTTTGTTAAGGATTTTTGTGTCTGTGTTCATTATGGATTTTCATCTGAGCTTTGTTTTTTGTTGTTTTGCTTTGTGTTTTTTGTCTGTTTGTTTCCACAAAAAGTTTTATGGTTTCCATTTGGTTCATGGCTTTAAAAGGGGGCTCCAGGGTGTTTAAAAAGTAGCCCAGTGTCTTCAGGGGGTGGCTCTGGCACAATCCCTGGCACCAAGGGGATTTCCAGGGGATGCTCAAAAGTTGCTGGTCTTCAAAGGGTCCAGGTCATGCTTGACCATGAGACTTAATTTTATTTTATTTATTTGACAGAGAGAGACATGGCAAGAGAGGGAACACAAGCAAGGGAAGTGGGAGAGGGAGAAACAGGGTCCCCCCCCCACCCCCGAGCATGGACAGAGCTCAATCTGCTGACCCTGGGATCATGACCTGAGTTGAAGATAGATCCTCAACAACTGAGCCACCCAGGTGTTGGGAGAGTGAGCCTTTTGAAGAGATACTCATCCAGGCCAGCCTGGAGGCTGGCCATCTTGGGGAGCTGAGTCAGGTGGCCAGCCATCTTCTTGACGAGTTTCACCTTCTCATCCAGGAAGAGGATTTCCAGGACATATCCAAGCTGGCAGTCTGTGGGGCAGAGCCCAGGACACACAGATCCAAAAGGTGTGGGTTCAGGTTCTTCTCTTGAACCATGGCAGCTTCCACGGCCTTCAGGGTTTTATGCCACTCCTCTTGGAGGGCTTCAGCATGTCCTGGAAGAGGGAGTCAATGCTATGTTGGTTTCGCACCTTCAGGAGATGCTCAGCACCCTTATGCTTCTCCTCATCCAATTCAAGGTATTCTATTGTGGTCAGATAACACATCTTTTACGATTTCATTCCTTTTAAATTATTGAGATTTGTTTTTATCTGACAACATGGTCTATCTAGGTAAATGTTTCATGTACCCTTGAAAAGAATGTGTTGTTTGGGGGTGACCAGAGTGTTTTATGAACATAAATTAGATCAATTTGTTAATGTTTAAGTCTCCAATATCTTTACTGATTTTCTATTTGTTTTATTTATTGATTACTGAGAGGGAAGTATTGAAATCTCTAATTTTAATTATAATAATTAATAGACTTGTCTATTTTTCTTTTCAGTTCTATCCATTTTTTTCTGTAGGTATGTCAAAGTTCTATTGTGGGATAATCTTTATTGGTAACATTTCCTTTTGACTTTTTTTTTTTTAAGATTATTTAATTATTTATTTGACAGACAGAGATCACATGCAGGCAGAGAGGCAGGCGGAGAGAGAGGAGGAAGCAGGCTCCCTGCTGAACAGAGAGTCTGACGTGGGACTCGATCCCAGGACCCTGAGATCATGACCTGAGCCGAAGGCAGAGGCTTAACCCACTGAGCCACCCAGGCGCCCTCCTTTTGACTTTTAATTATTGTTTCCATTTCCCTGCTGAATTTCCCATGTGTTTGCACATACTGTCTATATTTTCCACTTGATCCTTGAACATATTAATAATCGTAGTTATATAAAATCCCTGTGTGTTATCTGGGGTATCTCTGTGTTTGGTTCTTTAGTTTGTCTTACCTTCTGACAATGCACTGATTTTTTCCCCTTGATTTTATGTGTATCTCATAATTTTGTATAGAATGCTGGACACTGCACATAGAAGAATAGAGAGTAAGCTAACTACTGCTCTTGCCCAGAAATGGGCAAGCCTTTTTTCTCAAGCTGTTAGTTTGGGCATTTGCGTTGATCTAGTTTGTACCTGAGTTGCATTTAACATATGCTGGTGCTCTCACTGCCTTCAGTGGTCACAGTCTTTCATTTCCTTCATCAGTGGGATACATCTCTGTTGTGCTTGGCGTGGAGTTGTGGGTTTTTTCTCTCCTTACCTTTCAGCAGAAGGTGTAGGACTACAGTGTACAGGGACTGTCTTTTCATGGTTTTGCTCTTCCTTTACCGGGAAACGGACTTTACTTATAACCCAGTATGAGGCTTGCGGTGGGCATCCTGCCCCTGCATTGGTCTCTCTCTCTCTCTTTTTTAAGGTTTTATTTATTTACTAATTAGAGAGAGAGAGCTCCAGTGAGGGAGTGAAAGAGATCATGAGCAGAGGAAGGGGCAGAGGGAGAAGCAGACTCCCTGCTGAGCAGGGAGCCTATTGCAGGCTTCCGTTCCAGGACTCTGGGATTATGACCTGAGCTGAAGGCAGACATTTAACTGACTGAGCCACCCAGGTGCCTGGTCCTGCATCAGTCTTAACTAATTGTAAAGCAGCTTTGTCAGAGCAAGGTCCTGTTTTCAGACGTATTTCCTGCTCTTCGGGTACTTTTGGGTTTTACTCCTCTCTTAGTAGCAATCTACCTTGTGATCTCAGCCTACCAATAAGTTTAAGAAAATTTATGATTTTGTGGATTAGCTAAATATTCCTCCTGTTTAAGGTAAAGGGGTGGTCTCTTGTATCTTTCTACATCCTACACCAAAATGGAACTCTCCTGAACAGTGGTTTATTTATTTATTTGTTTGTTTAAGATTTTATTTATTTATTTATTAGAGAGAGAGAGAGAGATTGGGAATACAAGCAGGACGAGTGGGAGAGGGAGAAACAGGCTTCCCGCTGACCTGATGTGGGGCTCAATCTCAGGCTCGGGATCATGACCTGAGCCAAAGGCAGACGCTTAACAGCTGAACCACCCAGGCACCCCAAGTAGTGTTTTAACATGTGAGAAAAATGATAGTATTTTAACAAGTTTCCAAAACTGAAAAATACTAAATATACAAAACTTTATACACTATATAATTCCAATATTAATTCACCTCCTAATATGCATTAGGACTTTTGGTAGATACTGATAAGCGAGACTGACATTGTCCCTTCTTTGCAAAGAAATTATAATTAAAATTCTTCTACATAAACACTGAAAAGATCTGTACATCAGAAAATAACAAAACCAGAATTACAAATCCAATGGTGACCTTGGGAATAAACACACACACACACACACACAATCTAATAAGTATGACACAAATTAATATCACTGATGTATGAAGTACACATATATTAATTAATAGCAAATACTGTCTGTGTTTCACTCATATCCCCTAGGATCCTTTACCGTTTTTTGTCACAGTGGCTTCTGGTATGCTTTCCCCTTCTAAATAGTGGTACCTGCGTCTCGTTTGGAGACTTCTCTTAGCCCACCTACCATCCCCCTTGCCCCCGGGCCCACCTTACTCTGACATAGATAGTCTTTAAGCAAGGATGGAGAGTAAAATTTCTCTTGTCCCCTATTCAAGACAATTTAGAGGTATGACCTCTGTTGTCCCCAGAGCTTCCCTAGGGGATTATGCCAAAGTTTTCCATCGCGGGACTTTATTTGATGCCACAGAATTCTTTAGTCATCCTCCTCTTCCTGTCCTTCTTCTCTACTCTCCTACTACTTTTTCCTAGGAACATTTCCTAAGAAGTCACTTTGGTACAACTCCTCATCTCAGAGACTTCAAGGGAACTGAGCTACAGTATAAATCCAAGTAAAAACACTAAGAGCACAACAAGAAAGAAATGAGCTAAGGACGTAGAATAGGAATTTACATACAAAATGAAAAATACATCTTTTCCAAGGGTAACTTTTCTTTAGTGTGTTGGGGGGGAAAGGAGAGCTTTGCCTCATCTCCTCCCTAGTCCTTGCATGGTTCATTAATGTCTCCACAGGGCTTCAACTTCCCATTCTTCTCAGCTCTCCTTCAAATATCCTCTTACTTTTTTCACAGCAAAGGAAAGAGTTAACAAAACCAAAAGACAACTGACAGAATGGGAGAAGATATTTGCAAAGGACATATCAGATAAAGGGCTAGTGTCCAAAATCTATAAAGAGCTTATCAAACTCAACACACAAAGAACAAATAATCCAATTAAGAAATGGGCAGAGGACATGAACAGACATTTCTGCAAAGAAGACGTCCAGATGGCCAACAGACACATGAAAAAGTGCCATATCACTCGGCATCAGGGAAATACAAATCAAAACCACAATCAGATACCACCTCACACCAGTCAGAATGGCTAAAATCAACAAGCCAGGAAATGACAGATGCTGATGAAGATGCAGAGAAAGGGGAACCTTCCTACACTGTTGGTGGGAATGCAAGCTGGTGCAACCACTTTGGAAAACAGCACAGAGGTTCCTCAAAAAGTTGAAAATAGAGCTATCCTAGGATCCAGCAATCGCACTACTGGGTATTTACCCTAAAGATACAAATGTAGTGATCTGAAGGGGCACGTGCACCCCAATGTTTATAACAGCAATGTCCACAATAGCCCAACTATGGAAAGAACAGATGAATGGATAAAGAAGTAAAGAAGATGTGGTATATATATATATATAGTAACACTATGCAGCCATCAAAAGAAATGAAATCTTGCCATTTGCGATGACGTGGATAGAACTAGAGGGTATCATGCTTAGCAAAATAAGTCAATTGGAGAAAGACAACTATCGTATGATCTCCCTGATATGAGGAAGTGAAGATGCAATGTGGAGGGTTTGGGGGGGTAGGAAAAGAACAAATGAAACAAGATGGGATCGGGAGGGAGACAAACCATAGGAGACTCTTAATCTCACAAAACAAACTGAGGGTTGCCAGGGGGAGGGGGGTAGGGAGAGGGTGGTGGGGTTATGAACATTGGGGAGGGTGTATGTTATGGTGAGTGCTGTGAAGTGTGTAAACCTGGCAATTCACAGACCTGTACCCCTGGGCTAATAATACACTACATGTCTATAAAAAAATTTAAAAAAATTATTTAAAAAATGTCCTCTTACTTTGCTCTTGCCCTCCAAAGCCCTGAGCCTACTTTTCTCTTTCAACTTGATGCTTACATTAGAATGTTGACCACTGTGGATGGGAGGTGGTGTACTCAGGGTTCAGGAATAGGTAGAAAATATTTCACTGTAGGAAAAAAAAAAAAGACCTTAAACAAAAAGACTAAAAATCTTTATTAGTCATCATGGTCAATTACCTCTTGGTCTTGAAGCTCACCTTACTCCCTTCCATTCTTTAGTACCTATTACGAACTCCCTCCACCCAGTTTAGGAAAATTCTGTTCACTGTCATAGAGTTTAGTTATCTTCAGGTTCTGACTCTCCATATTAGGTTACCTCCTGGGATGACATTTTCCAAAGTCTAATTTATCAGTCTGATAGTAACTTGTTGTGTATGTAATATATAGAATGTTTACAGAATGGGGTTAGAGACTCAGCAGGACAATTCAGATGGGATCTGGCTCTTTTTCTTGAGACTTCTTTTTTTGGGCCAGTTGGGAAAGAAACCCAACTGTGGGCACTTCTTCCCACTTTTCCTTCAGAGATGTCTTTTTGGTGGCTTGTAACCAGTCATAGTGAGAGTGTTTACACCATGGAAATCAGGAATTGCTACAGATGGGCTTTTTTCCTACCTCAGAGAGCCAGTTGTCAAACATTTACTAGTACACCATTGCTCCAACATTTGGGGGACCATAATTCTATCACTCGTAGCCTAGGTCGTTCAGATGGGACTGACCCTATTCTCTAGCTCCAAATGTAGGCAAAGTATCACATACTTTGTGGCTTTGATGATTGGTGGAAAAATGAGTAAATATTCTCATATGGGCCAATCAAAGTCTTCTCTGACTTTTGCTGAAATGACTGGGGAAAGGTACACTGTATTTTCAATATCCTGGACACTAAGATTCCATAATGTCGAGCTGGTGAAGGTAATGTGGGCCAGTATGTAGAGATAGTTTGAGAATAAAGCCAGCACAGAGGAAAATAAAGCCTAAACAAGAGTGAGTAAATGATAGGGCTTGTGTTTGGCATTTTAATTTCTATAGGGAGCCCCTCGATTTCTGCCACTGATGCCAACAAATGCTTACTATTGTTTCAGCTATTTTGAAGTCAGTTTCTGTCACCTGCAACCATGTGAATTTTGACTTACATAATTGTGAAGAGAACACGCTCTCTCTCTCTCTCTCTCTCTCTCTGTCTGTCTCTCTCTCACACACACATACACACACACACACACACACCCCAAAGGCAGATCATGCCTGCCAGAAAACAAGAGATTTTCCCTACAGGCAATGTGGAGCATTATATTATCACCAGAGCAATGTCGCTTCTCCTTTTCTTATCCTTCTGCTTCCAGATCATGCACAAGGACTTACCAAACAACAGATGCAGCAACCTTTATTCTAACACTAGGCAGAAGTTCTGAAATTAAAGGTCCTCCTCCATCCTCCCCTTTCCCATCCAGTTAAACCAGGTCAAAATATTGGCCAGAACTTCTTCTATTCCCTAGGTTATGTAGATAGAAGCAATATAGAAATTGATATTGTCCCCTTCAGAGCAATTTTCCAAAATAGGACGGGTGTTACTCTACACAGTGAACAAAGGATGACTTTACTTTGGCATGATATTGTTCAAAGAATTACAAATTCAAACAATGACATGGTTTTACCTCAAGTCTTGACCAAATGAACACTCCAAAGTAGAAATCGTTTAGTGAAATAAACACTGTCTTACATCCCTGGATGAAAAGTTGGATGATGGAATTTTTCTGGAAAAGAGCTTGTCATTATATGTCTAGAAGTTCATATATTTCCATTCCCTTTTGTTGAACATTTCTACTTCTGGAACTACCTGCTAAATAAATTATCAGAAAATCAGATGGAAATTCATACACTGATATTCTTTGTAGCCTTGTTTATAATATAGGATGATTAGAAAAAACCCTAAATGCCCACCATTAAATGAATAGTTAAATAAGTTGGAATCTATCATATAATAAAATGCCATTCCCCAAAATAGCTTTTTAAAAAATTTAAAATATAACCCTGATTATAACATTTAAGGAAAAGCCCAACACAGACTAGTAAATGGCATGATCTCCCATAAAAATGCATGTATACCTCATGACTCATCTTGATACAAGCTGAGAACATTCCAATACCTTCATGTTTTTGCATCTGCTCAGCCCTCACCCACTTTCCCACCTGGTGAATTCTTATTTTTCCTTTAAAATCCAGCTCACATTGTATACCTTTCATGGAAATTTCTTGGGTAAGACAGCGTATAAAGGGGGTTGATCCTTCTGTCCTAAAGAATACTAAAGAATAGACCACATTTCCTAAGAATCTCTAAGTCCCTCCCCGCCATCAGTGTGGTGTTCTCTGCAGCCTCTCCCAACCACTGGCATTGGCACCAAAGGTGACATCATTTGCCACTCTGCCTCTGGGCTGTCCCAGGGGACCTCTGTGAGGCTGTGGCCAACAGGGGCCAATGAAGCTATCCTGGTTCCCATCAGCACCAGGACCCTGTAGATGGGTGCTCTGAGCAGGAATGTTGTAGATGCATACCATTTTTAAGAGACCTTTCTACTCTAGCATGTAATACTTCATAACTGTGAGATGTTGTTATACATTACAAAATATGGACTTATGCCACTTGTAATGAGTCAACTATTGGGTGGATTCCATGAGTAAAATCAGCCAAGCTTTAAAAATATATATAATTGTCTCTAGAAACCATAAGGGAACCATGGAAATGACTCTTCTGTTACTAACACAAACAGTAACCGAGGGCCTGTTGCCTCAGGCAAAATGAAACGGCAGCATGGTGTGACAAGTATACAACAGGTGAATCCTATTCTTAGTAGTCTGCTAAACAAATGAATAATTCTTTCAATAAGGTCCTTGCACTTGCCTTTGACAAAGCATCTTGTCACCAAAGATCATCCTTCTTTCTGCCCAGGCTTTTCGAAGTTCTGGCACTATGTTGCTGATATTATTATTATCATTATCATCATCATCATCATCATCATTACTACTACTACTACTACTACTACTACTACCACTACTGTTTTGCCAATAATTTGTTGCTAATGACACCAAAACTTACTTTTGCTATCATAATATTTTCCTGTAGTATTGCTAGCTTCTAGATAGGCATACCCCTGCCTTTTCTGGTTCTATACTCATGGGCAGTTTATTTAACATCCTTGAGGGCCAGTTGGGAGACTTCCCAGAAACACTGGGAGTAATAGGGCAATCTGATGTTTGTTAGATAGAGAGGCTGTAAATATTGCATGAGTTGTCTGCAAATGTTGATGTGCCAAGTCATCAGACTAAGTGACGAGATTCTGATACACCACGGGATAACCAAGGGGAATCCCTTGATGGGGTATTTGGGCTTGTATTCCTAAAGCCCTTTATTCTTCTGTCTAGTATCACTTACCAAATAGTTGTGTCTTTCTCCTTCATTATTTTCAATGCCTTTAAGGGCAGAAATAGAGCCCATTATTCACTTATTCAACAATTACTCTACTAAGCGATCACAGTGTCTATTTTATTTCCAGTCCCTAGTGGAGTAGCTAACACATATCTGGTTTATAACACATGTCTGAGGAGTAAATTGGAAAATGTATGTAGCTTTACCACAAGTGGAGAAGGGGATTGCTATGATCATAGTGAGATAGACCAATATATAGAGAAGGAAGTCAGAAAAGTCCCTAGAATGTTGTCATACTACAAGTATATAGTTAAGGTTGTGATTTAGCAAGTGAATATTGCTTCATTGAGCAAAGATAGTGGTGACAGTAGGAAAGGAAAGCGATAAAAGGAATTAAAAAAAGAAAGAGTATTAAATTTAGTATTGGATTGGATAAATAACTAAATTTAGGATAGAGTTACCCTCTTGGCAGGAGGGAAAATTTGTTTTTGGGGAGAGTCTGTACTGTTTTTTTTAATATTTGTAGCATTTTATTTCTAAACCTAAATAATAATATTTTATATCTAAAATAATATTTTATTTCAAAATATAATGGACACTCATTATATTTTGTGCACATATTTCACATTTTATTAAAAAAATAAAATGGTCATTGTTGATGCTTCATCACTTCCAGATATTTTCATAATTTGATTAAAAATTTACAGAATTAGGGGCGCCTGGTTGGCTCAGTGGATTAAGCCTCTGCCTTCAGCTCAGGTCATGATCTCAGGGTCCTGGGATCAAGCCCACATCGGGCTTTCTGCTCGGCAGAGAGCCTGCTTCCCCCCCATGCCTGCCTCTCTGCCTACTTGTGATCTCTGTCTATCATATAAATAAATAAATAAATAATCTTAAAAAAAATTTACAGAACTATAAAATCAGTCACTAAGTTTAGTCAGGTTAACCCCTGTAACATCCCTTCTACACTTAGACCTACCTGTTTGGGTCCTTGGTAAAATCTTCTCAGGGGCTCAGTGATTATTCTCTGTTCTGGCCTCCAGGGTTGGCTCTTTCCAAGCAATCCCTGACTCCAAAGAGTTCTCCGTAAAACGTAGATCATATCACTTTTTAAAAAGATTTTATTTATTTGACAGAGACACACGGTGAAAGAGCGAACACAAGCAGGGGAAGCAGGAGAGGGAGAAGGAGGCTTCCCACTAAGCAGGGAGCTCGACGCAGGGCTCCATCCCTGGACCCCAGGACCATGACCCAAGCAGAAGCAGATGCCTAATGACTGAGCCACCCAGGCGCCCCTAGATCATATCATTGTTCTGCTTCAAAACAGTTTGTGAGGTAAATCTGAACTTGTCAACCTAGCACTGAAGGAATCCCGCAGTTTGGGTCCCATTTAAACTTTTTGTCTGTTTCCGACTATAGGATACTTTGTTCCAGCCACAGCAGGCCACCTGTCCCCAACCCATCTAGCATGCTCTCATCATTCTTTTCTCTGTTCATTGTACTTATAAAGATGAGTGCAAAACCAGATGACTTTAGTTTTCTTGTTCAGTTTGCGAAGATGCCTTCTAATAAATAGAAGCTATTGGTATCTGAGACTTTTAGGTAATCAGGGGACTGGTTTTAGACATATCAATATGTAGGTGTTGGGTATATCTTGGTGTCCACAGTGTCTAGAAAAGCCCATTTCTTTTTAAAATCATCAGCTTTCTGGGGTGCCTTGTGGCTCATGTGGTGAAGCATCTGCCTTTGGCTCAGGTCATGATCCCGGAATCCCAGGGTCAAGTCCCACTTCAGGCTCCCTGCTCAGCAGGGAGTCTGCTTCTCCCTCTTACTCTCCCCCTTCTCTCTCTCTCTCTCTCTCACAAATAATAAGTAAAATCTTAAAAAAATAAAATCATCAGCTTTCCATATAATACCTGTTCAGTGAGAACAAGATGTAAGGTAAATATTGAGATTATGATAACAACTCCACAGATACATTGTGCAAAAGCTGAGGGTTTGACTTGTGTGTTTTGTTTTCAGCATTTCTTGCATATGGGTGTGTATTATTGATAGGTAGCTTGAAAATATGAATAATAAAACATGAGACAACAAAATTTGCTTACAATCCTAATTTTGCAAGAAACTTATTTTATTCAAACGCTTAAATTCTTGGAGTTCCAATTGCCTTCTCTCTTAATTGGAAAGAGTTCCCCAACTTTCACCCCAGAAGCTAACCTGTCGTGTGTTTGCAAGCTTGTATCCTATATTACTGCAAACTGCTAGGAAGTCCTTTCCCAGGACCTATTATGGAACACCGTATCCATGAGGGATGAGTTTGCTTCTGGTGTTTTATGAATCCTTTATAGTTACACGAGTTCAAGGAAATAGTCTTAATTTGTTATAAAAGCTGTTGACTTAATAGTCATGGGTTGAGCAAATAAGATCACAGCATACTCTTCGAACTAAATTAAACTCATTCTTCACAATGCTGTCTTTAATAATACCTGCTGCTCTAGCAGAGTCCAAATGGTGGCAGATGTGTTAAGAGGAATGACATTTACCACTTCTCTGGTTTGGTTTTCGAGAACCCCTGGAGGTCCCGGTGGCTCCTTAACACTCAGCTCCAACCCTGAAATGCCAATTAAAGGATTTTCTCTTTAGTTTTAAGACTTTCATAAATACTGCTCCTATTAAAAACTCCAGCTGGTGTTAAGATCTAAGAAAAGACTTTGTTGGGAGAAGGGGGAAGTAATAAGAAAATCTCTAAATAGGGAAGGAGAGGTTATGTGTCCAAAAGAAATAGAAAAGGATACACATTGGAGCCTTTGCCATTTTTTACTTGTTTTTCAATCCTACTAAGTTTCAGCACTTGTATATGATTATTTTTACAATAAATCCATGTCTTCTACATGAGAAGACATGATATTTGATACAATGGTAGAGATGGTATATTGGGTTGTTATTCAGCAAATATTCACTTCCTACCTTCCCTTCTGTCCCATTTCTGTGGGTGACTTATACTTTCTCTCCCCACTGATGTTGGGCTTGGCTATGTGACTAGCTTTGCTTTTCATGGTCAAGAACTGTAAAAAGCTCTAACAGTTTACCTTATTTGCAAGCTAACAAATTATTCTGCCAAAGTTTCATGGATGCTGGCAGGAGATATGAGACTTCTATGTCAGAGACAAAGAACCGTATTAGACCGTTGACAGTAACAAGGGTATCCACATTTTCTTGGATTGGTTCCCCAAGCCCCAGTTGCCCTGGGATGATATGAAGAGGGCCAGCTGACACCTGTACTCACAGTGAGTTACCCTGTGGGAGAGAAGCCTGAGCTTAAGGAACCCCAACCTTTTATGAAGGCCAGTGAGGGTGTCTGCTTTTTATTCCAGAGGGAGACCCTATTTCTGCATTTGAAGGCTGTGTGCTATCTATCTTTGAAAGGATAGTGCGGAATAAAAGCAATCAGTGCTTCTGTGAACAAGATGCCCAGAAATGTGAATGATCCGTGGGGCATTGTCTTCCAACACCAGCTTCTGCCACTTCCTATAGATCTGTTGCCATGTGGGACAAAGCCCAGTCAAGTTACAGCCTGACATCGAGCCACCACTCTAAACTCATCCTCAATCAGTTGAACAATAGTTAGCATGAAAATACATAAACATGCGAATAAATGTTAATGGCTGGGACGGGTTGTTATGTGGCATCCTTGTAGCAAAAATTGGGTGATACATAAATTGGTAAGGGAAAGGAGGTCCTGTCATATCAAAATCTTCAATATTTGGCATAACTTTGGCTTTGGGACCACACAGTAAGTGATGAGGAAATTATTATAGGAGGTGGAAAAATGGTGATCTGTGTTACACAATGACAAAATCTGATATAAAACTATTGCTTGTTGTAATTTGGAAGACAGAAAATGTTTCTAATACACTGGTAGCATCTGGTTAGCCGATTTCAAAAGCATAAGTGGATAATTACTAATCACAATTTTTTAATTTTTTATTAACATATAACGTATTATTAGCCCCAGGGGTACAGGTCTGTGAATCGCCAGGTTTACACACTTCACAGCACTCAGCATAGCACATACTTCCCCAATGTCCATAACCCCACCCCCCTCTCCCTACCTCCCTCCCCCTGGCAACCCTCAGTTTGTTTTGTGAGATTAAGAGTCTCTTATGGTTTGTCTTCCTCCTGATCCTATGTTGTTTCATTTATTCCTTTCCTACCCCCCAAACCCTCCACTTTGCCTCTCAACTTCCTCATATCAGGGAGATCATATGATAATTTTCTTCCTCTGGTTGACTTATTTTGCACAGCTAATACCCTCTAGTTCCATCCATGTCATTGCAAATGGCAAGATTTCATTTCTTTTGATGGCTGCATAGTATTCCATTGTGTATATACACCACATCTTCTTTATCCATTCATCTGTGGATGGACATCTAAGTTCTTTCCATAGTTTGGCTATTATGAACATTGCTGCTATAAACATTTGGTTGCACATGCCCCTTCGGATCATTACATTTGTTATCTTTAGGGTAAATTCCCAATAGTGTGATTGCTGGGTCCTAGGGTAGCTCTATTTTCAACTTTTTGAGGAACATCCATGCAGTTTTCCAGAGTGGCTGCACCAGCTTGCATTGTAAGGAGGGTTCCCCTTTCTCCGCATCCTCACCTGTATCTGTCATTTCCTGACTTGTTGACTTTAGCCATTCTGACTGGTGTGAGGTGGTATCCCATTGTGGTTTTGATTTGTATTTCCCTGATGCCGAGTGTAATCACAATTTATTAAGTGCTACAAAGGTAAGCTCAGTAAAAACTGGTTGGCTTGCAAGGAAGGTTTAGAAGAAATTTAGAGACCCCAGAAATCTCGGGTTTGGAAAGTAAAAGGTGGGTTTTTTGTTTGTCTGTTTGTTTGTTTATTGTTTGTTTTAAATCAAAACAGAGATGTGGGGGCACCTGGGTGACTAAGTTGATTAAGTGACTGCCTTTGGCTCAGGTCACGATCCTGGAGTCCCAGGATTGAGTCCCACATCAGGGTCCCTGCTCGGCAGGGTATTTGCTTCTCCCACTGACCTCCCTCCTCTTATACTCTCTCTCTCGAATAAATAAATAAAATCTTAAAAAAAAAAAAAAAACAGAGATGTGATTATTATAAAGACCAAATCAACAATGGATCTAACATCCTTTGTTCAGACATATGAACAGATTAAAATGTGGCTTGGTAGATCCTCTCACCTAGACAAAAGGGTTTCTAGAAAAATTATGGTCTCACAGAATGCTAATGTATCCAAAGTACCTGTGTAACTCAGTCAGTCTAGAGAGAGACACGCCTTGGAAAGATTTGAGTGTGTCTCTTGGCCCTTGGATTTAACTCGAATTAAGTACATAGAACATAAACCAAACTTTTGAGAGACCTGTACTGACAAAATTGCCTAGACCGGAAGACGCTGAGGCTATTACAGATACAAAAAGACCCCGTGCTTCCCACCTTTAATGAGTGAGGAACTGAGCTAAAATAAAACCAAATCAAACCAACTCACTCCTCCCCAGAATATCATAACACTAGTCAGCCACCAAGAAAATCTTATTTTCAAATGCCTTCTTTAGAATAACTCAAGCAGGATGATGCAGAGGAAGGACATTTAGGAGTTTCTATGGAGAACAGTGGACAGAGAGCCATGACCAGAGAGCTAAACCAGTGTCTTATCAAGGACCACACCCATGATTCTGTTATTTTGGGGTTCCATATTAGCTGAGGATGAAGCAAATCACTCTTTCTCAACGCACATTGTACAGATACAGGTTCCCATTGAGTATTCTTATGCAGGAAGGCTCATTCCCCTCCTGTGGGAGTGCACTGGCATCACTCATTATTACCCCATTCCTACTAGTTGCATTACAGTAGATATCTGATTTTGGCCCCTCTTTGGGGCAAGGGCAGTTAACAAGCAATCATTTAAGTGTCCAGACCAGTTTGAAGACTGGACAATATTTGTCCTGCAGAGTTCCAGAATTGCTACAGAACAGTGACTATTATATATTACGTTTTAGAATATGACTGTTTGTTGTGGATGTCCTATCCAAGTTTCACCATTGTATATTGCGTGTGTGAGGACAGATAACTTGTGTTTTTAGTTTACAGGTCAGTAGGTCAAAAGGAGTTGTATTCAGACCACAGGTAGATTTTGGATTTTGACCCTTCATTCCGACCAGATGTGGTCCTGGGTTTCGACTCTGACACTGTGATTTTAGGAGCATAATGGGATGAATATATTTTGCATGTGAGCAGGCAGAGACTGTTTGAGAACCAAAGGGTGGATTGTGTTGGTGGTTGATTAAGTTGGTTGATTGTTAAATAAATATTCATTTCCTCAACCCCCCTCCATAGGAAACAATATCTTCTTCTCCTTGACATTGGGCTTGACTCTGTAATTTACTTGGCCAATGAGATATTAGCCGATGTGATGGAAGGACACTTAAGATGTGTTCCCGTGGTTGGACTTCCTCTCCTGGCTGTTGCCACAGAAGGCTTGTGGGAGAAGCGGCTGGCCTTCCAGCCTGGCTCCCTTGTTAGAGGCTTAAAGCAGAGCCGGCAGGGACCCCGAGACCTGCAGCCTAAAGCAGGACCGCCTCAGCCCACCTGGGGCTGCATGAGAAAATAATACATGCTCCTTGTTGTGCCACTGTGATTTGGGGATCATTTTCTTTACACAAAAAGCTGACTCATATTTAAAGACACCGAAAACGCTCATTTTTGGAAGAGAATACTAGCAATAACGTGGATCGGGGGGGTGGTGGTGGAGGGAGGGTGAGGGCCGACTCTGAGGCTGAATTTGAGTTCCAGAGCAATCATCACCAGGGAGACTTCGAAGAGGTCTATGGCCTTCTGAAATCACCCATTGCTCTGTTTTCCAAAGTGGCCTTAACAAACGTCCAGCCTATCTACTGCATCTTTCTTTAAGGGTTCTTAAAATGAAATGGGAGGTATTGCTTGTTTGGTTGCAGTATGCAAAGTGTTGCCATCCAGTACCCCTGGAGATAGTGAGCAGGAGTGGAATTTGGGTTTCCTTGGAGTGCCATGACTTAGTTGATCATGTTTTGCAGAATTCTATTTGCAACTTTTAAAAATTACCACACACGGTTCACCATATGGCACAACTGAGTTTGCTAAGGGGGACTATTGTATTTGAAAAATCAAAAACACTCACTAAATTCCCAAACCTCTTTTTTTTTTTTCTCTACTGTCATGGTTTCCATGGCTACATTTCACAGCTCCGTGTTACATCTTAAATGTAAATGATTTCTACTGAAAAACACCATATAGAATTTTCAGATGGAAGAAAGTGAGAGAGGTTTGCTCGTCCGGGCAAATGGTATGTGCTGATTTCCACAACTTTGTCTGGGATTGGGTACAACACAAATGAGAAGCATGATTTTTAAAGCCCGAGTACTCAAGTTGTTAAGACGGATCCCGTTACAAGCCAGAGATGTCGGAGACACAGACCTTCCAGTGGCAGATAGGGGTTGGTGAGAGCAGCCTTGTGGTGAGTTAGGTTCTTGTACCTCCTAATGGCCCTTAAAATATTCCCCTACTCTTGGAATTTAAAAAACAAAACAAAACAAAACAAAACTAAACTAAACAAACAGATAAAATTTTCTGGAAATTTTTTTTTTTTAAAAATTATATTAAAATTATTTTATTTTTTTTTTTATATTTTTTTTTTTTTTTTTTTTTTTTTTTTTTTTTTTTTTTGGTATTAGGAAAGGAAATGTTACATTTAATTCTATCCCCACTTCTTAAAAATATTTTTCAGAGCTGGCCTTCCCTAGTGTACCTTTCATTTTATTGAAGACCATATGTTGTTTTCAGTTGCTTGAATACTGTCTAGTCCACAAAGTTATTATTGTATTTAAAATGAATATTATTCAGCTTCTGGCAGGCTGTATCCAGAGCCAGGGATCTTCACTGGTGTGTATTATAAGCTCTGGTAAGGGCCTTCTAGAGTTGTTACTCAAAAAGAAAACTCCAAATGTGCCTCAGCTTACAAACAGACAACACTGCATACAAGTTTCCCACTTGTTGTTGTAGGAGAACATGGCGCTGCTTCCAGAGGAATAACACTTGAAAGGGAGGTTTGATGCAAACAGACATTACTTTTATTCACTTGCATATTTCAAGGTTTCACACCTTTTCTTGTTAGCAATTAGCACGACTAAAATTGGCCCAACACTCGCAGTGTAATCTCTACTTACGTTTTCTTAGGTTTTCAGTGAAATCTACAAGTTGATTCTCCACATTGGGTAGGTCAAGAACCGGATGTCCTGAAAAATCCACAGGCCACACTGGAAGATAATCTGAGTATCCTAAAGTCCTTGATCTTTGTCTTCTATTTCTTAACAAAGGGCCGGTGGTCATGGGAAGAGAGCCTTACTGAGTTTCCAGTTTCTTTTCTCTTCAACTACTGACAGCCCAAGGTTCTGATGAAGACTGAATGGTTGTGGCATGAGGTGGAGGGTCACTATCCTTGTTGAAATTGCTGCTTCTACTACATTCTAGCTCCGACTTGTTTCTTCCCTGCATAATTAGAGGTAAGCCAACTGATAAGCATGAAGAACGAAATTAGTGCACATTGGGGGCACAATAGAATTGTATGAGAGGGTGCCTTGCATTTGTGTGTGCTTACGTGACTATTAGGCTATTTTGTGAATAAGATGCCTCCTTTTATGACTGTTTGTACAAAACTGCAAATATGTATAAGTGTAAATGGAAATTTTACTAGTAATATATATTAAGTGACGTCCCAAGGAAAACAGGATGCTAAAGCTGGCAACAGTTTGAAGGTCGTCTTGTGGAGGACTTGATCCGCCCTACAGGGCAAGTTGATTTGAATGTTTAAACTGATGATGCTGCATACTCAGCAAAAAGGCAGATAATATTTGTCACTTACACAATGGGACTTTCTTTGGAGATCAGGGCAAATACCCAAGCTGGTCCAGGATGACACAAATGAGAAATAGACTAAAGGCTTCAGTTCTTTACTGTGGTTGGGGTGGAACCTAGGTGAGCGTTTCTACGGCCTGGAGTTTGCGTGCTTTGACCTTTCCCTCCAGTGACAAAGGAAGGGGTGCCCAGGATTTTTTATTCCATTGCCCAGATATGGGGAAAAGGGAGAGAGGGAAGGGGGTAGGGCTTGAAAACTGCCAAAACATCAAACCTCATGCTAAAACATCAAAATATTGTCAGACTCATTTTTACATGTTTTTATTTCTTTGAGGTAATACCTAAGGTATTTTTTTTTTATAAAATAAAAATATCTAAGGTATTTTTATTTCTTTGAGATAAATACCTAAGAGTGGAAATGTTGGGTCATAAGAGTACTATATCTAACTTTGTAGGAAACTGCTAGTTTTCCAGAATCACTACATCATTTTATAATCCTATAAGGCATACATGAGAGTTCTAATTGCTTTGCATCTTGTCCAAAACTGACTGTTCCTAGTTTTTTTAATTGTAGCTATTCTAGTAGATGTGAATGAGATTGTATCTCATTGTGATTTCTATTTTTATTTTCCCCATGACTAGTAAAGTTAAGAATTTTCAAGGGTTCATTGGCCATTTTTATACCTCTTTTATGAAGTGTCTGTTTGAATCCTCTCACTCTCTAAAAACTGGATTTTTGGGGTGTCTGGGTGGCTCAGTAGGTTAAGCATCTCCCTTCTGCTCAGGTCATAATGCCAGGGTCCTAGGATCAAGCCCTGCCATCGGGCTCCCAGTTCAGTGCAGAGTCTGCTTCTCCCTCTCCCTCTTCTCTACCCCTCAAGCATGCTTCCTTTCTCTCTCTCTCTCAAATAAAAAAAAAATGAGAATCTTTAATAAAAATATTAAAAAATAAAAATTGAATTCTTATTATTACTGAGTTGTAAGATCTCTTTATATATTCTGTGTCATATATGTTTCTTTCTTTTTTTCTTTTTTAAAAGACTTTTTAAAGTAATTTCTACACCCAACATGGGACTCAAACTTACAACCCCAAGTTCAAGAGTCTCAGGTTCTACTGACTGAGTCAGCCAGATGCCCCTGTGTCATATATATTTCTAATAGTTTCCTCTGTCTGTAGATTGTTTAATTTTTTTTTTTACAATGTCCTTTAAAGAACAGAGGAGTTTAGATTTGATGAAGTCCAATTCTGATTTTTCCCTTAAGGTAGTATGTTTTTGAACACTAAGAATGATTGGCCCCAAGGTCTCAAATATTTTCTCCTATGTTTTCTTACAGATGTTTATATCTTTAGCTTTTACATTTAGGTCTCTGATTCACTTTGAATTAGTTTTTGTTTATAATGTGAGATAAAATTGGTAAAGTTTAAAGTTCTTTCTTTTAAAAATACAGATAATGCAGTTTTTCCAATGCCACTGGTTTAAAAAAGAAAGCAAATCTTTTGCCATCTTTTGCTTTAGCAGTTTTGTTAAAAACTTACTGACTATGTGTATATGAGTCTATTTCTGGTATGTTTATTCTATTCTAATAATGTATATGTCATTACATCAATACCAGTCTATCTTGATTAATGCAGTTGTAGAGCAAGATTTGAAATCAGGTCCTCAGTGTTCTCAAACTTGGTGCTTTTTAGACTTAGTTTTAATCATTCTATCATTTCCATTTCTGTACACATTTTAAGTTTAGCTTGTCACATTCCACAGGAAATGCTGCTGTGCTGTGGGCAGAGCTGACATTAAGTCTGTAGGTTGATTTGGTTATTATGTGCCTTGGCATAGTTTTCTTCATGTCTGTTGTGTCTTTTGTGCTTGGAGTTGCTGAGTTTCTTGGATTTATGGTTTTAGTTTTCTTCCAATTTGGAAAAAATTTGGCCTTTTTTCCTCCAGCATTTTTTAGTATTTCTCTTTCTCACATCTCCTTTAGGGGTTCAGTGGCAAGTATATTTGACTACTTGAAGTGACCCTACAGTTAGCTCGTACTCGTTTTTATTTGTTCTTTTTCTCCTTGAGTTTTATTTTGAAAAGAACTTGGGCTCCTGGGTGGCTAAATCTGTTAAGATCTGCCTTCAGCTCAGGTCATGATACTGAATTTCTGGGATCGAGCCCTATGTTGGGCTCCCTGCTCAGAGGGGAGTCTAATTCTCCTTCTTTCTCTGGCGCTCCCCCTGCTTGTGCTGTCTCACTTGCTGTCTTTCTCTATCTCTCTCAAATAAGTAAATAATTTAGAAAAAAAAAAAAAAAAGAAAGAAAAGAAAAGAACTTGCTATGTCTTCAAGCTCACTAACTCTTTCTTCCACAATATTTTATCTTCAATAAATCCTATCCAGTATATTTTTCATCCCAGGCATTTTAATTTTCATCTCCAGGACTGCAATTTGAGTTTTTGTTGTATCTTTCACATCTTTTCTTAATAGAGTCAGTATTTCCTCTAGTTTCTTGAACACATGGAATACAGCTATGTCTACTGTTTTAATGTCTTTGTTTACTGTTTCTAACACTGGTGTCATTTCTGAGTTTTAATTTTTTGGTTTTCTCCTCATTATAGGTTGTATTTTTGTTTCTTTTCATGGTCAAAAAATATTGATCGCATGAAAGACATTGTGAATTTCACCATGTTAGGTATTAGATATTTTTGTATTCTTGCAGTTATTATTGAACTTTGTTTTGGAGTGTGATTAGATTACTTTGCAACTTGCAGGTTGTTTTTAAGCTTTGTTGGGTGGGACTAGAACTGTATGTAGTCCAGGGTTAAATTTCCCATCTACTGATCCAAAACTCTCCTTAGTGTTCTGACAAGTAACTCCCCAAATATTAGGATTTCCATTCTAACTGTTGGAAATAAGCCCTATTTCCAGACTTGACTTTGGTCTGAACACTTTTCCTTCTATTCCCTTTTCATGACTCTTTTCCTGGGGTTTCCTCTCGTGTAGGCAGTGACTTGTGCTCAGCTCCAGACTTGAAGGGATCATATGCAGATCTCCAGAGCTTTCATTCTATGTAGCTCTTGCTTCTTTGGTACTCGGCCTTATGACCTCTGGCTTCCTTTGCTTCCCAGACATCCAGTCCCTTCTCTTCAACTCAGGGAATTTCTGAGCTCTGCTTGGGCTCCTTCTCTCTGTGCTCCAGACATTTCCTCAAGACGTTAGCTGGGCAACATAGTGCTCATCTCATTTGTTTCCCATCCCTCAAGGAGTGCTGTCCTTTGCTGCCTGATGTTCCATGTCCTGAATATCATTGTTTCATCTCTTTTGTCTGGCATTTTAGTTGTTTTAGATCAGAATGTAAATTCAGTCTTCCGTCACTCCATCTTGACTGAAAGTGGGGAGACTTTTTAATGACATGTTCCAAGTTGATAATGCTGTAGTAAAATGAACACTCATATAATTGAAGGCTTATAAGTTGTTATAATTTATTAAAATGTGGTTTGGCAATGTATCTATATCAAAATATTCTATGTTTTCAAATTCTACTTTACAGAATATGTTCTAAGGAAATAAGTTAAAATACTGGAGAAGATTTATGCACAAATCTATGCATTACAACATTTCTTTAATAGCTAAAAAAAATAATCTAAATGTGTAAAAATAGGGTAATGCTTAAATAAACTATGGCTTATCCATGGATGGCATATTATGGAGCCATTAAAAAAGAACACTTGATGTGAAATGTGTAAGACAGTTGATTCACAAACCTGCACCCTGGGGCAAATAATACATTATATGTTAATAAAAAAAATTTTAAAAGGGGCACTTGAGAAACATTTGAATCATAGTTAGATTCTTAGCATATACTTGTGGTAAGAAAAGCAGATTGTGGAATTAGAAAACATAAGATCTTACCTATACAAAAGAGTTTATAGAGAAGGATTAAAATGTTCCATAATGTGAATAGTGTATAACTTTAAGTTGGTATTGTATTCTCTTACATTTTCTTTAACATCCCAGATTCTCATTATGAGCATACATCATTTTTATACTCAAACATTCATATCAAGATTATGGTATTGAGATAAATTCTTCTTGTAGGCTGTTTGTATATTTTATTACTTAAGAATTATTTTCAATTGGGATATAGTTGACACATAAATTATATTAGTTTCAGGTATATAACATAATGACTCAATATTTGTATATATTATAAAATTATCACCACAATAAATCTAGTTAACATCCATCAACATACATAGTTATAAAGTTTTTTTTCTTATGATGATAACTTTTAAGATCTACTCTCTTAGCAACTTTCAAATATACAGCATGGTATTATTAACTATAGTCATCATGCTGTTTATTACATCCTCAGGACTTATTTCATATCTATATATTTACATGCTAAATATACTTACATGTTTTAAATATACTTACATGCTAAACATACTTACATGTTCTGTATAAAACATAGAAGTTTCAATTCTAAACTTAGGACAGCAACAGAAATTGCTCTAGAGATCATATGTGTAGCTATAATATTGCTTTTTTATTTAACATTTTCTTTCAGATAGTCATGATTTTAACAATAGTCTTTGAAAAAAAAGGCTCAGGTACATGTAAAAAGCATCCATGAAACAAGATGTGGTAGGTCCTGCAGCTTGTATCTCAGAATCAAAATTCTATTTCTAGGCTGATCAGTAGAGAATTTGGGAAGAGATAAGATATGGAGCTCAGTAATTATGCTTGAGTGCTCCTGAAACTTGTCCTCCATAATTTTAATATACAAATGGAGATGGTAGAAGATTAAGAACAAAGTCAGCAATTTCAAACTGCAAGAATTTTTTCTTCTGTATTGCAGGATGTGGGACTTAGGACAACCTGTTCCTTTGGTTTGGGAGAGCCCTAAAGGGAACCTTTTTTTTTTTTTTTAAGATTTTATTTACTTATTTGACAGAGAGAAAGCAAGAGTGCATAGGCCAGGGGAATGGCAGAGGGAGAGGGAGAAGCAGGGTCCCCACTGAGAAGGGTGCATGTTGAGGAGCCCTGGGATCACAACACGAGCAGAAGGCAGATGCTTAACTGAAGGAGCCATCCAGGCACTCAAAGGGAGTCACTTAACTCTTCAATATTAGAGCGGAATTGCCACTAGGAAACCTGGATGGGTTGCTATTACTCTAAATGACTAAATTGCTTCTATAAATAATCTAAACATTTTGGGAGGTGGTGAGCAGAATTGTATTTCTTCTGTGTTTGAGTCTCATGAGAGATATTGTTCTGTTTCTTTCTGAAAAATTCAGGGGGAATATTTTTCTTATCTCCCTGGCGAGATTTCTGTTTTCTTAGAGGGGTTGCTGGGAGTCAGATGCTAAAGGAATTGACTTCTTGAGACACCAGGTAAGACTCTAGGCTTGGCAGCATTCCTCAAGGACTCAAGGGTGATACTCTGAGGAGAGGCCAGTACTTCAGACCAAGGCATGGGACCCTGGCAGAGGGTGGCACTACTGCAGGCAAAAGCTGATTAAACTAGATGGAGAGCCCAAGTGACTTGTGCATGGCGGAGCTGTGTGCCTACAGAAAATGCTTGCAGCAGCAGTGGACACAATTAAGTTTGAGACAACACACTGGGTTACCCCCAAAAGGACTCTAAGACCCCCCAAATTCTGTTTAGTACCTGTCTGGAAAGACAGAGCTCCAAGTCTTGATAATTTCAGCACTAATGTAAAGGCAACCTCAGTCAGATCCATAGGCTGGTGAAATCCACCCCATTCGTGGTTCTGTATGGCCCTGCCCTGTGTGAAGTTGGCAAGAAAAACACTGATCTGACCGCAAGTTCTAGAAAACAGGAAACAATGAGACACCAAAGATAATCAGAAGGCTTAATAAGCACGGCGGGAAGAGCATCTCATGGGCTTGACCTCTGCCATTTTGTCCCACATTATGCAGCGTGGTGACCAAATGTATCTCTTTTTCAAGGGGTCACACTAGCACAAACTCATTGTCCTGTTTGGGGGACTGGTTTTCTTTAAAAGGAAAGCCTTAGGGGTGCCTGGGTGGCTCAGTTGGTTAGGCAACTGTCTTCGGCTCAGGTCATGATCCCAGGGTCCTAGGATCAAATCCCATGTCGGGCTCCTTGCTTGGCAGGGTGCCTGTTTCTCCCTCTCCCTCTGCCTGCTTTTGTGCTCTCTCACTCTCTGTCAAATAAATAAATGAAATTAAAAAAAAAAAAAAAAAAAAGGAAAGCCTTAAACACACTAGCTAGTAATCCATTACTTCATGGCAAGAATCGCATTTGGAAGCAGCAAGCCCTCCTGGAGTTAACTCGGTTGAATCTTTGGCTTCTACATTTTTTTTGAGGCCTATATTTTAAAATACAAAGATTTGTTATCATGAAGTTTAGTACACACAGAGCAGTGTAGCATTACGATTAGTCTCTGTACATCTATTATCTAATTGGAGAGATGACAAGTGAAAGAGAATACAGTCTCTCTACGGTGACAGTTATGCTCCGAGTAGTTTATAGTTCTCAAAATGAAGGGTGAGTCAGATCAGTAAATTAAGTGTATAAAAATATAAAGCAATATGAATAAAACATTTTAGAAATGAAAAGCTTTTAAACTATTCTTCCCTCATTTTTATACTTGCTGAATTCCCTTATTAATAAGAATTCTGTTTTTACTAACCGTCAAAGGAACCAAAGAGCTATTAACCACCAGTAAACTATGTTATTACTGCAATGCATAAACTTTCAAGTGTATATACAAGAAGTTCCTCCGAATGTAGGAAAACTAAAGCCAGACATTGGATTTTTGTAGACAGGATTTCAGTAGTAAGCAAATAGGGAAAGGGGTTCCTTGAGGTAGCTGTACTGATCCTTGATGGAAGCGTCTCATGTATTTAAGGGGAGTGAAAGGCAGGTCATGTCATGGGGTGACTACAGCTCTATGGGATGGAATATGGATACCCTTGGGAAGTATTGTATGTTCATTTGGTTTGTTGGCTGACCAGATTTCTTCTGGCCCCCAAACCTTTGCTTTAAGTAGGTCACTATGTTACAGATGTGTTAGAGATGCTTAATTCCTACAACAGAAAATTTTCCTACATTTCTTAATATTATGAGCAAGTTTCTATTTGAAATTCTTGCATACTGGGAAAATCCAGTAGTGTCTGGGACGCAGACCTTAAGAAACTTTTCTTACAAACAACCGGAAGGTAAACTCATGTTGTTATTTTTCGTGTGTGTGTATGCATGTGTGTGAATTATTACTCTTTTTTCTAAACATTTTCAGATCTTGGAAATGAGAGACTCAAGAGTAGGCATCTTTTGGTTGGGAGGCCTGCCAAAAGCCGAGCCTGCAAGGCTACATGGTTCATTGGGAGGAGGTCACAGGAAGTGCAAGGGAATGGAGGGGAAAAGTGACACAGAAAGGAGGAAAGAAATCATGGGTTAACGAGCAGGCTGTTGCTGGACCCCAGGGTCTAGATGGGTCTGAAGAATCTCTGAAAAGCCATGAGGGGGTTTTTCTCAGTTCTCTGGCAAAGGAGGAGGAGGCTAGATGGCTATCTCCCTGTTTCCAGTACTCTGGGATTGAGAGCTACCCCAAGCACATCACTTCCTCTGCCTCTCTGGGTTGCCCAGAGGGAGATGCAGTGAGCTCCCGGGATGCCAGAGAGAGAGCCCTCAGGCAGAGGTGATGTGTGTCCTGAAGATGTGAGTTCTGAAGCTCCGAGCTGGCCGCATGCTGGGAGGTGTCTGAGGCAGGTGAACTCATGTGGACTGAGGGCTGCTGATAGTGGATGCCATCGGGCAGTTCGGATGCTTCACGCTTGTATTTGGGATAAGGTTGTGGAATAGTTTGTATCCCAGCACATTCCTACCCACCCCCCTGCACGTTAATCAATGCAAATGCAGTGGCATAGTGTTAGCCCTCTTGAGAAGAAGAGGGCTGTTGTCTTAAAATACATTTGGCTTCTGTGAGAGAGTGAAAAAAGAGTAACTTACAAAGAGAGATATTTTTTCTTGACTCACGTATGTAAATTCAAGCTCACGTGCTGAATCATCAGAGGTCCCAGTGTCTTCCAGCTTGTTCTGCAAGCCCTGGGGGATTGTTCTTTTCATGTAGACTGATACGGCCTACACCACATCCTCTACATTCTGGCCATCAGGAGGTGAGGAAGGGAGGTGGATGGCACACACTTTCCCTTCAAGGGCCCAGCTCAGAAACAGCACACAGAATTTTCCCTCTCACAACATTGGCCAGAACTTCATCTTTACTCCAAGAGGGCTTGGGAACATTGTCTTTACTGTGGACAGCCATTTCCCCAGCCAATAATTATCTTTCCAGGAGGAAGGGGAAACAGATACTGGAGGACAACTAGCAAGTTCTGCCACAGACACCACCTCGATTATGGGGCATCTTTCTGGGAAGATACGCCTGGATTTTCCTAGTTTCAAAACAGAATCTTTGAATTAAATACAATCATCATTTAAAATTCTCTAATGCCATTGTGAAAGTTTTAAAACACCGTGAATATGTGTGCTTTGATTATGTTGGTATTCATAAAGTTACAAAACCCTCAGTTTATTTCTCAGAGTCCACAGTCTCTCATGGTTAATCTCCCCTTCCGATTTCCCCCAACTCACTTCTCCTCTCTTTCTCCCAATGTCCTCTGTGTTATTCCTTATGCTCCACAAGTAAGTGAAACTGTATGATAATTGACGCTCTCTGCTTGACTTATTTCACTCAGCATAATCTCCTCCAGTCCCGTCTATGTTAATACAAAAGTTGGGTATTTATCCTTTCTGATGGAGGCATAATACTCCATTGTATATATGGACCATATCTTCTTTATCCATTCATCCACTGAAGGGCATCTTGGTTCTTTCCACACTTTGGCAACTGTGGCCATTGCTGCTATGAACATTGGGGTACAGATGGCTCTTCTTTTCTCTACATCTGTATCTTTGGTGTAATAACCCATAGTGCAATTTCAGGGTCATAGGGTAGCTCTACTTTTAATTTCTTAAGGAATCTCCACACTGTTTTCCGAAGTGGCAGCCCCAACTTGCATTCCCACCAAAAGTGTAAGAGGGTTCCCCTTTCTCCACATCTTTTCCAAAACGTGTTGTTTACTCTTTTGTTAATTTTGGCCGTTTTAACTGGAGTAAGGTGGAATCTCAATGTGGTTTTCATTTGAATCTCCCTGATGGCTAGTGATGAGGAACATTTTTTCATGTGTCTGTTAGCCATTTGTATATCTTCTTTGGAGAAGTGTCTGTTCATGTCTTCTGCCCATTTTTTGATGTGATTATCTGTTTTGTGTGTGTTGAGTTTGAAGAGTTCTTTATAGATCTTGGGTATCAGCGCTTTGTCTGTACTGTCATTTGCAAATATCCTCTCCCATTCTGTGGGTTGCCTCTTTGTTTTGTTGACTGTTTCCTTTGCTGTGTAGAAGCTTTTGATCTTGATGAAGTCCCAAAAGTTCATTTTCACTTTTGTTTCCTTTGCCTTTGGAGACATATCTTGAAAGAAGTTGTGGCCAGTGTCGAAAGGTTACTGCCTATGTTCTCTTCTAGGATTTTGATAGATTCCTATCTCATGTTGAGAACTTTTATCCATTTCAAGTTTATCTTTGTGTATAGTATAATAGAATGGTCGAGTTTCATTCTTTTTTGTTTTTTAAAGATTTTATTTATTTACCAGAGAGAGAGAGAGAGCGCAAGTGAGTATACACAAGCAGGCAGAGAGGCAGGCAGAGGCAGCAAGAGAAGTAGGTTCCCTGCCAAGCAAGGAGCCCGATGCGGGACTCAATCCCATGACCCCGGGATCATAACCTGAGCCGAAGGCAGCAGCTTAACCCACTGAGCCACCCAGGTGTCCCCATTCTTTTACACATAGCTGTCCAATTTTCCCAGCACCATTTATTGAAGAGACTGTCTTTTTTCCACAGTATATTTTTTTCTTGCTTTGTTGAAGATTATTTGATCATAGAGTTGTGGGTCCATATCTGGACTCTCTACTCTGTTCCACTGGTTTATGTATCTGTTTTTGTGCCAGTACCATGCTGTCTTGGTGACTACAGCTTTGTAGTAAAGTTTGAAATCAGGCAACATGATGCCCCCAGTTTTGTTTTTCTTTTTCAACATTTCCTTAGCAATTCGGGGTCTCTTCTGGTTCCATTAGAACTCCACACTCAGTGAAACTGGACGTTAGGATGCTCTTGGCGATTGTTGGGAAGAGGACAGTGGTGTCAAGGACAAGTTCTGTGTTCCTAAGAGTGTAAACCATATCTCCATCTTTATCTACATATACATCTACATCTGTGTCCAACATGTCTGGATGCTATAAACAGATGATAATCCTTAAAATTGTGACAGTGATTTTCTTTGAAATTCTTTGTAGACCTGGAAAACTACTGGCTTTCAGTAAGTGGCAGAGCTGGGGTCTGAGTGCAGGGCCCACATTCTAAGCATATGCTGCTGGTGTTAGGTTGATGACCAGCAAGGAAAACTAGGAGTGTGATTTAGGGTGAGTCACAGGCAAAGCTTCTGGGCCAGGTTTCTGGAGACTCTGGCATATGTTCCTATATTGGGAGTGTTTCAAGTCAATATAGAGCTTGTTGGCACTCAGATTTCTGGAATGCTGCCACACTTGATGGGGAATATCACATTCCCTTTGGGGAGGAAGATGCTCCTGGTTTTTGCACGGGAGTTGCTCACCCACTGCAATGCAGACGGCCTGCCGCCCTCGAGTTGTTGCAGAAGCAAGGGACCCCCTTAGGATAGAGGGGAAGAATGTAGCTCATTCTTCCTCCTCCTTCTCTCCTCTTCTCTAGCTCCCACGAGGGGTCCAGGAATGCTCTGGGCAGTACAGAACTGCAAGTGTTCTAACGTGTCTCAGTTGACCTTGGTGAAGGTGCAAGGTGAGCTTTTTGAAGTGGATTATTATCTATGATAAGCTGGGAGATCTGACCTCATAACAAAATTGTGGGTGCCAGAAAATGGCAATTTTTAAAAAAGGCATTTCTATAGAGCTTCAAACTGGCCACCTGCTACCTTCACCTATGGTTTCTCTTTTGATCTTCCCTGCATCTCATTTTCTTATTTTTATGATTACGTTCCCATTCTATGGATGAGAAGCTGAGGTCTGCAGAGTTCAAATGACTTACACATCCCCAGGCAGTAAGTTCTGAAACTTTTGGAAGAATTGGGCTCTTTTCCCTGAACACATTCCGTCTTTGAAACTCAGGACTTCAGTGGGCTTAGCCCAAGGGTAGCACAGATTATAACAAATAGGAAAATTAAAGGACCCGATTTTCTATTCCCAAGTCCTTTCATTTTCTCTCTAATCTATCTTTCTGATTCTTAATTGCAAAGCTTAATCCTGCTGCTCAACACTCTTGATACTGCAGACACAAAAACACTTTCTCTTGAGTTCAGAAAGCACCCACCACTGCCTCGGGCTTGCCTGCAACGCCTGGTGTCCCTGCTATCCCAGGGGGTGCGTTTCCTGAGAACCTCTGACTTCCAGGGTCAGCCTCCTCCCATTTCTTTCAAGAAGATGACAGCAGCCCTCAAAGCACCAAACAGTTGGATAAGATTTTCCTGTTTTATGGTGTTTAATCCTCATATACATATTAGGATATTGGTGATATCATTGTCCCATTTCATAGTCAAGAGACTTGGAGCTTAGGATTTTAGTTCAGCTGCTCAAGGTCATGAGTTGATGTGGCAGATCTAGGATATCTGTTCCCAGAGGGGAACCCCTTTCCCCGCCTTGGGCACCTGGACAGGTTCTGTTTCTCTCCCTGAGGACCTTGGACACTGCCTCCCACTCCAACTGAATGACTGGCCTAAACTTTGTATAAGAGAATACCATGAGCATATCAAATAGATGATACCCACATTCCTTCTTGTCACCTCCGCTGCCATCAGCCAAGAAGGGTCATTTCTCCTTCTAGAACTGAGTTCTTTTTCTCAATCAACACTATTTCCCTACATAAGCATTTGCACTATCATAATTTGTCTGCGTTTGCTCCTGATGCTCCTACTCATAATTCATTCTGTCCTTACGTTTCTCTGCCTCTGCCACATCCCTACTTTTCCTCTGAAATTCACAAATGTTCTCTCTCTCAGAGTGGGATTCCAAGCTGATAGCAACCTATTGTATATTTCATGAATCAATCTTTATAATATCCTTAAATTAATATAGGACCCTGTGGAAATAACACAAAACATGCAATTGAAGGCAGAATTATTCCACAAGCAGTTAAACAATGGTTAGTGATTTTTAAGCTAGGCATTCATGAAAATTTCTGATCTCAGTGACAAAATACATTTTTTGAGCTTTGTTCTCTATTCTGGCTATGTGTTTGCATTTCTTCTTGTCTGCCACCTATCACATTTTATGTATTCAAAAATTACTAAATGATGAAATCATAAATGGGTAGCTAGAATTTTTTATAAAAACATTTTCCCCATAAAAACCAAACTTGTTGATTAACTGGTAGGACTTATATATATGTATATGTGTATATATATACACACACAAATATTACACATATTTATATATATGATTTTACATTTACATGATATAAAATTATATAAAATATATGAGATAAATGTTAACATATAAACAAATATATAAAAACCACATATATGAGGTAAATATACCTTATATAAAATAATACATGTATAAAAATATGTAACAATAATATATGGAATTTTATACGTGCATTATTATATATATTTATTTGATATATATGATTTTATATGTACACATGATTTTAACATTTTATTTATTTATTTACCTATTTTAAGATTTTATTTATTATTAGAGAGAGAGCGCGCACAAGTAGGGAGAGCAGCAGGCAGAGGAAGAAGTGGGCTGCCCGCTGAGCAAGGAGCCCGAGGCGGAGCTCTATCCCAGGATCCTGAGATCATGCCCTGAGCCAAAGGCAGAGGCTTAACCCACTGAGCCACCCAGGCGCCCTAATTTTAACATTTCAAACAAAGCCTAGGGTTCCCTTATAGCCTAGAAGTGTCATCTCTGGAGGAATAAGCTGCAGTCTTCTGTCCTAACACTGCCTGGGGATTCTTGGGCTGTGAAGCCAAGAGTGGGACCGGGAGAGGTTCAGAGTGGATTCCGGGTGGTGAGGTCTGGACACAGCCATGTAGGCATTTAATGAGTGTTTTATGAGTTTTCCCACTGGCATGTCAGGCGGAGCGTAAATGATTAGGGGTAATGCTCGCTCCTTGAGGGCGGTGGTAGCGGTCCTCATTTGTGTCGTGTTCTCAAGCTGCGGTGTGCAGACTGACCTCACTTGCTCCTTACAGGGACGTGCTCAGGCATCCTCAGAGGCATGACTGGCTTTATTTTAAAGAAGGGGATACCAATGTCTCCTTATGGAAATGGTACACTGACTTGCCATGATGTGGTTAGTAAATGCCGGAAACAGGATTAGGGCTTAGTGTTCTGTTTCTTAGTTCGTAGCTTTTCCTCCTACACCTTGCTCCATCTCGCTTGCCCTCCCGCGGTTAAATATGCCTCCTAGCGCTCACCGGCAGGATGGGCGAGCTCGCTGCTGCTGCGTGGTTTCGACAATGTGTGTGCAATGCTCTTTTGAATAGCGTTAAGTATGGGCCACAGATTCTTTCTCCTTTAGGTGTCATGGTTTAAAAGTCCTACCCCGGTTGGCAACCTGCTCTCAGCCTCATGTCATTTTGCGGAGTTGACGTATGAGCCCATCTCTCCCCCCACCCCTTCAGTAAATTGGGTTTATAATAGAAACACTAACTCAACGTTAACTAAAGTGATACTGTCAAGTGATATGATAAGACTGCTGGGTGATGTTTTATGGTAATAGATTCTCTTTGGACTTCGTTTCCAAGATCACGAGATGGGGCCTCATCCCTTAAAGGACAAACAGAAAAGTGTGGAAGCCATCGCAGAAGGCAATCTGCGACAAGTATGCCCACCCTTGTATTTTCATTCCCAGTTCAGTAAAACAACAGCAACAACCCCAAAACCAAAAAAACGAACAGACGAAAAACCACAAACACAAAACCGATGTTTTGTGAAAACAAAACTCAGACAAGATTTTTTCAGAAAAAGAATCTCTATGTAACAGGATGAGGCCTAGAAAATGAATCCTCGTGTTGTCCACCTGTCCGGTCTTACTTGCCCTGAAGTTGGTTATCATAGTTTGTGTGGTCCCATGTGAACATCTTTATTTTAACTTCTTAGTGCTGAAGGTATTAATTCCTTCCTTAATTTCTCTTACCCGGTTTAAGACAGACAGAGTTTTCAAAGGGGGTAAAAAAAAAAGGGGGGGGGGGAATCAATGCACAAAGAATGTGGAGAGATGTAAAGAGCATTAGAATAGTGAGCCTTGAAAGATATCTGTTCCTGTCTTAGTAACTTCTAGTGCCAGGACTAATAGAATTCTGTAGCTCCCTGGCAAGGTCTTTCTAAATCTGTCCCTCATGCCAGGCATCAACTTAAAACTTGGCCTTAGCTTTTATGATTTGTGTGATATGTTGCAAGCTACAAAACCTCAGTTATTTAATTTGACTAATGGGAAGAATAAGGGCATCTATTCCATTGGATTGTAATGAAGATTGACTATTTTTAAGTACTTAGCATAGGCCTGGCATAGAATTAATACTCATTAAATATTACCTATAATTATTGTCATATATCTTGGTAGATAAAACCAGATGCCTGAGAATTTAGTCATCTTCTGTGATAATACCAAAAAAGGGAGGACTCTAGATTCTTGACCCCTCAAGACCAAAGCTTTTCTGGTCAGAGGGATGTATCCTTTTCTTAGTACCTTAGTGGTGCAATGAATGAATGATTCTTCCCATTAGCTGAAGTCTCTCCCTTCTAGATACAGGGGCATGGAAGCTTGTCTTATACTCTGCATAGCTCCCTGTATAATTCCCTAAGAAGCCAAAGACCATAGAAACCACGCAGAAAAGAACTGCACAAATCCAACAAACCAAGTGTTATTTGCTCAGCCTCTCCAAGGCAGCAGGCCTTGTTGCAAACACATAAAGCAACATTTCATTTTTAAAACTATATATTTGTGGTACCTGGGTGGTTCAGTGGGTTAAGCTTCTGCCTTCGGCTCAGGTCATGATGTCAGGGTCCTGGGATTGAGCCCCGCATCGGGCTCTCTGCTTGGCAGGGAGCCTGCTTCCCCCTCTTGCTCTGCCTGCCTCTCTGCCTTCTTACAATCTCTCTCTGTGTCAAATAAATAAATAAAATCTTTTTAAAAACCTATATATTTGTGTTATGATATATGACATAGAGAAACATTTAAAATTTGGAGGAAGATTTTAAGAATCAGGTAGGAAGAATTTGGGGTTATTAACTGATGAAGGATTTGGTGAAAGAGGATAACTATTGTCATGTTTAGTCCTAAAGTTCTATTCTTACCTTGTTGGATATTGGGTCAAATGGACTTGCTCACTTTTACAGGTCCATATGTCAAAGACTCAAAAGACACTGGCCAGAAAACAAAACTGAGTCTTGACAAACTTGTGGAATTTTAGAAAATCTGTGGCCCCCACAACTGCTAGACTGATACTCAGGCTACTGACTCACTGTCTGTGCTTACTGTGCGCACTTACTGGATGGGGGTTCTTGAGAATTATTCTTCTGGCCTGAAGATTTGGGAACATATATCATTTCTGGGCAAGTAGCAGAAAAATATTCCAAATTCCTTTGTTTTGTTGGTTTTTGTGGTAAGCACAGAACAGATGCCACTGTAGAAGAGAGGAGAGTGGCCCAAAAATTGTTTGGAGAGTGCAATAAGTAAAATGGTTTTATAACCATTCTTGGGCCAAGAACCATTGTGTTTGCACATGTTAAGTCTAGGAAATAAGGGTCAGTGGGTTGTGTTAGGAAAGAGGGCAGATGGCTGGATTTTTCCCGGCTAGCAGATTGCTCACCCTGCAAAGATTTGCACCAGCTTGCCCTGCTGCGGGGCTATCTGGAGGTCTCTTGGACGACTTGGTCCCTCTGACTCCACAGAGATGGGGATTCATGTGTGCACTGTATTTTCAGCATGGAGAAGGATGTGGATACTTTCAGCGGGTTTGCATCTCATCTGAAGAGAAACCTGATTCTTAGAGCAAAATGCAACTGAACAGGTGTGTGTGGTTCTTTATACAATCCAAATGCAAGATTCTTCTCCAAATTTTCAAAAGAAAATATGACTGCTATCCAGAGCCACCTTTAAATTAATTGTGTTAGAGATCTGTTTCCTTCTTCTTTCCACCGCCCCCCCCCACCCAGATTCTTTACAAAGTACCATACCCTAAGGGTACCGCCTGCCCAAGGCAATATGGAACTCAATTTAGACAAAGCCACTGGGACCAAATTCACCTTCACAAACTGCTCTGTTTGCAACTACTGTTACTAGGGCTTGAGCCGGGAGCCTTCTCTCTTCATCCAGCTGCTCCTGACAGCCTCTCAAAGGAACAGGTTGTCCTGCAGGAATTACTGATGGGGAAAAGATGATGGATTTAAGAACCAAAATTGTACAGCTTTGTGGTCCCTGCCTTTCATGGAAGCAGAACAAGGAGACTTAAGGATGGAGTCCAAAGTGTGAGGTCTGTGACATAACAGCTTGTCCCAATAAAAAATAAGACTGGGGATCATTATGATGTGTCTGGGACAGCAGCTCAATTAGAATAGTACAGTGGGACAACACCTTGGAGGTGCCAGGACATAAGTCGCAGCGAGCCACCCTGATCTTTGATAGCGCGGTACTAGGGAAGGGGGTTGCGAACGAAGGTGGGCTGGGGGCCAAGCACGGAGATTGTTGGTGCCTGTGCCCGCCTTGGTGCCACAGACAAGAAATCTCCTTCTGGCTAAGGTTGCCTGGCAAGTAATTGCCAGGATGGAGTGCTAAGCAAGCAGCCGCAGTGTCAGGGAATCTGACCTTGGGAAGATAATGAGACAAGGAGAATTCAGAACAGATGAAAGCCAAGAGCACCTACTTTATCTACTGACAGCCAGAGAACACCTTCATGCTCAATCAGTTCCTGCTAATGAGACAAGATGGGGCAAGATGGTAAAACAGCAGTAACAGGCAAACTTTTTTTTTTCAGCTTAATGATCTATAACTTAGTTAGATAAAATTGTCTTTTAGGTCAGACAGCAACATAAGTCTGAGCATAAAAAATACAAAAGCAACACCTGAATCCTTTGGGTTTTGTTTACTTTGTAACAGGAGTGCTGAGGTTGAAGGCAATAATGAAGTCCCCACACACTTTGACAACGCCATTTCCCGATCGACTCTGCTAGAAGGACAGGGTTTTAATATGGTGGTGCCATGGGCAGTGAATTCCTTAAATCATCCTCTTTTACAAATCCTGTCACTAGCTGTTTTAACGTTCAACAGGATTCTTAACATGCACCTGACACTTTCCATTAATCACTGCTTTCGTCTTTCTCTGCTGTGCTGTAAGTTATTACATGCCTCCCGGAGATGACAGTGCAATTCCCATAAAGATTTGAATACCTATCAACAGGGGAGTTTGGGATACCTCCTGCTTTCCTTGCAGTTGCAGAAATGGTGCTCAGGTCACAGGAGAAGGGATGTTCGCTGCGTAACTTTCATTTGCTAGGGGCTTAGAGACATAATATCATTTGACCTGCCCTCCAGCCCTGAATTCTTACTTGGCTTTCTTTATTGATGAGCAGCTGTTGTGAAATTTCTCCAGAGCCTGATGGTTAGAATGTTATCTTTTGTGTTCTTTTTGTCAAAGTTCCTGACCTTTTCACAGTGTCTTGATGCTAATAGGCAAATTTTCAAGAAAGATAGATACACGGGAATGGATGAAAGGTATAACCCAGAAAAGCAGAATCGATATCTATAGCACATGAGCAAACGTTTCTGTTTCTGAATTGACTCTTTTGGAGAAATATACAGTGTTTTTAAAGGAGTCTGGTAAGACATTAGCATATTGTCATTGGCAAGACCAATGATACCTCGTTTAGGAAAGAAGCAGATTAGTGGATTCTTAAGCAGCTGAAGACATTGTTCTTACTTGATGCTACCCATGTCTGCAGGAGAGTTTCCTTGCCTTGTGAAGAGGGGAAAGGCTACCCCATGGCCTTTATTCTCTCTACCTGCACAGCAGCTCCCTCAACAGAGTCTTACACACACACACACACACACACACACACACAGGCGCGCGCGCGCACACAGGTGAAATCACAGGCAAGCTGAAGTCTTCTCTCAGGAGGGGTAGATGAAGGAAGTCAGGGCTTCCATGGAAGTGACCTGCCTTCTGTGTGGATTCTGCCCTAAGACATGAGTTGGTCTCATCTCTGCAAACCTCAGAAAGACTGAGCCTTTGGAAGCAGTTAGTGGTTTCTTCATGTCAGTGAAAGATACCATCTGAGAAGTGTTTCTAATGACGGGAAGGTGGCTGCTTTCTCAGGATGGCTCATGTTGACTCTGCTCAGGGGCGTCACAGGCTTACATTTCATGATAAAGTGACACCGTGACATGGCCTTGGGCACCATGTTCAAGCCACTACTTATTTTTTTCTCATTTGCTTACAGAATCTGCCCAAGCAGCCCATGCACAGGTGGGGAAGATATATTTGAGCATAATTACTCTTCTAGTGGTAATCATTATTACAGTTGTTAAAGTATGTTGTGTAGTCCTCTATTCCTATTTCTACTCATATTATGCTTTTCTCCACACAAGGTAGAGCTTACGTTTGGATATACCTATCATTTACTACTTATCCAATCAATTCCTCAGAACATATGTATTTTTTTAAGGTTTTATTTTTTTTATTTGTTAGAGAAAGAAGAGAGAGCGCAAGCGGGGGTGGGGGGTGACAGGAAGAAGGAGAAGCTGGTTCCCCGCTGAGCAGGGAGCATGATGTGGTACTTGTTCCCAGGACCCCGGAATCATGACCTGAGCTGAAGGCAGACGCTTCGCTGACTGAGCCACTCAGGTGCCCCAGAATAGAAGTCTTTAAATGAAATTTCTGGGTCAAAGCATATGCACCTTAAAAAAGCAATTTTCCTGTTTCTCGAAAAACTGCAGGAAACTGGGTCTCCCATTGTTCCCATTTGTAAATCCTGGGAAGTCCTACCACATGGGCATTTGGCCCCTGCAGCAGCAGGTGCCCACTTCTGTTCCTTTGAAGCAATAGCCCTGGTCCAAGTCGATACTGGACACACTAGGAATCCCACATGGAGTTGATCTCTGAAGGAGACGGACACAACACACAACACCCTTAGATATAGATGCACACACGCGTGGCCAGGAGGTGAAGCGACGGTGTGGACGAGAAGTGCTCAACCCTACAAGAGGCCACACAAAACAAAAATAAATGAATAAATAAAAACTTCAATTCAGTTATAGTCCAATTTCTGGCAATTTATATTTCCAGTAGCTGAGAAAGCTTGAAATGATCATCATCTAAAAATTAATCATACCATTCAAACGATTAAAAATTGCTAGAGGTTGATGAAGGAAAAATTATTTTTTTCTTAATTTTAAAGAATTGTTCATTTTTTTCGGGTTGTTTTGTAGATCCTTTTTTCCTAGTTTCTTATCCCATGGTCATTTTTGGTGTTTTGATGTTTTCTGGTATCAGGATGTTTGCATTTGCTGTATTGTATTCTCTTGTGTCATTACGACAAGATCGTCCCTGGGGGTTACCATTAGGCTTACAGAAATTACCTTAAACTTACAACACTCTATTTTAAACTGATGAGAATTTGACCTCAATAGGACTCATATACTATACACTTTTGCTTCTTCTCCTCCTTGCATTTTAGACCGGATAGGACTGTGGGCTTGGTTCCCTGCCCAAGTGAGGATATAGGATAGGCTCTGCAGACTGAATCCTCTGGAGAGGCTCACCGGACAGTTGGGACTGGGTCCTGTGTTCAGTAGCACATAGGGCCATGGATTACCTTCCCTGCCCTAGCTCTGTATGGCCTGTTGTTTGGGGACCCAGAACAGGCCTAAATTGCCCTGAATTCCCTGATGAGGTGAGGCCACCAACTGGGCTCTGGAGATGGGTGAAGCCATGGGCTGTGCCCCAGGGCCGCACACACAAAGCTGTTGAGTGGGCTACCTGGCTTCCTGTGGGTGCTGGTCAGGTTCCCGGCTGGCGGGGCTGAAGGCTGTATTCAGTGGTGAGTGGGGCTACTGAATAGATCCCTGTCCCTGTGCAGAGGGAGAAGCAGCTCTCAAATCAGTAAAATCCTTTGTTTGCTATCTTTTTTTTTTTTTTTAAGATTTTATTTATTTATTTGACAGAAAGAAAGAGATCACAAGTAGGCAGAGCAGCAGGCAGAGAGAGAGGGGGAAGCAAGTTACTTGCTAAGCAGAGTCCAATGTGGGGCTTGATCCCAGGACTCTGAGATCATGACCTGAGCTGAAGGCAGAGGCTTAACCCACGGAGCCACCCCGGTGTCCCTGTTTGCTATCTTAACTCAAGCTGATTGGCACTCCAAGTTCCCAGACTGAACAGGGCCCCTGGCTTTGCTCTGATAACTACTGGCTCTGTCTTCCCTTCTCTCCATTCAAGCCTCCAAGGGCAGATGTTTTCACCAGCCCTTTTAGTTATGTGGGGCCTGAAGACTCTCCCTACAGAGGTCAGGGCTATTCTCAGCCCCCTTGCCTGGGCCCTTGGGGAGAGAGCTGTCCAGTTGGGAGGGGCCAGGAGCTTCCCTCACTCAGCCTGTGCTAGGACTGAATGTCCCTGCCTGTGCTTCCCATAGGAAGCTTCCATGACTGATACTGGCTCTGCAGGGGTGACCCACTCTGCCTGCCCACCTCCTGGCTTGAGCACAGCTGGGCGGGGCTGCACAGCTTCCAGGAGTTGTAACCAGTCTTCTGGTCAGGTGGGGCCAGGAAGCACTCTCCAAGCGGGTAGGGCTGTGACTTAGCAACTTACCTGGGTATGGGCAAACCAGACTCGAGGGCTGGCAAAACTCCTTGTCTGAGGTTCTGAATCAGGCAGCTCTGCATCCTGCCAAGTTCCCTGGTCAGAGTGCATCTCCAGCTTAGCTCTGCAGATGAGCAAGCGGCTGGATGGAATTACTACTTGGACACCTCAGGTATGAACTCTGTCTGTCAAGATCCATGTGCTTCCTTTCGCAATTCCCTCTACCTGTCTCCTTCACAAATTCCCAGTCGTTGAGCCCCACAGGTTCCCATGCAATCCCTGTGGTGCAAAATCACAGTAGGGTCTCCCGCAAAGTGACCCACAATGCCAGAGGATGCTGGTTGTCCTTCCTGGGTTCTCTTTTCCCACCTGAGAAAACAGAGGCTCAGGGAAGACCTTTCCACTTGGTGCTGTGGTGTCCCGGGGAGGGGCAATGCAGACAACGTGTAGGGTCTTTTCTTATTCCTAATGCAGTCTGTCTCAGTCTGAGGTGCAGAGGGGTGCATCAGCCTTACCCCCACGTTCTAGGAGTCTCTCAGTGGTGTCTTGTTCTTGAATAGTTTTTGTTCTTGTCTTGATGAGAAGTGATGTCAGAAACCCCATATGTTGCCATATTTCCTCCTACAGGAAATAACTTTTTCAACATCTGTGACATTTTGAAAATGGCATCCATTGACTATGGGGTAATGAGTTAGTTGCCGCTCTGTTCATTGAAATTTTATTCTCCAAGAGATTATGGAGAATATTTCTGCATTTGGCGGAAGGATCGTTCTAGATTACCACTAAAGTTCTGTCCAAATTAAGGTTCTATGACTCATTGCTAATGTTTTATGGATGACATATATCTATTTCTCCATCATAGAATAGATATAAAAGGGGTCTATGCCTATTTTTATTTTCCCAAATAATAAAAGTTTTACATTTTGTTTTCTCCTTATATCTACATAAATGTTCTTTAGTGTCGATAAGATGCTATCTTATTATCTGACTCATTTATCTGTTTATTATACTATGGTTTTTTTCCCAAATTTTAAAAATATTTGCTGAAAAAACAAACAGAAACAAAATCCAAAAGAGTTGGACAAAAGTTCATGTCAACAATGCATTGGGTTAGCGTCACCTGAAATAATCAGTGAACTATGGGGCAGATTTAGGACCAGAAGGAGGGCCAGCAAATAGTATTCAAGATTTTATAAAATATACTCAAAAATGTTTCTGTGGAGTTTCCAAAACTCTGCTACAGAATGAAGACAAGTATAGGAACTAAGGAACACAGCCAGATACTGGTTAAGCAGCCAGGCAATGGAGAGTAGTTTAATTCTGTTGTACATCTTCCCAGTGCCCTAAAGATATTGTTATATTACATTACATTACATTACATTACATTACATTACATTACATTACATTAAAAAGTATAGTGGGTATTGTCCTTGTGGCTGCTGGACTGCTTCACTCAGTCTCTAATAATTTCATATTTCCACAGTTTTCCTCTAAACGTGTTATCTTATTATATTTACCTGCCTTGAAGCATTTCTGCTCCTTACATAGGAACTTATTTAGCTGTGTGAGTCCTTCATAGTTTGGTTGAAGGAAACTTGGACTTTTTTTTTAAGGGTTTTATTTATTTATTTGACTGAGAGCCAGAGAGAGATCACAAGTAGATAGAGAGGCAGGCAGAAAGAGAAGGGGAAGCAGACTCCCCGCCGAGCAGACAGCAGGATGCGGGGCCTGATCCCAGGACCCTGAGACCATGACCTGAGCCAAAGGCAGAGGCTTTAACCCACTGAGCCACACAGGCGCCCTAAACTTGGACATTTTTATAGATGTAATGAAATCGGCTTCTTCCAGTTGTTCCTTTGAGTGTTGTTTCTTGCAAACTCTAACACTTAACTTGACTACAACTGCAACATTTTCTCTGGCACCAAGGGGATCCAATTTTTGTAATAGCTTTTGATGTGGTCCTTTGTCAATACTTTTCTAACAGCCTTTATTGTACTCTAGTGGTCTTCTCCCTGTGCATATTTTCCTTTCCTCTCTGTCCTTCCCTCTCCTTAGAAAGGTGACAATTTCTGAATGAGTGTTCTTAAGAAACTGCAATGAAAGGACTGATTGTCTTAGTTTCTCTCCTAGCTTCCTCTAGGTTGTCAGCAATGGAAAAGCTTCTTGAAGTGTTTACCTCCTAGAACTCTGCTGAAGCTCAAACTCTCAGCCTAGCTCCCCTTGGGCTTATCCATGGAGGAGATCTACAGAACAAAGGCTGAGGGGTAGAATCTTTGTATGTGCGAGTCACACATGCACACTCCCCTCCCCCTGTACCCCGATCCTCCCTGTTCGTCTGTACCCCCTTTATGTTCCGTGCCCCTACCCCTACTCTGTCCCTCCAAAGCCTATAAGTCTCATAATAAGAATATAGAGGGAAAATGTTTCTTGCTTCAATTACTGGAGAACATTTTTGTGTTTGAAAAATGCGATGTGGATAATCAATTCTTTCAATCGTGAATCTCAGACATCAGTTTGAGATTCCACATACCAGCCCTACAGTGGGTCTAAATTTTACTGCCTGCCTGATTCACAATTCATCTTAGGTTTGAGGGGGTCTTAGCATCCAGGGCCAGAGCACTGGTAAGGGATTGAGAGGATATGGGGCTTTCTATAAACTATGCCAAGTCCCTTTTCTTTTATGTCCCTTAAGAGACATTTCTATTAGGGTGCCTGGGTGGCTCAGTTGGCTAAGTGCCTGCCTTTAGCCCAGGTCATGATCCTGGGTCCTGGCATTGAGTTCTGTGTAGGGTACTCTGCTTAGTGGGGAGTCTGGTTCTCCCTCTCCTTCTGCTGCTCTCTTTCTCCCTGTCAAATAAATAATTTTTTTTTAAAAAAAGAGACATTACTCTTAATTTTTAAATAATTAGAAATAGAAGCTCTCTCTTAAGTCAATCAAAAGCTGATTTTATCCCTTTACTCTGTTATCTAAGGAAACACTTCAAAGTTTATTATAATTCTTACTCAGATCATATATTGCTCTTGTTCCTTTAGACTATAGGTGTTTTGAAGGTAAAGGCTTTGTTTTGCCAACCTCCTGGCCTCATAGCGTTCCCCCCCCTTTATTTTTTTAGGATTTTATTTATTTATCTGGAGGGAAGGGCAAAGAGATAGGATCCCAAGCAGACTCTATGCTGAACACAGAGCCCAATGAGGGTTCAATCCCATGACCTGAGATCAGGACCTGAGCTGAAATCAAGAGTCAGACACTCAACTGACTGAGCTATCTAGGCACCTGTCAGGGTAGGCTCTTGATAAGAGTTTGTGTTTTTTTTGTTTTTTTTTTTTAAGATTTTATTTATTTACTTGACAGAGATCACAAGCAGGCAGAGAGGCAGGAAGAGAGAGAGGGGAGAAGCAGGCTCCCCCCTGAGCAAAGAGCCAATTTGGGGCTTGATCCCAGGACCCTGAGATCATGACCTGTGCCACAGGCAGAGGCTTAACCCACTGAGCCACCCAGGCAACCCTTGATAAGAGTTGATTAAACAAATGAGTGAATATTGTTAATCCAGCTGGGCTCTGGATATGTGGTGGACTAGACCTTGGGCTGGGAGGCGGTGAAGCTGTGCTATGAATTGGATGCTGCCAGTAACTAGCTGTAGAATCCTCAGGAATTTACATAACTTTTCTCATCAGTTTCCTCACTGTATAATAAAGGAGTTGGAGTAGCTATTCTCTTCTAGAGCTCTTCTATGGCCTATTTTTCTTAGTGACATTTAAAGTCATTCTTGATCACCTATGATAAATGACACTTTAACAGAGGAAAAGGACAGGTAGGAGGAGGTAGGGCTGAGAAGTGGCTCCGATAAATCTGGGCCAGTGGACAATCCCCAAATCCTACCCCTTGCTCTTCTAATTCAGCAGATGACTTTGCGCCCCCTCCCCAAGTGTTTCTTTCCTAATTGCTTATAAAAATGTGGACAAGATAGTATTTTTCATTCTTCGAGTACCTGTCACTAATGTCAGGGGAAGGTGACTCAGCGACTCAGCATCGTGCTGGGTGGCCGGCAGAAAGAAGCTAGGTGAGGATTAAAATGTGACCACTACCCAGACATTGATTTCTAAGCCTTTGTTTTTGTAAAGTGATTTTAGCCACCTGGATACGAGCTTTTTTTTTTTTTTTTTTTTTTTTTAATTCTCTTTGTTAATTGCACCTTCTTAGAGGTATGATGGATGGTCAGGGTGACAGGGAACATCTGCCCCTGACGGCATGTTATGTTGTCCTGCAGAGAGCCAGTGTGGCCCAGTGGACCTCTCGGGGTGGGGGCGAGTCAGAGAGTCCAAGTTCTAACCCCAGCTCTGTCCTTCAAACTCATGGGATGACCTTAGGGAAGACACTTCACTAATCTGTAGCTTTTTTTTTTCTTTTTTATCATCCATAAACATGAAGGAAATAACAACTTTTCAGCCTTTAGTGGAGGACTGGCTAATAAATCATTAGAACGTGCTTCGCAATAAAAAGGTCTGCTGAAAAGCAGAAGACTAACAGCATGCAAATGGAGTAGAAGTGGCATTTTTCCGGGAAAAGTAAACTTTGCTCAAATCCGCACTGGGGGGAAATGAACATATTCTCAGCAGAATACCTGTGAAATGACGAACCCGTTACTTGACCTGTCCAGCTCCCTGGAGAGGACGGGCTGGCCTGGGGTGGGTTTTAGCATAGTTTGAGTTGAACAATGCGGTCCTTTAGTAGTACATGTGCTTGTTGGAGTTCTAATTCTGTTACAAAGAAGAGTCTAAACTCAGATGCCAGTTCCCAAAAGTCAGTACAGAGCCCGGGAGCAGAGAGGGAGGGGGCAGGAGACAGGAGGCCTTTGAAGGAGGGAGCATTCAATTATATGGATCTTTTTTATTTATCCATCCTCGTGCTGATATGTCTATAACGCACAGAGTTTCTCAGACTGAAAAGACTGCTACCTCAGGATGCCTGGGTGGCTCAGTTGGTTAAGCACCTGCTTTCGGCTCAGGTCTTGATCCCAGGGTCCTGGGATCTGAGTCCCCTATGGGGCTCTCTGCTTGGCGGGGAGCCTGCTTCTCCCTTTACCCCTCCCCCTGCTCATGATTAGTCTCCCTCTCTCCCTCTCTTTCTCACATTCTCTCTCTCAAATAAATAAATAAAATCTTAAAAAAAAAAAAAAAGACTGCTACCTCAAAAGGTTTTTTTTAAAAAAATCCAATTACGTCCCTACCTGGAGATTTGATGTTTAAATTTCTATCTATCCCCGCATAAAATTGCTTCCTTCGCTGCACACTTCTCCAATACTAATCCCATTTGTCCTCAAATCACCTTCCTCTAGTTGTTTCTCCCAACCATGCCAACGTCGGTCTTTATTTTGATGACTTGGGACTCCAAAGGGCTTCTGTACTTGGCCTCAGCTCACCGTGCTAATCTTGACTGCCACTAGTACATGTAGTACCTTTGTGCAAATTACAGGAAGGCTCCCTACCCAGCAGAGGAGTAAACTACAAAACACTCCACCTGCTCTACCCGAACCCCCTTTCTTCTCTGACCTCCCCACCTCCTCTCCTTATCTTCTTCGTTCCCCACTTTTAGGGCACAGACTGCTGGGTTCTATGTGGGGCTCTGGGTGCACTATTATCATCTCTAGTCCCACCAGTGTGTGGTTTTCTAGTGTTTTCTGGGGAGCAGATGCTGAAGCTCATTTCTCTGCAAGCCCAGCCGCCTGAGGTGTCTGGGCTGGTGGCCTTGCTGAGGAATTTGTAGCTGCAGGCCTGGTCTGGCATTAAGCCCATGTTCTTGCCGTCTTCCCTGTCAGCCTATGTCTTGAATCCCCCTTGGTCTTCTAGTCCTTGTGGTTAAAATACGGTCTTTTCCTTCCCCCCAAACAGTTTTGCTCTTGTTATAGAAACAGGGCATGCTCTGGCAGAAATAACTGAAAAGTAAAGGGTACAAAATAGAAATATAATTCATATGGAGTCCCAACTCCCAGACCATTTTTTGTTACTTTCTAGAGCTTTCAGTATTGAACACCATCACTTATCAGAAATAATATCATCTAAAATTTTTATTTTATATGCTAATGTTTTTCATTTGGCGTAAGTTCTTAGTTAAGAATGGATAGCACCATTAATGCTTATTATTAAATATGATTGGAAAAAGTGGTTTTGAACAGCTACATGGTATTACTTTATATAAACATGTTAAAACCCATTGTCAAGCCCCTAATGTTGGACATTAACATTGTTTCTAACTTTCCACTCTGGTAGATGGATATAAACACAGATGTATCCCCAGTCTGTCAGCTCTGTCCACTCACCGCCACCTCCTAGTCTAAGTGACCGCTGTTCCTTGCATGCATGACTTCAGTACAGCACAGTGGTTCAGTGCGGGCTAGAGTCTGAAGGCTTCAGAATGGCTCCCGGATCTGTGGCCCTAGGAAAGTTATTTGGGTCTCCCTCTACCTCGGTTCCCTCATCTGTCCTATGGAAGTTATCACTGGTAATGGTAGCTTTTTAAAGAGGTGTTAAGAGAAACAATGAATAAATGAGGCACTTGGAAGAGTGACTAGAATGTAAGAAATTGTCAATAAATACCTTCGCTTCAATGACTCACTCATGGCTCTCATCCATTCTTCCCCAGATGTGCTCTGTTCTCCCTGCGGTAGCTAACACCCATCCATGCTTACCCAGCAAAACTTGGTAAACATGTGCGTGTCCACTGAATCTATGCTGTGTAGCTCCTGTCTAGATGGAAGGGGGGAGCTTAAGTGTATGTGTTATTGAGAAGGAGGTTCTTCATCATCCTATGCTTTCAGAGAAAAACACAAGTTACGATTTGAAGCTCTTTCTTGATGTTCATTAGGCCATAGAGTAAACCAGTAGGATTTTCTTCTCTGCGTTTTCCAAACATTTTGTAACATAGCACCATAATTTGTCCCTAAATTCATCCTCACCTCAGACAGAAGTTTCTCATTGAGGTCATTAGGAGTCTGTAGTGATTCATTGAGAACTTTGTGGGAGAAAGCGGCCCAGATTTTATTTGATAAATTCTTCGGAACATTAATTTAACATCTTGTTCTCAAAAATATGTTCTCTTTGGTGGTGATAATTATTGCGGATGTGAGCGAAGCTGAGTTTGAATCATTTAAGACCTCAAGATTCACAAATAATGCCCAGTGGAGCTGATTTCTGAAGCTGATACTTAGGCAGTAATTCAAATAATGAAGTCTTGTTGCGTTTCAAGAAAATCAGCAACCAAGTAAACAGTTTGTACTGTGGAGATGATTAAGTATAGGGGCTCTGTAAAGACGGACAATTTCTCATGCAGCTATGGAAACATTTGGGGATTTATAAAGTGGGTAATCTTTTTTTTTTCCTTGTTAGGAGATTTGAGTTTTATTTCCAGAAAGTGTGTAATCTTTTTGAAGGGACATTTGCTTGGAATTAGCAGGATCATGGGAGAAGTTTGAGTCAAATTATAAAATCTATCTGCAATGATAAGCCTGTGAAATTAACCAAATGAAAGGGCATGTGTAATTGCCAATTAATACTGAGGGAAGACCCTGATTCATGCTTTTAACATAGCCTCTTCCACCAAGAGTGATTTTTGTCTAACTTTTGGCAAGTTTCTTTCTAACAGCCTTAATCTCTTATAGGGTTATAGTGTCATTCTTTGGGTTTTGAAGAGCTAACGATTTTCTAAAAATGAATCAAGCAGAAAAACAGGGCAATTATGAAGATTAAGCATAGTGTGTACTTCACTTTTTGTCAGGAGCTGTGTGTGTCTGTGCGTGTGTAGTAGTGAGGCTATCTTTTGCTGTGGGCATGGCACGAACGTGCCAGGCAATGTGGCCTGAGGCTATTTTGGTGAAGTACAGATTAGATCATCTTGAGTATAAAGGGATAAGTTTCAGATCAATGGAGAAAATGCTTTCATTTTGCAAGTAGAAAAATAGCTACAAGGAATTTAAAGACTACTCAAAGTCACACCACATTTGTGACTTAGGGTGAATGGAAAAACAGGATGGCTTACCAAATTTAGGAATAGTCAGAAAGATCACAGTTTCTGATTTTTTTTTTTTTTTTTGTAAAATTAAAAAAAGAAAAGGAACCATGGTAAAACTCTTTCTAGTATGAGCTGTTTAGACTAAATTCAGACTCATCAAATTTCATGTTTTCTGAGGCAGCAATAGTCTCTAATCAAAAAACTGGGGCCGGGATTGTATCCCTGACTCGCCTTGGTGAGGAATAGGAATCATATTTCCAGAAAGCAAAATGGGAGGGAAATCTATAAACACCGGCCCAGATAGGAATGTTCAGACTTATTTTCATACAAAAAGTTTTTTCTCCATTCTTTGCTTCATTAGAGGGAAATTGAAGTTTAAATCACCCGCTTGTCTCTGAAGAAAAGAGAACCAGTTTCAGGCTGACTTGGGGCCTTTAGATTACAGATTACAGAGCCTCTGAGCAAGAATAAAGGGGTGGTGAGCTGAGAAGCAGGGGGCTGAGAAGGAAGGGAATTAAGTGGCACAGACACACTATCTTAGGGAAGCAGTGAGGAGAACAGGCTCTCTCCTTCACCTCCTGGACTAAAGAGCTCTCCCAGACCCCAGAGGAAGGCAACGTTAGAGAGAAGCCTGTGAGTCTGTGTTCCCCGGAGCCCCGAGGCCTTGTGTCCCAGCGGCACCCTTCCAGAGACAAGGAGTTCTGAGGGAGAAGGAGAGATGCAAGATACAGCTGGGTGATCAGGCCAGAGATTTTGCAAAGATTCTTAGAGACCCGAGTGACAAGAAAGTGCAGGTGCTTACAAAGCATTTCAGCAGAGTCCCCGAGGTCTGCACCCAGGTCTTCGCTGGTGCTCCCTTCTCTCAGGGTCCCAGGAGGAGTTCAGCTCATCAACAGGGTTTAAGCAGAGAACTTGATATGACGTGGGAGCCAAGCCCAAGCAGAGGTGGGTAGACCTGGGGCATCAGGTGGAGTCAGGGTGGGATCTGGAAGGTTCAGGAAACTTTCCCTTTGGCTTTGGAGAGGCTGAGCTGAACAAGCTCAGACCTCCTTGGTTGGACGTGTGGTTAGTGACACGAGAAATAGGGGAACCCCAACTCTGGGAGTATCTCCAAAAGCCTGAGACAGGTACTGACAACTTTTGTAAGTCACTGTGATAGCTCTTAAATTCACAGACTCTCGGGACCTGAAAAAGTGGCATTCACAAACAATGAATAAAGATGATCTTATTACTCTGTGTCAGGGAGGCAGTCTTTTCCCCAAAATCTCTAGCTCAGACTCTTTGTGAAAACCCCTTTGGAGCATCTACACCAAAAAGGTAGAAAGAGGGAATGGAGACACAGGCATAAACAAAACAGACCCTGGGCTGACTCACAGCCCCATCTACTCTACACTTGGTCTTAGCCACAAGGCCGAGAAGCAATGGCACCAAGTACTTTGGTTCTTGACCTGCCTTTTCGCTCTCATCCACTTGGGACTTGCCTAAGGCTCACACCGTTGACAGCTTTTAATCCTGTGCACTTCCGTGGTAGCTGAACTTCGGCGCGATCATGTATTCGCTTTCTTGACATGAGGTTTCTTTCACCTGCAGCCAAAACAGGAAGGGTGAGATTATACAGCTCGCACCGAAACACCCGAGTATCCTGTGGCTTTATCAAGTAGCCAAAATGACAAGCGTGCGTCGGTGGCTGTCTCTGTGAATAATAATGAGGTAAAAATGCATTGATTACGTATTCAGAATTTGGGATATTCTGCACATTCTATGGGCAACTGATCTGTTCTTCCTACTAAAGCAATGGCATGAGGAGGGCAGCTATAAATTTAAAATGACTTAAAAACATAACAGACAGGGGCGCCTGGGTGGCTCAGTGGGTTGAAGCCTCTGCCTTCAGCTCAGGTCATGGTCTCAGGGTCCTGGGATCGAGTCCGGCATCAGGCTTTCTGCTCGGTGGGGAGCCTGCTTCCCCCTCTCTCTCTGCCTGCCTCTCTGCCTACTTGTGATCTCTGTCTGTCAAATAAATAAATAAATAAAAATAAAAAACATAACAAACAGATGTGGTGTGGGGGGACTTTTTTTTTCTGATATTGATTCAAGCAAACAAGTTGGAGAGAGAGAGATGCAGGACAGTCGGAGGAGTGTGAATACAGATTAGCATTAGGTGATATTAAGGAGTCATTACTTTTATTAGTTATACTGATGATATTGTGTTCATTCAAGAAAATAACTCCTTAAGATTCGTTTATAGGAATACTTATGGATAAAATGTCACGTTTAAGGATTTGCTTTAATCTACTTCAACAGATAAAAAGACGCAAATATGGAAAATGTTGACCATTGCCAGTGTGGATCACCAGTTTATGGAGACGAACTCTACCATTCTCTCAGTTATTACTTCTATTTTTAAATTTCCAAATTAAAAAGTTTAAAAAAATGTGCAGACACTGATTTTCAATGCTTGTTAGCGCAAAAACCCAGCAAGGCACTTGATTTCTTCAGTTGTTCTTGCCCAATGATTAATTGATAAATAAACGCCATTTTGTCTGATGTACTTTAGTGCTAAAGGTATTATTTCGCCACACATTTAGTACCCATTATTCACTTGTTCATTTATTCAGTCAACCCAAAAGGGCTTAATATCGGCTATATGCGTGAACAGAATGCTCTTCCTTTTCCCCCTTCTGGTGCTGGAACTCAGTGATATTCTCCCCCTCAGCCTTTTCCTCTCCTAGCTTTGGTCCTATTCAAATTAACCACAACATGGGACTTATTCCTTCAGCATATTCCATTTGAGTGGGGAAGAAGGCAGGGCAAGATACAAGAGGAGATGAGTTTTAGAAGTAGATCTGAATTCAGTTTCTGGCTCTGCCATTTACTTGCTCTGTGCCCCTTGGGTCCATGTCCTATCTTCTGAGACCCTCACCAGTAAAACAAAGGCAGTGCCTGCTTACTGCCTTCAAGGGGGGGCAATGCCGCAGCCACCCCACCCATATCCCGCTGGTGTTCGTGTTCCCATGCATGGCAACAGCTTCCCACCACAAGTGTGTCTGCCTCTGCCTGAAGGCTCCCTCTGGACACAAAGGCTTTCCTTTCTTGTGCTTCAGTTTCCCTTCTGTTCTCAAAATATGAAGTAAAATTTTATTGATTACTTGGACTCCGAATGGCTGGTTAAGTGAAAAAGTGGGAAGAAGAGACTGGGAAAGAAAATGTGGCAAGGGTCCAGAGCAAGGGGTGATAACTAACAACTATGATTTGCCTCTCTCAGTCCTTAGGAATTGGTTGAAGTTTCTGGAGAAGGACTCTAATCTTTCTGCAGTTCTATAAGAGAGGGTTATGGATTTCCTTTCCTTGAGAATAGGTGACTCTGTAATCCTAGAAAATTTGGGAACACCAAATTTCCAAAATTGACACATTTGTCATAATTCACATGATCCAGTTGTAGAAATTCTGAAACCTCCCCAGTGGATCGGTGAGAGGCAAGTACCTTTAGCGATCAAGATTCAGCTGTTGAAGGCAGCCAGCAGTCCAAATCAGTATCTAAGGGAGTATGATCTCACAAGTAGGGCAGAACCATGCGCATTCCTAAGAAGTAGGAACATTGCTGAGAAGACCCACGTGGCTCCAAGCAGTATGTGCAGTTTGACACTGAACTCCAGTAAGCTACAGCCTTCTTCCTGTGTAAATTAATGGTTTAACTCATTCTTCCTTTGTCAATTAATAAAAAAAAATCAGAGACAATAATATCACTACCTCAAAATACTGTGCTGACAATTAAATGAATTTATATACGTGAAATACTTACAAAAACGCATGGCACATGGCATATGCAGTATGAACTTTGGGTAGTTACTATATTGTCAAACAGCCTGGTAGGAGAGGGGTGTGGGAAAAGGAGGAATGGCTACTCAAGGTCAGACTCTGGTCCCGGTGAGGGGACTGATACATTTATCAGGGAACAGAGGTAGAAACCCCAGTGTGTAACCTAGGCAAATTGGCCAGGGTTGGGAGGAGAAGTGGTACCACTACGATCCCTAACCGTATGGCACGTTTTGTCACGTAGAGACTGTCTGCATAACTTCATCCTTAGTGCCTCATACAGAGTCTGGCGCTCAGTAGCTACCCCTACATGTTTGCTGAGGGGATGACTGAATGACATGAACGTGTCGGTGGTTTGAGTCTCAAGCATAGCAGAATGTTTCCAAATCTCGGTCCTAGTATGTTTACTTCAGTTTCCTAGGAATGCTTGGAGGACGGCAGCTAAGTGTTACTGTTTAAGGCATCCAGGGCTCCAGGTGACAGGACTTGTGGAAGGTGGGAAAACAAAATTCTCTCCTTTCTGTCTTTCTTTCATTTCTCCACTCTCTATGGTTCTGAAAGTCTCTGCTATGAATCTTATTTTAGGAAAAAAGGATTTGGGGCACCTGGGTGGCTCAGTAATTAAGCGACTGCCTTTGTCTCAGGTCATGATCCCAGGGTCCCGGGCTGGAGTCCCGCATCGGGCTCCCTGATCAGCGGGAAGCCTGCTTCTCCCTCTCCCGCTCCCCCTGCTTGTGTTCCCTCCCTCGTGGTGTCTCTCTGTCAAATAAATAAATAAAATCTTAAAAAAAAAAAAAAAAAAAGGAAAAAGGGTTGTATTTCTCTTCTCTTAAATCAGGCAACTCAAAGGTGTTTGGTTAGGTTAGAGTAGCCTTGGTTTGTTTGGGGTTTGGTAAGTGCTTCTGGTACATCCAGGAAAATCTTCACGTATATGGATATATCCTCTTGTCTTCTAAGTCACCTCTTTTAGTGAAGACGGTCCATTTATTTGGGCCCCCCAGATTTGGTGCTTTTGCATGCGTGCACACGCACACACCCATACCCACACACACTGAAGCTCCTCGGGTTTCCGTCTGCATTCAAGTTCTTGGTTCCATACTCTCACAGCCTTGAAATTATTCCACATTTTAACTTAAACTAGTTAGAGGTTTTTGTTTTTGTTTTTGTTATTTGCACCCAAGTGAGATTTGACTAAGCTGCTCTCCGAAGCATTATTACTGAAAACACATTTCTTGCCCTTCTTGGTGAGATGCTGACTTCTCCCTTGGAAGCTTTCCTAATCCTTGCTTTGCCCGAAAATGGAAAAAACTACATTTCCCATTATCACGTCCTTCCTCCTGCCCTACTTCATGTAAGTCCTTTTGTCCTTTCTGATCTGGTTCATTTGATCTCTTTTACTGCATATTCAAAGTTGTCAGTTAAAAACCCAGTCCCAGTCTTAATGCAGGTTTTGGCTTTTCACTATTATTATTATTTACCTATTATTCACCACATCTTAGGGTCACATGATGCTGGTGGGGTTGCTACCATCTAAGAAGCCTTTCTACTGGCTGGAAATTGGGTTCTTCCTGACAGACTTCCTTTTCGTTTTTTGTTTTGTTTTGTTTTGTTTTAATGCACCTTTGCTTCAGGACATTTGCTTTCAGCCATAACTAAGTGGCTATATTGATCTAATCTTCCCACTGGAAACAATTATAAAAGTTAGAGAAGATAAATAAAGCACATATTTGACGGCACTGGGAGGGGGGCGGTCACCAACACAGAAAAGATACGAGGTTATGATTTCTGAGAGGGGGAAGCAACAGGGGTAAGAGTTGTCTTCACACCACGGTCCCCCCCACCCCAAAGCATTTTCCAGTTTCAGGACAGGGAGATTAAGTCTCAGCAGAAGCCAACAGGCTGGACAACTGAAGTGTGAATTCTGAATTTTGAAAGCAGATAAGACTAGAAGAGCGGAATCTTTGCGGGGAGAAAAACCATGGAGAATTAAGCTAAAAAAATCTGTACTCTGTAGAGGGAGACTCCAAGCAACCCAGCAGAAAACAAACCTGAACCGCTGAGTAGATATTTCAATAACCACCTAGTGCTGGAGAGACAGAGACTGATGTCCAGTTTCTGTCCTGATAGATCGGCTCTGGCAAGCACATCAGTCTTTTGCTGGAGATCTCACAAGGGCCATGCTGCAGGAATTAAAGGCAACACTGAAACATAGACTAGTTACTAACAAAGCCAGAAACAACCCTTGACAAGGTCTGAGGGATCTGGTCCTCCCCTTACCTGCCAAAGAAACTGTAACCCTCTTTGTAGGAAAAGGATATCATTTGGCGCCACCATAGTTTTTCCTATGGACATCTGTATGAAATTATTTGTCATGCTAATAAAACAAGAGGACCAAGTGACCATGTGACTCCATATTAAAAGAAAAAGCACAATGTAAAAATAAATACCATGGGTGATTTGGATGTTAGAGTTATCATATAGAAACATTAAAATTACTAATTAACATGACCAGGAAAAGAGAAAAAGAAAAATTACAGAAGCTACATGGACCCTATAAAAGTAAACTGGAAATTCTAGGATTAAAATGTACAGTAACTGAAATAAAGAATTCAACAAATGAGTCTAATTAGAAAATCAGAGCAGCACTCAGGATCAGAAAACTAGAAGTCAGGTCATTAGACAGAAGGAAAACACAGTACAAAGCAGAAAATACGTATGGAATATTGTGAAAAAGGTTACCATGCGTGTAATTGGAATCCCATAAGCAAAGAGAGAGAATTGTCCAGCAGTAACAGTTAGACATAAAAACCAGCCAACAAACAAAAAACAACAAAACAAAATAAAAAAAATACATGCTTGATTACATCGGAATCAAACAACTAAAAACCAAAGGCAAAGATAGAACATCGTAAGGTCAGACAGAGAATGGAGAAAATACATTCTTTTCAGGGGAGGCAACAATAAAATTCACAGCTAACTTTTCCATACAAGGGTGGGAGCTAGAAGGGAGTGGGATATCTAGATTAAAAGAAAATATCCTTAGTAAAATAAGTGAAATAGAGACATTTTCAAGCAAAAACTGGGAATTAATTGCCAGTAGACTCACACTAAAAGAAATATTTGAACAACTTTTTCCAGTGGAGGAATGTAATCCCATAAAGAAACAGGGGTGTGCAAGGGGGAGTGAAGGACATTAGGACAGTAAATATGTAGGTGATTATAAATAAATGCTGACCATTGAACACAAGAGTGATGTGGCATTCAGACAGATGGAGAGACATCGAAAATAATGCAAAAAGCAGAGGGGTGATAAAGTAAGGTAAGCTATGGTAGATCCTTGCATGGTTTTTGGAGGGACTGGTAAACGTATTAATTAAAAGTAGACTGTACTGAATATTCATTTGTAATCTCCAAGATAATAATATAAATGTTCAACTAATAAGCCAGGAAAATTTGTGTTTGGAGGGGTGTTCAGCATATTGTGGGCACTTACTAAAGGTAGACCTCGAAGTCAATTTTCAGTAACCCTTCCTGGGTAAGAGAGGGTATGCGCACTCACCCACACCTGGCTTGAGTTGTGAGGAGGCCCTGTACTCCCAGAACTCCCCAAATAAGTCTTCTCTCATCCAGTGAATCTTGGCTTTTCCTAGATGGTGGGAGGTAGGGGCTAAGGTTCCATGATTAATTGGCAAACCCTGCACAAATGGGCTAGGACTTCTCTCTACACCGAGGAGCAAGAGCCCCCACTTCTTGGCCTTTTCAGCCTGACTGAGAAAGCAGGTGAAATCCCATGTACTCATCAGCACCATGCGGTCCTCTTACTAGCTCACTCTTTTGGGCATGTTTGTACAGCACATCAGGAACACAGCCGGGTCCCTGGATTTTCCTGCTTTGTTCATCTACCCCTCAGGTCAATCAGTGAAAACGAAAAAGCCTCATTATCATCTTCCATTTGGATAATAATTTAAAGCTTATCATGCATTTCTCACATTTCCTGGCTTATCGAGCCTCATCATAGCCCTGTGAAGTAGTGGGAGCAGCTCTGATTGTTTCCTATACTTCATATTTGGTTAGCAAATTTCAGGACATCTAAGACACTTGCCCCAGCTTGCACAGAAATAGGACTCCCAGGTCACTTGTTCGAAGTTCCAGTGAACACCAAATGCAAGAAGGAGCTTGCACAGCCGATCTGGTTGAAACGTAACCTCCCACAGGACCCCATGACTCATGTTTCCTCAAAGGCCCTCCAAATCCTAGATAACTGGGAGTCAGCAGTATTTCTTCTTCCCACTTGTGAACCCAGGACTCCTCTGAGTTTGTAGTTTCATGTTTAAATAATGGGTTTCTCCTGTCTATGCAATTGCCACTCTTTTTTCAAAATTATTTTTATTAGCATATGTATTATTTGCCCCAGGGGTACAGGTCTGTGAATCGTCAGGCTTACACACTTCACAACAGTCACCACAGCACATACCCTCCCCAATGTCCATAACCCAATAACCCTCTCCACACCCCCTTCCCCCAGTAACTCTCAGTTTGTTTTGTAAGGTTAAGAGTCTCTTCTGGTTTGTCTCCCTCCCAATCCCATCTTGTTTCACTTTTTTCCTTCCCTACCCTCCCAAACCCCCCACTTTCCCTCTCAACTTCCTCATATCAAGGAGATAGTGACTCCTTCTACTTTAAAGTTCCTCTGTTTTGGATATTTTTTCTTATTTACAAGAGAAGTCTTATTCATTATAACTCCCTAAAAATAACCATTGTTTATATTTTGATTTATGTCAAAAATTCCTACCAGAAAAATTTCTTTTTTCTCTTTGTAGTACACTACATATTTTGTTAACAAATTTTGATCACAGTTTCTGTAACCACTCTTTTGTTAAAAATATGTGAGGGGCGCTTGGGTGGCTCAGTTGGTTAAGCCTCCAGCTCTTGATCTCAGCTCAGGTCTTGATGTCAAGGTCACAAGTTCAAGTCCATGTTCAGCTCCATGCTGTGCACGGAGACTACTTTTAAAAAAATACACACACACACATATAGACATTTTCTTATGCCATTAAGGATTCTCATGAAATACTATTTCAATAATATTAATGATAAAGAAAATTGCCTTATTTCTTTTCTCTTATAAGATATATTTGTTTTTTCTTAATTTTTGCTAATAGTGAAGTAATGAATGTCTTTATATACAAATCTCTAAAGCTTCAAACATCAGGATAAATTCCCAGGAGTGGAATTTGTCAGTGAGCAATACCTTAACCCGGGCTGCTTTTAAAAAGTACTACAGACTGGGTGCTTATAAATGGTAGAAATGTATTTCTCATAGTTCTGGAGGCTTGAAGTCTAAGATCAGAGCTCTGCTGAGGACCCTCTTTTAGCTATGGGCTACCAATGCCCCACTGTATCTTCACACTGCAGAAAGACTGTGAGCTAACTGGCCTCATTTTACAAGGGCACGAATCCCATTCCTGAGGGCTTCTCCCTCATGAGCTAATCACCTTTCCGAGACCCCACCACCACCTTTAATACTATTGCCTTAGAGATTAGGACTCAATACGGGAATGTGGGGCTGCAGGGGGCCGGTGGGGGGGGGGTCACAAACAAACAAGGAGAAAATTCTTTAAATTTTTAAAAATTTAATTTAATTTTAATTTTATTTTTATTTTTTTTTTTTAGTGGGCAGCAAAGGAAGGTTTACTGAGCGATAGCAAAGTAGCAAAGTGATAGTACAAAACTCCTGAGAGGGGAGGGGACCTGAGAGGGTTGCCCTTTTTTTTTTTTTTAAGATTTAATTTATCTATTTGTCAGAGAGAGAGAGAGAGCGCGCGCACACATGCAGGGTCAGTGGCTGGCAGAGGGCAGAGTGGCAGGCTCCCCACAGAGGAAGGCACCCAATGCCGGACTCGTCCCAGGACCCATGACGTAAGCCAAAGGCAGCTGCTTAACTGACTGAGCCACCCAGACATCCCTAAAAAAATTTTATACAGATTGCCAAATAAGCCTCCAGAAAGGTTGTACCAATTTACAGTCCCATCTAGTTTTTTGAGTGTTTGTCTGTTTTTAGTTCTTCCCCTGATTGTTTTCTCATTGCAAAGCTGTCCCTTGATTTTCATTTTTTCTCTATAAAATGAGATGAGAAAAGTAAAGTGATATTGGAAAAGCAAATATGAAAACATATACTCCCGTTGTTGAATGTCTCTGTGAAGTGTTGTAGGGGCGCAGACAGGCTCAGGCTCAGTCACCACAGTCTGCCTTTCAGCTCCCTTGGGTCAGTTCTTAACGATCTATTATGGTTCTTAAAACAAAAACAAAACAAAAACAAAACTGAGGGCTCATGGGAATGCGGAGAACAACAACTCCAAAGACTCACTTCCCCTTTCTGGGCTTTTCCTGCAGATCTCCCACAGGTCAGAAGCTGCAGTTCTCCCAACCTACCACTAGGTGTCAGGCAGGGAATAGTCAATCGCACATATTTTGCTGCTTTTTCCAGACTCAGCCTCTTTCACATGGACGTGTTCAATGAGAAAGCACATTATATAAGCACACACTGAACTTTCTCACCCACTTCTCTTTAGATTCTGAGACAAAAATAATAATCTGGTGCTCCCCACAGAGGAGCAAAATTTTAAAAAAATCACCTCAAAATTTAAAAAAAATCACCTTTCTATTCACAAAAATGTGCTTTTTCTTTGTTCAGTCATTTGGTATTTTAAACACTTTTTTCAGTGATAAATCTTCATTGTAGTGTTTATATTTGCAAGAAACACATCACACAAGATTCCTGGCTAAATGCAAATCAGGTCCAAGTACTCCAAATTAATAAACTCTCTAAAAATAAATACTTCACCTCCCACTGTAGATTTGAAAGGGCTAAGATAAACCATTATCCCCCATCATTACTGCTCAGGATTTTCCTACTAGATTATATCAAAAGGATAGTCTTGTCAGGTGGTCCATAAAAAGAGCCATGATTCAAATGAAAAAAACATATGGCTCAACATAGCATCGTAGTCAACAATTTCATAAATAACTTTCTCTGGGAGATGTGAGAGCCCCAAAGTTATTTCCTGCTGCTTAGAAATATTTTTTACCCACATCAACTCCTGATTCCAGATTGGAGACACTGACAAGTATTTTAGAAAATTCATACTTTAAGAAACATCCAGAGAAATTTAAACACTTCGATCAAAGAGCCAAACAGTCTGTAGAGTTAAAGGCATTCTATTATTTTGATTTGATTTTAGCACACATTGAGATTTATTCCAAGATTTACTTTTGGTATGGGTTGAATTGTGTTCACCCAAAAAAGATCTATCAACCTCCTGGTCCCCCAAACCTCAGAACATGACATTATTTAGAAAAAGTAGGTGTAATTATAATTTAAGATGAGGTCACACCAGAATAGATGATCCCATTTTCTGGTGTGACTGGTGTCTTGATAAGAAGGTGACCATATAGGGGCACCTTGGTGGCTCAGAGTGCTAAGCAGTTGACTCTTGATTTTGGCTCAGGTCCTATTCTCAGAGTCCTGGAATGAAGCCTTTTATCAGTTTCTCTGCTCTGCACTGAGTCTGCTGAAGGATCCTTCTCGGGCGCCCTCTGTCCATCCCTCTCCCCCATTTGCACACCCTCACTCTCTTTCTCTTTTTCTCTCTCAAATAAATAAATAAATAAATAAACAAGATGCTCATACAAAGATAGGCACCCGGGGAGAATGAATGCCACATGACTGCGAAGGAAGAGATTGGAGTTGTGCAGTTGCAAGTCATGGAATGCCAAAGATTTCCTGCAAAGGATTGCCCCAAAGGCAGGATTCTGCTACGGGTGTTAGAGGGAGCATGAACCTGTCAGCACCTTGATTTTGGATTTTAAGCCCCCAGAACTATGATATAATACATTTCTCTTATTCTAAGCTACCTATTTTGTGGTACTTTGTTAAGGCAGCCCTGGGAAACTGATTAAACTGTCTTCAAAACAATACAAATTCATTAAAACTGCTTAACATTATACCTATTTATGGGTTGGGGAGCTCGTTCAAGAATTTGCTAGAGTTAATGATTAACCATGCATACTATACGAATAAATATATACACAGCATTTAGTGAATAGTACTAAAGGGCATTCTTCTCGATTTGTTAATGAATTGTTTTGTGATGATGTAACTCTGTACTCTGAGGGACTGCCATCTGATGGTGGTGGGAAGCAATGACCTCACAGCATGCTCTCAGACAGCGGGATGTCCATTTGGTGTCTCTTTGGGTTTGCTTGTCCACATGCTAACGTGTCTCTGAAGATGAAGGTCCTTCAGAAAGCCTTTCAAGGCCAATTTTAGAGACTGGTGAGAAGAGCCCAGGTCAACTGTGATGCTGGGATCATGCTATTCCATACACAATGTCTCAAGCGGAGATTTAGAACTTCCAAGATGGCCCATAAATATCTGCTGAATGCAATTTTAAAAGGAACTAACTAGGAAAATACTTCACTGAGGTAAAACACGTTTATTAATTTATTCACCCGGTATTTACTGAGTACTATGACAATGTTTTTAGCCAACCCCCCAAAAACATGATATTATTTTAGAACAACAACAACAAAAAGAAAGCAGGAGAAAATGTGGACCAGCCACACCTTGTAACTCTTCCTCCTTGCCAGTAAAGGCCACATTCTCTCAATAAATAGCTGATGATTTGCTGCCTAAAATTAAGGGGGTGAAGAGAGTGCCTGGGTGATGCAGTTGGTTAAGCATCTGACTCTTAATTTCGGCTCAGGTAATGATCTCAAGGTCACGAGAAAAAGCCCCACGTCAGGTAGGTACCATGCTCAGTGCACAAACTGGCTTGAGAATCTCTCCCTCTGCCCCACCTGCCTCTTTCTCTCTCTAAAGTAAATAAATCTTCAGGGTGGCTCAGTGGTTAAGTGTCTGCCTTTGACTCAGGTCATGATCCCGGTGTCCTGGGACTGAGTCCCACATCGGGCTCCTTGCTCAATGGGAAGCCTCCTTCTCCCTTTCCTACTCCCTCTGCTTGTGCTCCCTCTTTCACTGTGTCTCCTTTTGTCAACTAGATGAAAAAAATCTTTAAAAATAAATTAATAAATAAAAAAACTTTAAAAAAATTTTTAAAAATTAAATTAATTGCAAAGTGTAATTTAAGGATGAGTCAGCACGATCACGTTAGGTGAATAGAAATTACTGATAGTGGATCATTTCATGTCATCGTTGTTTATGAGTTTTCAGAGTGTCGATGTTCAAGAAAAATTAATCAGACTCCATTTTCCTGAACCCCCAAGAAATTGGCTATTTCTTAACCTCCCCAAAAGGAGGATATCCTTAACTCTATGCTGTGAAAATGAAATAAAACTCAATTTTTTGCTGAATGTAAAGGTTCTGTATGTGAATGATCAGGAATGCTTTCAAACAGAGGACCCAGGCAAATTTAAATTACTACCCTCATCAGAAAAGCAACTGTTTATTGAGGGCTCACATGTCCCCAGCACTGAGGTAGACGACTGTTTCTTACCACAGCCCTGTGGGAAAGGTGCAGATATGAAAAGTCAGGTGTGAGAGTAACTCAGCGGGTTCTGACAACCGGTCTGTGCTGCAGTTGGGACTGGAGCAGGAATTCTGACTCCGAAGCCTGTGAGCACTTATGGTGCACCTACTGTGTGCTGCAAGTAACCCAGTGAACAAGGCAGAGGACACACGGGGAGTTGGAGCTGACATTCTAGCAAGCTAATCGCTGCAGTTCGATTGCCATTTTCCTCTCCAGGGATTTTTTTTTTTTCCTTCCGCTCAGTGAGTAAGCTGTCTCGCATTCCCAGCGTGCCATCAGCGATTGTACTGCTGTGGGAGGTTTTGCTAGTAAGATATCAGGTGCTCCAGGAGTGTAATTGTTTGTGGGTCCCTGCCTGAGAAGCTGACGGCACCAAACCTTGTTTCTAACTTGTTCAGACGACAACAGTTCATTCACAAAGCAAGAAGAACCATCTGACTAATGTTTTGCACATATCATTTCACTTCCAAATGTCAAGTACTATTTTTTTTAAACTGTAAAGTAGTTAACAACACACTAAAAATCCTTCAAATGTGTTACAGTTGAGGTATTCACATGCACATAAGTTGTGGCTGTGGCTTACTCACTTTTCACATGTTTGACAAACATGGTTTTACTACCAAGCTGCAACTCAGTGAAACTGACCTGAATTTCGAAAGGCTCACACGCCCATTTTTTAACAATGGGTCTTGGTCCACCATACACAAAGTTATGTCACTGCTTCCCCTCACCTCCACAATTGGCAGGCAGGAATTCTGTTCTTGCTTAGGTCCCTTTTAACCCTGAATTTCCCCTCAATGTTTTCAATTCCTGAGTTTTCTTTTGCATTATGAGTTCAAGTTAAACTTAGCAAATTGATCTCCTACTCTTAGGAAAACATTCAAACCAAGCAATGTGCATTCTGTTCATGGGAGCAGAATCATTCTCTAAGCCCTAAAGAAGGTTTTTGTTTTCGCCAAGACATACCTGCATTTTTGAAATACCAAAAATTTGATAGTTTTGTTTTGTTTTGTTTTGTTTTGTTTTTGTTTTCTAAACCGGCTTTAGTCTGATTTATCTGCCAGATGCTTCTGGTAACATTTACCTTTCTTCACCCAGGCTCACTTATTTTCCAACGTCTGGTGTCTTTCTACTTTCTAAGGTTGTTCTAGTTGGAGATGTCTGCGTGGGTAATGTGATGTTCATGTGTGGTCAGTAGGAAGAGACCCACATAATTACATGTGACACTGTAGAAGGGTGCCAGACACCTGGAGGAGTCTTCTGGCAAAATCCAAATTGTGAATGATATCATCGTCCCTTTCCCAGATATGTCCTGTTCCCATTAGCATTCCACCTGGACTTGTTTACCTGTGTTTAGACATAGCAGCACCTGATTCTTGAAAATTTCCCCTGACGGTGAAATTACAGAAAGGAGTCATTTTTTTTCCACTGAAGATCATAAAAAGAGGTAGGTTAATGAAATCATTTTGTTCTTAGCATTACCACATTTAGGACTAAGAACAGCCAATCTCCTAACAATTTAGCATATTCGTTCTTCCAAGTCAAAGAGCACATCTGAACTGTCTTTAATGCAAAGTTCTTAATGGAGGGCAGAGCACACTCTGGCACTCGATAGCTAAGACTGACTGACCCACCACCCTACAACTGTTTGTCTGAGGTTGCCAAGAAGGCTTGGCACACATGTCCTCAATTAACAGATTGGATAGTTGCTAATTATCTGGATGAAGGATTTGGCTCCCTGAGCTTGCCTTTTCCTGCAAACAGGAAGAAAGATTCCACCATAGTGTTCTGAAGTCTTGGAATTCTCCCCTGTGGCCTACAATGATGTCACACTGACATTTCCTCACAAGAAATATTTGAGGTGAATTTGGAATCTGGAAAATTAGCCTAATGGATTAAATAAATAACCGAGTTTGTAAAGAACGATAATCTGAATGCTTTAATGGCATTGAAGACTTGAGAGATGCAGGTTGGGGGAAAAGGTTATTTTCAGGAAATTCAATTATTTCCATGGTTAACTACTGACAATCGCTTGGTAGGCTGCCCACTAAGTGGGTTGTCCATGACAGGTGGTTTGTCTAAGCGGGTTTCCTCAGCCTGCCACCCAGTGTACTACTTCTTTTCTTTTCTTTTTTTTTTTTTTTTTTTTAAAGATTTTACTTATTTATTTGACAGACAGAGATCACAAGTAGGCAGAGAGGCAGGCAGAGAGAGAGGAGGAAGCTGTCTCCCTGCTGAGCAGAGAACCCAATGCGGGCTCTAAACCAGGACCCTGGGATCATGACCTGAGCTGAAGGCAGAGGCTTTAATCCACCGAGTCACCCAGGTGCGCCGAGCATCTTTTTTTGATGACCAAGAATCTTACTGAGTCCCAGAGGGTTTAATTTCAGCATCAATTTTCATCATAGATTGCCACAACTGTGTTAGAAGATGAATTAGATCCAGTGGACACCAATTTCAATCTTTGAAATCTTTTTCATGTCACAAGACATGCAAAAAGAAAATAAAACTAACCAGAAAAACAAAGCAACGACTACACCAATGAAGGACAGAATATTAATTCCTAAGCCAGACTTTTCAGGACTGAGAACAGCTCCACCACTTCCTAGCTTTGTGACCAAGAGCAATTACTTAAGCCTTCTGTGCATTGATTTCCTCATCTGTAAAATGGGGATGATAACAATTATACCTAAGTCATAGAGCTGTTATGAGGATTAAATGAGTCAATTAATATAAAGGATTTGGTACAGAGCCTGATACATCTTGTATGCTAACATTAATAAATGCTGTTATTAATTTTGAAATTTTTAGTTCTTTTCTTTTTTTTTTTAATTTATTTTCAGCATAACAGTATTCATTGTTTTTGCACCACACCCAGTGCTCCATGCAATCCGTGCCCTCTCTAATACCCACCACCTGGTTCCCCCGACCTCCCACCCCCCTGCCACTTCAAACCCCTAAGATTGTTTTTCAGAGTCTATAGTCTCTCATGGTTCTATTTTCTTTTTTTTTTTTTAATTTTATTTGAAATAGCTGGGATCATGCTTGTTATACATATTTTTTAAATTTTAATTTCACTGTCATTACTATTCAGTGTCATATTAGTTTCAGGTATACAATATAGTGATTCAACAGTACCATACATTACTCAATGCTCATCAATATTTATTTAAGTTTTAAGTATAATGTGAATAGCAAATTGCCCAACATAAAATAACTTTAATTTAAAAAAATTTTTGGAAAGATATATGCACCCTACATTTACTGCAGTGTTATTTACAATAGCCAAGATACGGAAGCAACCTATGTGTCCATCAATAGATGAATAGGTAAGGAATAACTGATATTGTAATGTGTGATGTGTAATATGTATATGTGTAATATATACATACACACACGTAAAATATTACACAACCATTAAAAAGGATGAGATCTTACCATCTGTGACAACATGGATGGACTTCAGGGAATTATGTTAAGTGGAATAAGTCAGACCGAGAAAGACAAATACCATATGACTTCACTTATATGTGGAATCTAAAAAACAAAACAGAGGAATAAAGAAACAAACAAAAAGCAGAATCAGACTTATAAATACAGGGAACAAACTGATGGTTATCAGAGGAAAATGGCTTGGAGGGATCAATAAAGTGGGTGAAAGGGAGTAAGAGGTTCAGGCTTCCAGTTAGGGAATGACTAAGTCATGGGAATAAAAGGCACAGCATAAGGAATATAATCAATGGTATTGTAACAGTTTTGTGTGGTTATGATGACAGAAGGTAGCTACACTTACAGTGTGGGTAGCAGGATATAGAGAGAAGTTGAATTACTATGTTGTACACCTGAAACTAATGCAACATTGTGTGTCAACCATACTTAAATAATATATTTTTTTTAATTTAAAAAGTCTTATTAGGGTACCTGGGTGGCTCAGTTGGTTGAGCATCTGACTCTAGGTTTTGCCTCAGGTCACGATCTCAGGGCTGTGAGATGGAGCTTTGCATTGGGCTCCACCCTAGGCATGAAGCCTGCTTGAGATTCTCTCTCTCCCTCTCCCTCTGCCCCTCCCCGCCTTTGTATATACTCTCTTAAAAATATTTTTTTAAAAGTCTTTTTAGAGAAACTACCTTTTAGAAAGTTATTGGCAGTTTCTAGAAATGAAACTATTATTAATTCATGTTGATAAACTCTCCAAGATAAATAAGCCTCTTAGTCAAACATTTGAGGCTTTCTGGAATGCGCTGAGAAGCTGCAATCTAGGTTAATGTTCACTGTGCTTAGAGAGGTAAATGGTACGCATCGTTGTCTGTAGTTTTCAGGCAGAAGAAAAGTGTCCTGAAAAACTGGAGGCTTAACGTTCTAGTGCCCCACACAAGATAAAAATCCTAGATCTGGAAAATGGGTTGGGACTATTATCATTGCCTTCTGTAGACTGTTCATGCTGCCTTCAGCCAGTAGAAGAAGAGTGGTTCTGGGGAAAGGATGGTGGTGTCAAGGCAGGGGGCAGACCAGGTGGGAGCTCAGGTGTTGACATAAATGCTAGTCTCTCTCAACTTGGCACCCAGGGAAATCAGTGCCTGGTACAGGGTAGTGACGTTGAATAGACATGGGCTCCAGATTTCCCTCAGTCCTCAGGTCTTAGGTAAAAACCTGCAGAGATAGCAATGGAGTAGGAGTCACATGAGTAGACCAGCTAGAACAACAGGTGATAATGCAAGTCCCGAGAGGTTGCATGGCTTGTTAAGCCTGCTCAGGTAGCCTGTGAGAACGTAGAGCCAAAGCTCTGGTTTCCTAACGTCTCATCAAATGCTCTTTCAGTTTCCTTCCAAGTCCTTCTAGAAATTTGCATATTGGGTTAGAGCTATAATGACGCCTCTAACTGTTAGATGCGGATGTTGCAAACCTTGTCACTGAAGCATGTCTTCTTCTTCAAGGAGATGTGTGTGCGTCTGGGTAGAAACTACCTGGTAGAGTGTAGCTTCAGATAAACAAATCAAGAGCTGTGCTTGACAATGTGTGGAATATGAAATATGCTTTGGTCCACTCCTGCTCTCTAGTTATGCCACTTCTATTTCTGTCTACTGACAAAAGCAGGGGACACCAAAGGAAGCTTCCTCCACATACCATACAGGAGGGTGGTTTGGAGCCTGTCCCCTTAGAATTAGGGCAGGCAAAGGTGTTCTCAGTGTTTCTTCCTGCATTAGGAAAACGAATATCTTGAGCTTTCCCCTCTAGCAAAGACTGTCTGTTAATACCCAAAGTACTTTCAGATTTATTGTGACAAGTGATACAGTACCATGTTCAAGGAAGAATTTTGGGATGCGTGCCTTGGAAACTTTTTTTTTTGTTGCCCATCTGTTTTGCTTGTCGCAATTCCTGTTTGTTTAAGATGTACGTGTGCCAGAAATGTGGAAAGAATGTGTGTAGCGACAAGTGCTATCGAGCCATTTTCACACTGGACTTATGGGAAGCATGTGCTGCCCATCTGTGAAGTTCTCATTTTATGCAAATTTAGAAAATATATTCTTATGTCATGTTGCCTTAATGCCCAGGGGTAAATTGGAACATACATAAGGAGGAGAGAGACAGGGAGGAAATAACCTCATGACAGGGTGACCTTGCTATGACTAAAGGAAAGTCTGAGATACATGGTATTTGTCAAAAAGTGGAAGGCCGAAGGGTAATTTTCTCCCCAAGAGTTTTGCATGCGGTAAAGTGGTATGTCTTTAAGAGGATTGATTTTTAATCTATGAATGAGATTATAGGAGACCCTATCTCAAGGAGCCTTGAATTGGAGAGAGAGAGAGAGAGAATGTTTATCTGTGGGTCTTTCCTCTCTTTTGGAACATTCTGTGATTATGGCCTCAGATATACTCTGAATTCTAAAGCAGAGTATTTTTAAGGAGGATATCAGTATACTTTCAGGTCAGTAGATATTTCTGGAAGGTTATTCTCTCTGGACCTTTAGAACTATGATTGAAGTTCTGTTTGTTTTATGCATCAGCCTAGTCAGGAAGCATGTAGACGAAAGTCACTGTAAGTAAATGGGGAAAGAAACCGCTCTTAGAACAGTGCCCTGCAGATGGAATGTGGATCAGAGAAGCTACCTGAAACCCTGACTTCTTGTGGGTTGTCCTAAGACAGGGATGGCTGAAGGATCTCCTGTAGTACGAGGACTGGCTGCATTAGGATCTCCACCTCAGGATGCTGGGGGGAAGGAACACTTCATTTTTCCTGTCAGCATGAATATGATTACTTTAAATTGATCAGAATCTATTCTCAGTCTTCAAAATAATAGGACAATAAAAAATTGAATAGAAACGAATTTTTTATACAACTAAGACAGTAAGGACTCTAAGAAACAGGTGGGGAAGGGGTCCCAGAAAAGTAGCTAACATGATGAGTGCAGTCCGAGGCATCTGGGTTGCACTGAGCATGTGCCCTAAACCCAGAGAAGGACTGAGCAGAAGACCAGGACCGGCTTCAGGGGTGGGTGACCCGTGCGGTCATACAAGTTCCCATCCTTGGAAGGGTCTTGAATGTGGTTTAATGCCCTGCTGTCACCATCTTGAAGTTATTAGATATTTTCAAACAGGGTGTCCCTTGTTTTTGTTTTGCGCTGGGCTTTGGGCTTTGCCAAGTATAGAGCTTGTCCTTTGCAAAGTATAGAGAAGACAGAGAGACACAAGCAATTATTAGCAAAGCCAAGCAGAGTTTGAGAAGGAAAGTTGAGACTGATGACAGGTCCAACCTGATGAACAAGAGGGCCAAGTATAGCCACGGGTCTGCTTTTCCCTCACTTTGTCCTCAGTGTCAGGCAGCCTCCCAAATGCAGTGGGGACCCCGGAGGCTGAGGCCTCGTCCCTCTGTGTGGACTGGTTATGCTCATCCTCGTGTCAGGGGCTCCTTTTAGTTACTCCCAGCCTGGCCTTGAGCAACAGCTGTTTTACTTCTGTTGATTGTCTGGAACCCCTCAACACAACACTGTCTGTTAAATGTTGCCCCACTTACCTGGTGGTGGGGAGGAGGGTATAAAATGCAAGAATCCTGTTCAAGTTGTTAAGTTCGAGATGTCTATTCATAAACTAGCATGGGTTAGGGGTATAATGCAGGTGCTTGGGGCGCCTGGCTGACTCAGTCATTGAAATGTCTGCCTTTGGTTCAGGGCATGATCCCAGGGTCCTTAGACCCAGCCCCACATTGGGTTCCCTGCTTCAAGAGAAGCCTGTTCTCCCTCTCCCACTTCCCCAGCTTGTGTTCAATTTCTTGCTGTGTCTCTCTCTGTTAAAAAAAATAATAATAATTTTTTTTTTTTTTTAAATGAGGGTGGTTGGTTGCTAAGTTCAGGAGTCCCATAACCAAACTTCTCCCAACCAAGTTCTAACCAGGCCGACCCTGCTTAGCTTCTGAGATCTGACGAGATCCGGCGCATTCAGGGTGGTATGGCCATAGACCCACAATTGAGCTTCTTAGTATCCATTTCCTTTGGTACACAGTGACCCAAATACAGCTTAAAGATTACCCCTCCTAAGGACTCAATTAAATGCTTACCCAAGGTTTTTTGGATTTCTTTTCTTCCTTCCTTCCTTTCTTTTTTTTTTTTTTTTTTTTTTAACTTCTCTAGGGAGGGAGACGACCAAGGGTCACTTTAATCTTCCACTTCCACTTATTCTATGTTTATATAATGATAACTAGGTCACTAGGTGACAACAGTGAGTTGGGGATGGCATGAGATCGAAGTGAGTATTAAGATGCAAAGGAGCAGCTGGAGAGAGCCACACTTGGCTGAATATTTTTAATTGCCATGACCTGACTCTTTCACCAGCCCACTGAGTTTGGCTTGTGATGGACTTGCTGCCTGAGTGTGGGTCAACTAGCTCAGAGCCTGGCACATACGAGGAGCTCAATAAACATCTGTTAAATCAACGCATGCCCTCAGGGGGGAAAAATCTTTCTTTAAATTGAATATAGGGTAAGTTACCAAGGGTCACCCAGACCCTAGGGAGACGTAGTCATATTCAGAGCTTCTGTATCTGTAAGTGGAACTATGTTGCTATTATTGTTGATATTATCCATTATTGATTTACCTCTTGTGCCGTGCATGCTGAAGCCAGCCAGCCAGCCAGCCAGACACACACACACATGAACACACACACATGAAAGAACACTAGTAAAGAAGAATAAACAGGTTTTTTTTTTTTTTTTTTCATTTTTTTGTACTTCTCAGTAAGGGCTCACACTTAAAAATGCATCTGTAGTAAGTTTCAGGAGACTATCCGCCACCTCCCCTGCCAAGGACCTAGCTGGGTGTACCTCTATTAAATAGGAAATAGAAAATGGACAGAAAAGAATAGTCCACTTTTTGTTCATGGCATAAGTAGCATATGTTGATAAAATTAAATTTGGAGTCTCTTCAGCACACAATTTCTAAAGCCAAGCTCCTATTTTGTTTGACACAACAATTTATGCCTTCAGGATGGCACTACATTCTACCCATTTAAGCCAATACCCTGGAAGTAACCCTCGATTCTCCCATTTTCTAAAATTTAGTCCATTAGCAGCAAGTCCTATTGGCTTTACTTCTAAAATATTTCAAATATGTTCACTGCTTAACTCGTGTTCATTCTCATATGCTCCGTCCAAGCTACCGTCATCACCTCTTGCCTGGACTTTTGAAAAATCTTCCTAAGTGATGCCCCCATATCCACTTTGCCCATCACCTAATCCATTTTCTATACGATGGTCACAGTGATCATAATCATCTGTGCCTCAGTTTTCTCTTGTGTAAAATGGGAAGTGTAAGTACTTACCTTATAAGATTTTTGTTAGGATTCTGCAAGGTCTGGTATAAATAAAAATAAATAAGTAAATAAACTAATTAAACAAATTTTTTCTGAAATGTATATCTAATCTTGTCATTTCAAAAGCTTCCCATTGCCTTCAGGATAAACTCAGATTTCTTAGCCTGACATGGATCCCCTTTGTGATCTATTCCCTGCCTACTATCTCTCTTCCCTCACCTTTGACCACAGTTCCTTCCACTTGTCCCCATTCCACGCACACATACCACTGTACCTCTTCCAGCTCCAGCCCCACCAAACCTCAATGCCAGTTTCTGAAAAGGCAAGGTATAGTCTCTCCATCTAGTCTTTGCAAATGTTTTTTTTCATCTGCCAGAAGTGTTTTCCTCCCCTGTCTCCCCTTTCCCATCCCCCACCATATACCCGTGTACCCATTCACCTGGATAACTCCTACTCAGAATTTAGAACTTCATTGAGATAGGAAATTTCAGGTCATGTCAATTTCCCCTGAGCCCAAGAAAGCTGAGTTCATTTTGTCTTTGATGTGTTCTCATAACAGCCTTTATATACATCTTTATTTGATATGTTCTACATACCTATATATAGAACTATAATAGGATCTATGTTGGAGGTTGTGGTTGAGGCCAAAGAAAACAGGTCTGTATCCTATAGAAGATCTACAAGATGAACAAAATGTACAAAGAGGTAGTTGAAAAATGGTTACCTGACTTTTCAATCCCTTCATCTATATTAAAGATTCAAAAGAGTTAAGAATTAGAAATTAGGGAAAGATTGGGGGAATATTCCTCTATAGAGGGTGTTATGCTATAAATCCAGCCTTCTCTGCATAAAGGAGGGGAGGGGGAGGAAAGAAGGAAGAGTTGCCAACAGAAAAGCGTATAACAAAGAAGGCACTGCACAAGTTCTAGAATCTAGACTCCAGGGTCTCTTCGTATTACTCACTGTATGACTTTGAAAAACTCACTAGGGTTTAAAAGGACAAAGTTAACTTGAATCATTTCAGTGGGACTTTCAAGCTCTAACATCCAAAATCTATAGTTTAGGTGAGAAAAATTCGTATCAACAGGTACTCTAAATCAGAGGATTAGATGAGACTGAATAAGTCACTAAATATTATTTCATTTTGGGAGAGAGAGAGCTTGAGTTACCCAGAAGAAAGAACTTTGAGAACTGCCTCTCCAGTTCTGAGATGTTGTAGCCAGATGCCAACTTGTCCTGTTATTTTGCATGCCTTTTCTATCATGAAGGGCTCTTGTCCTCAAATTGTCTTTTATTGCCAGGAACCCCCTTGTAGTGAGTTGAATGATGCCCCCCGAATGATAGATCCATGTCCTAATCCCCAGAACTTGTACATGTGACCTTATTTAGAAAAGGGGTCTTTTGGATGTAATTTAGTTAAGGAACTCCAGATGAGATCATTCTGGATTATTTGGTTGGGCCCTAAATCTAGTAAGTGATCTTCTCTCAGTGATATTCTCTCAGATCTGTGAGAGAATACACTTCTGTTGTTTTCAGCCCCACTGGTTTGTGGTAATTTGTTACAGCAGACTTGGGAAACTAATATACCTTCTGTGATGTTCATCTGAGAAGAGTTTGCATTCTAGAATCATTCTTCACTACATCTCACCAAAGCTCCAACTCTCTGATGATATGGTGATATTCCAAAAGGAGCCAGCTACATGAATAGCCGTGCCATTTGATAAACCAAAGTTAATCTACATGTCTTGATAATTGTGGATAGCAGATGCATTTCTCTAGAGAGTCTTCTGCCTGAGTGAAAATAATACAATATTTGTATAATACTTTGTGTGTCAAAGTACTTTCAGGAATATTATCTTATATCTCCAATATTCCCCATTGGACGAATTAGAGATATCATCATCCCCCATTTTGCATGTGAGGAAACCCAGCAGCAGCAGAACAATAGCAACAATAAGTGACTTATCAAGGACACCGAAAGGTAAGACTAGGTAAGACTGGACCCCAAGTCTTTGGTTCAAAGGATTCTAACCTTCTCATTGTCAGATGACCAGTGGAGAGAGATCCTGAAGACAGTAACATATGAAGGCTTCTCAAATCATAACAAAGAGGTAATTATCTAGGCTGGTTACTTGCAAAGCTACAAACTGCTAAATAACTAACCCTGACCCCTATTGTGGAAGTAATTCCCTTCTCACTTAAATGGAAATTCAAATTCTTAACAATGGTCCACAGGATCTGGCCCCACTTCTTAACCACAGTCTTTCCTGGCTCAGCTCAACCCCAGCAATCCTCCCACTGCTCGGGCTCCACTATCCCTTCCAGAGTGCTGCTGCCCCCTGCTGGCTAGACGGGGCCCTTTGCCTGCGCTCAACCTGAAATATCACCCTCCTCTTACCTTGATTCACTGGCTTCCTTATCACCTTTCCGGTGAGGTCCAGCTCAACCCAATCAAATTAGAATTGAATCTTATCTCCCCTCCCCCTTCCCCACTACCCATTGTGTTTTGCCCTCCTGCTTTATTTTCCTCCGTATCAATTGGTATTCTACTGATCCCTGAAGGACAAGTGAGACTACAAAAGATAACATTAAAAATAAGAAAGAAAGCACAGTTTTATCCATGAAAACATCGTGAACAAAGGAATGGGGGAATGAAAGTCGGGGGGTTGTCCTGGAGTCAACATAAAAGGCCAGCTGTGGCCTTTAAAGTTTCTATGTCACAGGATGTGTGCTGCCCGTGGCCAGGGCTTTGCTTCCTACTGTTAGAGAGCCAGGCAGGTGGAACATTCTGGGTCCTGCTCTGACTGCCTCCAAACCAGAGCATCAATGGTAGCCTGGGAATATCAAAACAGCATCCCTGAATGAGAAGTAAATAATGATGTGAGAAGTTTTCCTTCCTTTCTTTTTCTTTTCTTCTCTTCTTTCTTTTTTACTCTTTCTTTCTCTCTTTCTTTCTTATTTATTTACCAGGAAAAAATAAAATGCATCTGCAAGAAAATTGCAGATTTACTGCCAAATTCTTTGGGTATAAACAGGAAGTCGGTCTCGGGGACTAAGGAAGGCATTCTTTCTGTCCCAAGGGCAATGGTCACACCTGCCTGTGGCAGCTGTGGAGCATGGCATTCAGGGCTGCACCTCACCCACACCGCAGGACTCAGAGCTCGCTCCAAGAAAGGAAAGACATGTATGGGTATGGTAAGACAAAGTCAACGCTCAGTCAAAGAGGGATGTGTGTGTGTCTCAAATGTCTGGGAAGTTCAAAACGTTATTGTTAAGACTTTGACAAAGAAGTTTAAGGCTGACAGTTAGAAATGAAAATAAATGAGTTTCTGCCATCTCTAATAAGGATTTGGAAAGAGACCATGAACTCTCCTTGACCATGTGGTCTAGGGAATGATGAGCCGAGTCCTTCTTTCTGCGCTCCTGTTCCTCCATCTTACCCAGTGAGGGAGAATCTAATCATGGCGGAGACAAAAGCGCACTAGCCTTTAAAAGCAAACCACAGTCCCAAGGTGGAGTCACGTGCTCCTAGGACCACAAACGAAGACTTAATTGCAGTTGCAGTCTCTGTAGGAGGGGACTTTGAAAGCAATCGATGAGGAATTTTCTGGTTGGCAACAAAGAAGTCATCTGTCACATGGGCTCCCTCCATCGCCCCCTCCCCACCCCACGGAAGCTGTGGTAATTCACCTAACATGACCTCCCATCTTTTTCTCTAAGGGAAGGTGACCTTGCCTGAGGCAAGTCTTTCTTTTCTTTTCTTAATAACTTCTTGCACTACCCTTTCGCTGATAAAAACCTTCCGTTTTTGTACAACTCGGAGATCCCCTCTACTTGCTAGGTGGGGCACTGCCTGATCTCATGAATTGCTTAATAAAGCCAATTAGATCTTCAGATTTACTCGATTGAATTTTGTTTTTTTAACACTAGACTGGAGTGCGACAAAGCACATGGGGCTGGCTGGCAGCCCTGCATTTTTACTTTCCAGGCAAGTGAATTAGTACAAGCCCCGAGCCACTCCTGGCCTATTTCCTCATCTCGAAATACCACTCATCTCACCTGCCTCAAAGACTTGTAGTAAGAATCCAGTTTTTACCATAAATACTGGAAAGGGTCACCGTTGAATCTGGGACATGTCAGGCTACCTCAAGCTCAGGATGCAAATGTCTGCAAGTTGTTTAAAATCTGCAAGACTCCGTATTTCCCCTCTACAAAATGGGGATAATAATAGCACCGTCTTCACAGAGTTGTAAAGATTAAAAGGATCCACAAAGAGCTGCTTCGAAAATGCTATGGCTACAACTCAGTACCTATTATAATCACCCTAACAATAGTTGTTCAATTGTTGGCTAATTAAATAATTGTTACGACTATTTAGTATAGAGTTTGGCATGCCTTAGGTGCCCAAGGAGATAATAGTGGATAGGCTAAATCTTGCAACTAACCAACTTCCAGCAAAAAAGCTTCTTTTTTCCCTTGAGTATTACAGCCAGAATGAAGTCTACTCATATCGAGTTTCAGTCTTGACAGTAACAAGTCAGCTGCCAGAGTAAGGAGGAGCACGGGGCTGCTCCCGGATTCGTGTTGGAGAATCAATATGTTTACTTATGTTGCGTAGGCACTGCATTGATAAAGATCAACAGTTCTATAAATGAAAGTCCCAGAGAACCATGTAAATTTCCCTAAACATGGGGGATTTCAAGGTGCTAATCTCTAGACAGTTACTCTGTTTGATCCTTCTAGTAACTACAGATTGGCACTGTTACATATTTACATTTGAGGAAACCATATCTGAGCGCATAAAGACAAACTGGTCTGAATTCAAATTCAGGCTTGTCTGATTCCAGAATCCATATAACTATCCACGTAGCAGGATAAAGCCCTGAGCAAGACCAAGTTCCCGGAGCTTTGAAGTGCTTGTCAGGGTAGCTTTGGAAGTTAGAACAATTATGTAAATGGTGGAAGTGAAGACAAAAATGTAAATGTTTTAGGTCGGAGTCTGATGATAAATGGAGGAAGCTCCTGCATTCAGAGGTTCAGAGGAGAGAGGTTCAAAGGAGAGAAGTCACGTGGGGGTGAGTGGGGATCAGGATAGGCTTTCTTGTGAGCTGGTGCTAGAAGGGATGCTGAGTTTTCCTGGGCAGAGCTAAAGGGGAAGACGGAGAGAGAGAGACAGACCTTCAGGGAGAGGTAAACAGAACGCCCTGCCAGGAGGCAGAAAAACCTGTGTTTTCCCCAAACTGCCACTTGGTGGCTCTGTTACTAGCAAATTATTGATCTTAGCCCTCCTGGCTCCCAGGGGTTGTGAAACTCAGGGGCAAGCATGCCCAGTGCCTCAGTCAGTGATGTGTTACTATGATTTCTCCAGGTAGCTCAGGGGAAGAGGCACAAAGAAGAAAAAATGCCCTCATTAAGGGCATGCATAAGAATAGAAATAACATAGGAAAAAAATGAAACAGTTAAACAAGAAAGAAAATTGGTCTCTACAAATACACCCTTGTGAGCATGTGAACATGAACCCAGACACGTAACAAAAACACTGGAATATTTCACCGGTAACTCAGGAGTTGGCAGGGCTGGAGGCCATTTTTACTTTTAGGAATAAAAATGATGGTTACTTTGCTTGCTGCCTTCTTTTTCCTATCTGGAGACCTGTCAGGACACTAGAAAAGAAATACTGTTCCCGGTCTTCAAATTCTTCAGTCAGACACTCGCCATCTCCAATGAAACGTGGGGTCTAGTCAAGGGGGCTGATCCCAGAAAAGTGGCATATTTCTCACGACCACAGGACAAAAAAAAAAAAAAAAAAAAAAAGCACTGCAAAACAAGCAGCAACCCAAAAAAACAACATATTGCCATCCTGCAAAAAAATCCAAGTGTGCTGGAAAAACAACAACATATGGCTGGGTGGGGTGTGACCAAAAGGAATATAGTTATCACGTTTTGAACATTCCTTTTACAGACTTGAGTGAAAAGAAATTTTCTAGGACAGAACATGGAGTAGTCCCAATGCCTGTCTTTTTTTGAAAGCACAATTGGGGACAGTGAAAGCAAAGAAGGGTTTGTTCCAGGTGACTTACAGCTGAGAGCCAGGAATGGAATCTCACCCTTGACCCAAGAATATGCTGAAAAGAACCAAAGCAGACAGAAGAGGGAGAGATAAGGCCGGCTCACTGCTTTGTAACCAGAGGGCTGTTGAGATTAAAACAGAAAGAGGAATGGAATGTACTTGAACATGCTCATTATCAACACCAAAGCCACAATATACACTGATAATAGCTCTGGGGTGCCATCATTATGTACCTGGAATCTGGGTTTCATTTGAACAAAACAGAATCAGCTTCAAGTGCGGAGCTCTGCTGGGGATTTCTATTATATAACTGTTTCATAACTCAAGGTGAAGTCACACAGCAAGGCTAGAAGAGTACAGCGGAAACGAGTTTTCAAACTTTGGGACTTTTGCTATTTATCTAAACCTGGCCTGGGTACCCACTACTTACACAAATTGAGAGTAACTTACAACTGAGCCACTCTCTGGAGATTGGTGGTCCCCCCCCCATGGATCATTTGTTGTCATCAGAAAATTATACAGCACCTCCTTTGTGCCAGGCCTGGAAAGATACATAAGGGAAATTCCTGCCCCCGGTGAACTTGAAGTCTAGGCGAGAAAGAGTGTCTTGAACAGATCATTACAATGTACTACCTGTAGCCTATCCACCACAATCCCGATGTGCAAAAAAAAAAAAAAATGCTTTCTATTTTTAAACTGACCTCACCCAGTTCTTGCCTCTCCTCTTTTGTTCTACCCCAGTTCCTGCTTGGTGGTGGAAGAAAGAAACTGCATTTGTTCATTCAAGATATACTATTATCTTTTAGGATAAACAGTATCTTTAAGGATAAATTCAGTCTGTTCTAGATAAATATCAACTCAGGGAAGTTGGGCTGCTGTAACAAAATACCACAGAGGGAGTAGTTTGCTAACAACAGAAAATTTATTTCTCATAGTTCTGGAGTCTAGAAAATCCAAGATTAAGTCAGCAGCATGGTTGGATTCTGGTGAAAGCCATCTTGTTGGTTCCCTGTGCCCTCACATGGTGGGATGGGCTGGGGAGCTTTCCCACACTGCTTTTATAAGGACTCGAATCCCATTTATGAGGGCTGCCCTCATGATCTAATTGCCCCCCAAAAGCCCCGTCTCCTAATACCATCATCTTGGATGTTAGATTTCAACATATGACTTTGGGGGGGACACCAACATTCAGACCATAGCAGAAGCAAAATATAGTGAGTTCTGGATTCCCTGACACGTACTCCTAGCCCTTCTGTATTCCTCTCCAGGGGACTGATAATTTCGAGGTGGGGAGGGGGGCAGGGATTGTGAGAGGCAGTATTCAGGTAGCATTTTGTTGTTGTTGTTGTGTTCTTTTTTTTTTTCTTTTTCAGGTAACATTTTGTTCCAGGAGAGGAGGAATACCTGATGTCTAATTACGAGGACTCTACAAATGATGTCCTACTGGTCCCAGAATGTCTTATCCAGGATCATTGGGTGACCGCCCGTTTGGAACGACAGACATGGCTATGGCTGAAGACTCGAGTTCTGAGGTCTCCAAGACTCATCAATCTTTTCCAGTCACCAGCTCTCTTAGCCTTCTAGCATTCTCCATGGGGGAGTTAGAAGTACCGGGGCTATGAAGGTGAATGAGGCTGAGTCTGTGCCCAGGCCTTCCTGGGGAGGTACCTCCTTCGGTCATTCTGAATTACCTCCTATGGGGCACCATCTTTCTCTGAACACAAAAATCCCCTAGGAGACCTGAGATTTTCCCGAGCTTCTGTAATGAAAGGAAAAGCCTGTCTTCTATGGATTTCCCCAAAACTCTCTGGTTATTTTTAACTGTACACCCCACAGCTACCATTCATTGCTCTTCCTTCCTCCATCTCACTGGAAGGGTTTTCAATTACAGGGCAGGAACCCCTTTTCTGTTGTATCCTGACTTAGATGCCATTTGTACTCTGTTCCCATGTGGCAACATGTTGGAAGGGTTATTACAAAGCAAGCAAACAAACAAACAAACAAAAATACCAGACTACTAAAGCAATAAAATGTATTAGGAAGGTTTTTGTTGTTGTTGTTGTTTTTTAAATAAGGTCTCTATAAACTGCTGTGATAGATCAGAATTTTCAAGGCAAATGCTCTAGCAATTCTGATAATATACGTTTTCCATCCTTGATTTCTGCCCCAAAGTGGCATTTACAGATAACTGGGCCTGAAAACATTTACTTTTACTACATAACTTTTCCTCAAGATAATTAGAAAGCACATTATCATCTCCAGAAGCCCAATGCCTTCAGTTACATAAAGATTCTGAGAATTTGAATTTTACAACTTTTGGTATTATTTAAAAAATTGCAATATTTGAGACAGGAAATTTTATTCAATTAAAACTGTCACATCACAATTTCCAAAGGTATTTCCCATCATGCATACTCTTCAATATGACCCTGTCTCTCCTCATCAAGACGTGAGGTCTAATTTTCCTGTTCTCGAGTCTGGGGAAGGTTGTGATTGTTTCAACCAATGAGGTACAGTGGAAGAAACAGTATGTGACTTCTCAGACAAGGGTAGAAGAAGTCATGCATCTTCTGTATCATTCATGTTTCCTGAGTTCCATGTATGACATCCAACGACCGTTAGGCTGCCATGCTCTTTGGAAGTCAAGATAACAGGAGATGGGAGAGGAGGTGCTGTGGTCCACAGCCCTAGTCGGACTCATCCCACCCTAGGCACCAGACGTGTGAGCGAGCACGCCTTCATGTAATTCTAGCCCCCACACATCAGGCCAACCCCAGTCCTTGGGTCTTTTAACCTGTGCCCCAAACCATCCTCACTGTCTCCTATCCTAATTCTGGACCCATAAAATCAGTCAGCATTAAAAAAAATGGTTGTTTTAGGCAACCAAATTTTGAACAATATGTTAGGTAGCTTTAGTAACTGGAACAATGACTTAAATTACATGCTTGCATATTTGCATATTTTTAAAACTGTCTCAGTTGAGGACTTAGGAACCAGATTCTATTTATTGAATCCAATATCCAAATGTGAGAATGAACCACTGAATTACGTTTCATCTATTGAAGAAGGCAGGAAACACCTTCTGTTTCTGTGAAGTGCATAAATCAGAGTTTGGTGCAGGAGCATTATGTAGAATTTTGGACAGTTTGGTTTTGGGGTAACCCAGTTAAATTTTCTACAATAAATAAAACCAGATGATACTTGGTGGGGGAAGGGAGACATAAATAGCATTTTTTTTTTGGTCTCAAATATAGATCTGCAGAAATTATTAGAAATAATTCCATCTTATGAAGCTTACAATGGGGATTGCAACACTTCCAGAACAAAACTTCACTCCATTAATTTGGCCTAGAAAAGGCAGAGTAAACTACAGGAGGCTTTGATGAATGTTTCAATTACACTGAGACCATATATGTTTTAGGGGAAAAATAGAAGGAAAGGCTTTATTGCAACGTGGATGGAGCTCACCCTGTAAGAAGAGAGTGGAAACTTTATATTCCGAAATCATTGATTCTAATGGAAGGGAGGGGGCTTCCCAAGTCAAGTGGGCTCTGTTCCTCCTTCTTTGCTATATTCACTGGGCATTTCTACAGACATAAACTAATGAACTATGTAGGCCAAGAAGATATGCAGTCTTGTGGTTAGGAAATACCACTCATTCTCTGATAGATATGAGCCTTATAAGACTCCTGGGCAAACAATTTTGATCCTAACTGAACTGTTCCAAGGATCCAACCCAATTCAATTTTTAATTCCTGCTATGTGAGAGACAATAGCCATGGCACCTGAGGACTCAAAAATGAAAAAGAATGCTGTAGGTAGTATAAATGAATAAATGCACTAGAAAGTGATTCCTGTGCATATCTTTATGATAACATCTATTACATTGTGTTGAAATTGTCTGCATATGTGTCTGTCTCCTTAACTAGGGAAAACATTCTGTCTCACTCATCTTTCTATCCACAGAATCTAGCGTAGATTTTGGCTCAGAGAAGGCACTCAATAAATACCCTATAAAAATAATTGAATCAGAAGTAAAATAATAGAAAAAGTGGTATTGATATAGCTTAGAAATTCTGTAAGCAGAAACCTGAGACTTGCGCTAGACTCCTTCTCCCTTTCTTCCAACCCCATGTCCACCTGTCTCCAAGGCTTTGATGTTGCTCTCTTCTAAATCTCTCTAGAATCTCTACTTTTTCTTTTCTTCCCTCCACTGCTACTGCCTTAAGTAACATTGTGATCATCTTTTTCTTGGGCTGCTGTAATAATAGTCTCCTAATTTGTTCCCCACTCTCTTTCTTGCCTACTCCAATTCATTCACCATATTGCCAAGTTTCTAAAAGGTAAACCTGCTTACCTTATTTCACTGCTTAAAAACCTTCAAGATTTCTCTTTGTCTTTGGCTCCTGTCCAAACCACCTTGAATAACATACAAGACGCTCCATGATCTGACACAGAGTTACTTCTTCAGGTTCATTTCCTCCCACACACATCCAAATTCTTCTCTGGTCCTTAGTCTCCCTGATGCTTTTTAGTCTCATCAGTGTTGTTGGAAATAACATGGTTTGAACACCCTGTTCTCTTGACTGTGAATCCTCTTCCATCCTCTTCCCTAGCACTATTCTTACTATACCGGCCAAAGTTTGACATATCTTTCAGGGCCCACTCTAGCAGAGCTATAGCCTTCTTTGCACTGTCATTATACTTTTCCTTTATTACAGGGGAGAGCAGAGCTTCGAGAATAAATAGTGATCTTTAGTCTGAGGCTGCCTGGGTTGAGAGTCTACCTTCAAGACTTACCAGCAGGGTGATCCTGGCCAAATGCTTGACATCTTGGTGCCTTAATTTCTTCATCTGAAAAAAAATCTTCTGGGTCTCTGATGGTGGACTTTCATGGACCCAGTGGCCTGTAGTGCCTTCTGCTAGGATTTAGGTAATAATAATTATTACTGGAACACGAAGCATATTGGGCTCCTATACAGGCTTTGTTTGGTACAAATGATTCTGTTGCTGTTAAAATGTTTGAAATCACTGTCTTAGTCAAGCTCCTCACTTTATGGATAGGGAAAATAATAGTTAGTAAAAAATAAATCTAGTAAAGTATAAAGGATGAATCTAGTAAAAGGCTTGTCCATTTTTGCTGTAAGCCCTTTGGAGCAGCGTCCACTTATGACAGGGAAGTTCAGGTCTTTCTACTCCATCTGTTACCTCGAGTATTCTAAGCCCTGGAAACTCGAAGAATCTGAGCCAGTAGAGTACAAGGAGGAATGCTACAGAGCTCGAGGCAAACACTTTAATGAGGCCAAGCTCATTGCTTTGTTAGAGGCATTGCTTGCCAAATGGAATTGGCTGTGTATGGAATGCTCTGGGGCAGAGCCCTGGGGAGACTATGGACAGTGCATTGCAACAAGCAGACACAATTAGGCCTCGATCCATTCTGCATGGTTTCCTTCACCAGAGAGCTGGCATTGGAGACCAGATTTCCAGGGGTGGGTCAGATGGCAGGCATGTAAGATGCAATCGTGAGGTTCAGTGCTATAGATCCACCTCACTGCTGAAGCAGAGACACAAACACTGAAGAGTCTACTGTCCAAATGGCAGGAGAGAGCTCCCTTCGGGAAACCACACACTTATTCTTTCTAACTACTTTCCTCTGCATGCTTGCTAGTAGTTACTTGGAGCGGGGGAAAAAAAGAAGCAGGTTGGATGCCACTAGCACTGTGGTAGTAGTGACCATCTCTGCCTCCCTCAACCTTTAATAAGTAGTAATATGTGGGCTAGCAGGTGCTCCACTGAAAGTATTGAAGGAAGGAAGGAAGGAGTGAATGAAAAAATAGGTGCTTTGTCTGAGCCATTTGGATAACTGGCTGTTGGGGACTGAATATTTGTGTCCTCCCTAAATTCATATATTGAACCCCTAACCCCAATGTGATGGTATTTGGAGAGGAGGTCTCTAGGGGGTAATTAGGATTAGATGAGGTCATGTGGATGAGACTCCCATGATGGGTGTTTTCTTATGGCAGCTGGAGCCCACTAATACAGTGGCTATAGCTGCATTGTTTTTGTCGCTGTTGTTAAAGAAATAAAACGACTTTCACTTGCCAAGAGGGAACAGAATTATTTTGAGACTGAGATGCAGTGAAGAAATTCGCTATGCCAGCGATGTTCAAATATTGACTCTAACATTCAATACACATTACCAGCTAAAGGGTTGGGCCTTATATTAAACTTTTAGTACTAGAAAACCAAGCGCCTAATCCCTTAACCAAACCCTTAGGGACCAGATCTGTTTCAGAATTTGGAATTTTCAAATTTTAGAAAGATGAGGTGCATATACCTTATCTTTTCTAGTACCTTCCATGGGTTCTTAGCAGCACATCATAACCAATTATACTATTATTTCTGTTGGAAAGGATATACACAGTCATGCTAAGTGGAATAAAGACTTTGATTGCAGTGGCTCGATTCAGGTCATGTTTTGACACCAAATAATTTTGCTAAAAACTTTTGATTGTGAGCACTTTTGAATTTAAATTAAGGGCAAGAGCTCATGAACTTGTATTAATAATAGCTATATTCAGTGCTTGCAGGGTGTTAGGACTCTACTAAGCACTTTACATGTATTACCTTATTTAATCTTTAAAGAAGAAAGGCAACTATGAATAGATTCATCTTATCTAGGTTGAAAACTACTCTTAGAGACCTTTATAACATGCTTTCACCACATAGCTGGTCACCTTGTCGCTCCCGGTCCTCACTGCCTCCCACTGTCTGAACAGAGACGTAGAGAAGGTTGGTCTGCCACGAGGTAAAGAAGATGAAAAGGATCCAGAGACAAGAGGTAGAGAATGAAGAAATATTTTTTATTTTCAGTTTCTGGTTTTAGCCCTTCCTGAGGTTTTACTTATTTTCTGGGTTGTAAAGCATCCTTGTTTTCTGAATAGACTCTTAATTTTTACCTAATCTGGCCTAAGATGGTTTCTGTTACTTGCCCATAAATAGTCCTATTTGATACCATGTGTGGCAGATATTTCTTATGCTGTTTTGCTAGGGAGACCATTGAATCTCATTGAACATTGAAAAATTAGGGGACCTGACAGCAAAAACCAGCAAAATCAAAGGAAGGCCTTCTACTGATTAGTCTCCAAGGTGGTTCTCACACCAAGGTTGTCTATCCAATGAGCCTTTTCCACTACATGATGTAGCCTTTTACTATGTAAGAATGGAAGTTTTCCAGATGACTAGCTGAACGTTGTATTTGGTTAAAGGTTTCATGGTGCAGCATTACAAACTTAGAAGGAATGCTTTCAATGCAGAACCAGTACATATGGAAGAATAACAGGTAGGAATGTTGAAAAGTTTCATTATACATCCAACTAAAAAAAAATTGACCAAGGTGAATGGATTGTAATTCTCAGAGTTTGAATGTGTTGCACAGAGAAACACATTTTCCCCCCCTCACAGGAGGGGGAAAGAGAACAGCAAGAACAGAGCTCTTTGTCTGTGTGAACAATATCCTCTGATGGCCATTAGCTCAAGGCCATTTCCATAATGAATGGTAACAATATTGCCAGTTGCTCCTGGGGTGACCATAGATCTTCTGTGGATGCTGTAGGTCTTAGCTTCTCTTTGGCAGCATAGATGTTTCTTTTATTTATCTGGGCTATCTTATACAATATACTACCTAATTCACTACTTGAGAGCATAACATTTAGCAGGCAAGCCACAAAACACACATTTCATTGCAGCAGCTGTCCTAGAGCCAGAAGAAGTAAAGTGCGGTGCCCAATATGATCCTCTGACACAGGTAGGTTCTGGTTGTGTTTGTCTTTGAAAATGGCGATGGGGTTTATGGTCATCCTTAGAATGGACCTTTTAGCCAAACTGCATACCTGTGTTCCACAGATGAAGCTTTCTTTAAAGACTTTGGTTTAATTCTACACGTATTATCTTCTTAATGAAATTTGGTTAGGGAGTATACTTGTGGGCAACATGGTGTATGAGAAAGAAATACATTTGTTAAAAAAGGACCCCTGGTCTAGGTGGGACTCAGGGTTCAGTCCAGACTTGGCTATGACCTAAATCTCTGGGAGTCTGTTTCCACACCTTGAGAATGAACAGATTAGATAGACGATTTTAAAGATCCTTCTAATTTTTATGCTTGGAACTCTTTAAGTTCTTGGAACTCTTTAAGTGCAAAGAATTTAGTAAGGTTGATTTTAAAAAGGCACAGAAAGTAGACCAAATTAATTATTAAAATCTGGACAGAGGCAAACCGGTGAATTTCTCTGAGAATTAGTTTCCTCAGGTAGAAACTCTTGGGATCCTAATTTCAAGATCGGAGAACTATTGTGTGAATCTAATTAGAAAACAAATGTTAAAGTGCTTAGCATTTTAGGAAATTTTGCTATTGACAGATTTTTAAATAACGCCTGGCCCTTATGACTGCCATCTAGTGGACACAATAATAATTACATGATGCGCTTTTTTTTTTTCACTTGGGCTCCTGAAACCCTTCACAAATGGGATTCCAGAGTATGGTTTCATCAGTTCCCCTATGAGTAAATGCCAATCCTAACTTAAAGTACTTAATTTACATTTTTAAAGAGAAGTATCGCATTAGAGGCATTAGAAGTATTTGTTGACTTTTTAGCTAGTCAGCCTTCTTCAAGTAATAGGGCAAGATTTCTTTGGGGGACATCTTTTCCCCACTGAGAATGTGCGCCCAGCTAGAATGTGGATCCTGAATAGAATGACTACGAGACCGAGAGTGGTTCTGTGTCTGCACGTGCCTGCGAAAATGGCTCTTGCAGCTTGGACCTACAAACTTACCTGTTACTTCTCATTTGTCTCATTTGACCCTCCAGTTTTCCCATTAACTTTTTAAAGCCCCATACATTGTTAATAGTCTCCATTGTAGTGTATGGTAAGCAGATTTTATTTTGTTCTTTGCACCTCAAGGGTCTTAACTTACATATTAAGAGACAGAGCATGCAAGGCAACTATGCCATTATTTGCAAGAAAACAGTGGTCCTCAGAGCTGCCGTTTAATCACTCTTCCTTATAGGCTGTGTGCCAGGCTGAATTTTTGTCCTGTACTCGTTATTTATTCAACACAACCATCCTTTGAGCTATTACTAGGAAGCCCCATTTTAAAGGTAGCACAAGTAAAGTCAAAAGAGATGGAGAAATTTGCCCAAGCACATGATGTTAATAAAAGGCAGAGCCTGGGTGAGTTTCAGTCATTTCTGGCGCCCAGCAGAAAGCATGGTGAGACTACTTTTTTCTGTCATCTTGAAAGACCCGCGGATCCCCTTACCCAAGAATCCAACACTGCCACTGGATGCAAACAGCAAGAGGTTTATTGTCACGCAGGTACCGGCGGGTGGTCGGCAGCTCCAGCTAACCGAGCACACCAGGCTGGGGTAGTGCAGGATTTTTATGGACAAACAAGTTTCGGGAGGGGCTGAGCTGACTGATTGATAGTTTGAACAGGCATACTTGGCGTCAGTGGAGTGGATCAGGGGACCCACGTGCGAAAGCAGACGAAGCAATCTTACAGAAGCAGAACTGGCCGATTAGCCCACGCATGCGAATGAAAGCACTATCAGGATATTGAAGGCCTGGTTACTATCAAGCCAAGGCCACTTTCTCTCTAATAAGGCACTAACATAAAGACAATTGGGAGTCTCCTGGTGGAATGTTACATTCCTGCTATCAAATGTCCTTGTTAGTGAGATTTAGGTCTTAAAAGAAATTTAACTTTATTTACTTTTCCTTCTACCTCCATCTCCTTCGGTTTTTTTATGGAGGGGAGGGTGATGTTAGGGCTTGAGGAACTGAGTTATGTATCTTTGGAAATTGGGCTATTGATAAGGTAACTTCTTTGTTGTAATCTCAAGGACATTTGTAAACCAAGAGAGACTCCTGCCTTGCAGGACTGTGATCTCTGCAAGATAACCATTTGCTCTTCTTGTAGGGCAGTCAGGGGTGCCTGTGAAATGTCACACATGTTACCAAG